>NW_012115932.1:12367512-12372865 GCF_000951035.1 Colobus angolensis palliatus | reverse complement strand
AATTTCTAGATAAAGGGGATATACTAAAAAAAAGCATATTCCATAATGTAATTTTATATGGGGGGTGGATACAACATTATTTTAGTAATACAAACTAGAACAGATACAGCTTTTGAAAATAAGTGAGGGGATTCACAGAAGACACAGTGATAATTCAACAAGGGCGTGTGATCTAGGGGGAGCATCTCAGCATGGTATGGGACTGGAGGGAGGGAGAAATGCTGTCCCAGATACACCTAGGCTGATCTTACCTGTCAGCCAGAGCAGGCAGTTCTCACTTACTGAGGCCATCACAGAAGGAGCAGGTAGAAAATCCAACACTGCGCCTAAATATCGCTTCTCTTTTTCCTTGGTGACCAAGGGCTCACAGTTTACTTGAAGCAAGCCATAGCTTCTGGGCTTCAGTTTTCCTCATCCAACAAACGGGGAGATTGGGCTAGATGACCACCTAGAACCCTTTTAGATATACTAACTTGGTCTTTTCCAGATTTTTTTTTTTTTTTTGAAACAGAGTCTCCCTCTGTTGCCCAGGCTGGAGTGCAATGGCACAATCTCAGCTCACTGCAACCTCTGCCTCAGCCTCCTGAGTAGCTGGGATTACAGACACGCCCCACCATGCCTGGCTACTTTTTGTATTTTTAGTAGAGACAGGGTTTCACCATGTTGGCCAGGCTGCTCTCAAACTCCTGACCTCGTGATCCACTCGCCTCGGTCTCCCAAAGTGCTGGGATTACAGACGTGAACCACTGCGCCCAGCCGCAGATGTTTTCATCATGACTGTTTTTGCCATTTCTTTGTTTCACCAAATTAAGTACATATTTTTCTTTAAATTGATTCACTTTATTAACTTAAATATTTACTTATCCTCATCTTAAACAGTAATATCTGTGAAAGCATGGGTTTGATGGGCAAGTTATATATAATGTATATTAAAACAAATATGACTGTAAATATAAAAATTCACCCATGTACCACCTAACATCTTCTCCTGTCACCAGTGGTACACCTATGCCTCCCTTGGGGGGAAACACTGCATCTAATCACTTGTCACAGCAGCCTGTAGAAGTTTGGTCATAGCTTAATTCACTCACTGAACAATTGTTGGAGGGTCTGCCATCTGCAGAGACTGTTCTGGCCCCGGGGCTAAAATAGTGAACAAGATATGCATGGTGCCTGCCCTGCATCTCCAACACCCTGATAAAGTAGACAGATAAAACTAAGGAATCAAATACATAAATGCAAACGGTAAAAAGTACTGCAGTGGCAAGCTTGTGTTCTTGTATTACTCTGATTAGCTTCATGTGTATTTATCAGCTACTCTGTGGTTGGTTGCAAATTTATTACTTACTACATTCTCTTAAATACATTTATTCAGGCCAGTGAGGTGGCTCACACTTGTAATTCCAGCATTTGGGAGGCTGAGGCAGGTAGATCACTTGAGGTCGGGAGTTCAAGTCCAGTCTGGCCAACATGGTGAAACCATGTGGTGGTGCACGCCTGTAGTCCCAGCTACTTGGGAAGCTGAGGCAGGAGAATCGCTTCAGTCTAGGAGGTGGAGGTTGCAGTGAGCTGAGATCACACCACTGCACTCCAGCCTGGGCGACAGAATGAGATTGTCTCAAAAAAATAAAAATTAAAAAAAGAAAATACATTTATTCAGTCCCAAGAGCCCTGAGAGAAACCTTACCAAAGGTGTAGGCCAAACTCATAAGGTTGAGTTATCCCCAGAATCATCTAGAATATAACAAGTAGAAAATACTCCCTACTAGAATATAACACTTTTCCTACCATCCATTAGCAACATACATCTCTTCTCTACCTAATCTCATTGAATCTTCACCTCACTCAATGAAGAAAGGCAGGCATCTCATCTTGCTCAAAATCCTGGAGTTGGAGGTAGGTGCAATGTGGACATGGCACTCAGGACTTCTGTTTTCCAGAGTCTCACCTTTCTCTACTGCCCTTCAAGCAATGGAGACAGCAAGCATGCTGACAGGAAATGTCTGAGAGGCATGTTACAGTTTTACCTGGGAGTCTAATACTGCATTTCAAGAATGAGGGCAGTAATTTATCTACAGACATAATCATACATGTGCGAAAGGATGTGTAGACAAAGAGAGAAATTAGGCACTGTCAAAGCAAGTGGCTGGTGACAACAGACGTGTCTGTTAGTTAACTGATGGCACATCCATTCAGTGGAATACTACATAGTTGTATGAATGAGTAGATATCTTGTTGAGAGAAGATACCAGATATCTTTTTTTTTTCCTTAAGATGGAGTCTTACTCTGTTGCTCAGGCTGGAGTGCAGTGGCATGATCTCAGTTCACTGCCACCATGCCTGGCTCTTCAGTGAATTTAAACATTATGTGTGCGTTAGCTCCCAATCGCTTCTGCTTCTTTATACTGTGCAGTCACAAGTGTGTTTAGGGGTAGGGGGTGATGCCCTGAGCTGGATTGTAGGGGGGTCTGCACCCTGGCGCCTGACAAACCCAGCTTTTAGTACTCCTGTTCTACACAGAGCCTTTCTGGCTTCCTGATTAGAATGACAAAGATGTAGAGACTAAATACACCTTTGAGGCAGATTTTTCATCACATCCATTCATTCAATTCATTTCACAAATATTAAGAACCCATTCTACATCAGACCTAACAAAAACAAGGCAAATGAGGTCCTTGCTTTAAGAGCTTATGCTCCAGGGCGGAGAGGGATCTTGAGGGGTGAGGCTCTGGCTGAGACCTGAAGGGTGAGAAGAAGCTGGCTATGTGAAGTCTGTGTGAAGACATGGAGGAAGAGGGCACCAGGAGGAAGGAATTAGGACTGCAAAGTGCTGGTGGAGGGAAGGAGAAAAAGAAAGGCCAGCATGGCTGGAGCCTGCTTAGCAAGGGGATAGTTAACTGGAAGAATCTTAGTCATTAGCCTTCTTGAGAGGCAGAAAGCACATGTGCTATTACAAAAAGGTCTGTACTCAAAGGCAACCATTGCCTTTAGGAGTGGGAGGATCAAACCCAGTGAGGTTTGCTGTCTTTTTTCAGACTAGTATCCTAGTACCCTGCCTTTCTCCCCACCCTATGCAGAGTAACCACAGGAATTTGTGACTTCATTCTCCAAGACCAAGAATTCTAAGGCCCTACAATTAGGGCCTCATGTGGTGTGGTGTGGTAACGCCACTGTGAAACAGAAGCTGGAGCTGAAAGAAAATAGAGATTTTGGAGTTGAAAGATGGAATTAGCATCCCAGCTATAGGCATTTATTATTTATGTGGGCTTGAGGGGGTCATTTCACATTTGCCGGCTTTGTTTCCTGAAGGTCCTGGAAAAGACATGCACAATTATAAGTGAACATTTATTTATTTTTAAATTTCTCTCTAGGCAAACAATGGAATGTATTGGTGGTTTGCTGGTGAACTGTTTATAGAGAATTCAACTCCATGGCTGGAAGAGGGTCTGTTGCCTTCCGCAGAGGTGGTCTGGTTCTCCCCACAAACGCCCCGACAGCTGAAGTGATGCTGAGACGTCCTTCAGGCAGGAGGATTTGCTCCACGTAGCTTTTCCCATACACAGGGAGAGCATTTACAGCTCTGCTTCATAGCAGCTGATGCTGCAGGAGTGTGAGGGGCTGACCCTTGCTGGGAGAACTGAGCACAGATGAATGTGTCACTGAGAAGGAATTCCATAACACGTGACTTTCAACGTTTTTATTGAGTCCAAATGGACTGCAAATACAGTGAGGATGCTGCTGCCTCTCGTGCCAATGAATTCAGGCTCCAAGATCCCCAGGACACCCCCATTCTGACTCCATCTCTTGCATCTGCTTTCCTTTGCAGGTTGGCCTCATTTTCCTAATCCTATTGCCCTCATGAAGCTGGAACCATGGCCAGAGGTAGCCTTGGGAAGAGAAAATCTCATCTCTAACCTTTGAGTGGAAAATGCTAGGGAAGGGTTCTGAATGGCTCAGCTGGGCCCCATGTCTCTCCTTGGTCTAATCACGGGAGCCAAAAGGATGGGTCACTTACAGCCAGCTTGGGTCATCTGCCCCGTTGTTGTGGCCAGTACCGTTAACAGAAGGGCAGAAAAGATCATGGGGTCAGCCAGGAGGGCAGCCTCCTCAAAGCTCAGAGCTGTGTAGGCACAGGGGCCACAGAGCAGCACCTGACTATCCTTGTGCTCCACAATCTAGTACAATTGAGTTGGGGAAGGTGTTGATTGATACTCATATGACGACATTACAAAGTCAACCTTAAATGTGTCTGGTGGAATTCAATGGAAGGAGAGAGAACATCAGAGATTGATGTGTTCAGAGATGTGAAGCCATGGGGCAGGAGGAAGCCCCGGGCCAATGGTGAGAAATCGGGCTGGATACCAGCTATCCAAGGGGGCCTGGGAGCCACAGGGGGAAGAAGAGTAGATTCTACACCACAATAGGTTCCCTATACATGAGGAGAGACAGCCAGGTAAGGGTGTGCTGGGGAGAGGGGGAAGAGCCTCAGTAGCAAGTGAAGGTGATGCCACTCCCTCCATCAACACCCACGGGTCCCCAGTGGCCTGGAGAGGGCCATGAATTTCAGCATTCCCTGTGTGACTCACCAGTAGGATGCGGGCCTCACCATTTTGCCTATCTCTGCCTGGGTTTCACTCACTTTATACCAGTGGGGCTCTCAAACTGCGGTGTACATAAGACTTACAGAGGGAATATGGGTAAAACACTGGCACTAGGGACAGTCCCAGGGTGGGTGGGATAGTTCAGTGGGTCTAGAGAGGGACCTGACAGTCTGTATTTTATTTTAATAACCAGTAGATTTTTGAGACGGAGTTATGCTCTTGTTGCCCAGGCTGGAGTCAATGGCGCTATCTTGGCTCACCACAACCTCCTCCTCCTGGGTTCAAGCAATTCTCCCGCCTCGGCCACCCGAGTAGCTGGGATTACAGGTATGTGCCACCATGCCCAGCTAATTTTGTACTTTTAGTAGAGACGAGGTTTCTCAATGTTGGTCAGGCTGGTCTTGAACTCCCCACCTCAGTTGATCTGCCAGCCTCGGCCTCCCAAAGTGCTGAGATTATAGGCGTGAGCCACCGCGCCAGCCAGTCTGCAATTTTTTCTTCTTTTTTTCTGTTGAGTGTTCAACTTTATTCTTTATGTTAATTTAAATTATTTTCAGATGATTAGGTAAACTTTTTTTTTTTTAATTATACTTTAAGTTCTAGGGTGTATGTGCACAACGTGCAGGTTTGTTACATATGTATACATGTGCCATGTTGGTGTGCTGCACCCATTAACTTGTCAATTACATTAGGTATATCTCCTAATGCTATCCCTCCCCTCAACCCCTGACAATAGGACCCAGTGTGTGATG
>NW_012115932.1:12365348-12365797 GCF_000951035.1 Colobus angolensis palliatus | reverse complement strand
CAACCCCTGCTTTTTTTGTTTTCCATTTGCTTGGTAGATCTTCTTCCATCCCTTTATTTTGAGCCTATGTGTGTCTCTGCATGTGAGATGGGTCTTCTGAATACAGCACACCAATGGGTCTGGAATCTTTATCCAATTTGCCAGTCTGGGTCTTTTAATTGGACCATTTAGTCCATTTACATTTAAGGTTAATATTGTTACGTGTGAACTTGATCCTGTCATTATATTAGCTGGTTATTTTGCTCGCTAGTTGATGCAGTTTCTTCCTAGTATTGATGGACTTTACATTTTGACATGTTTTTGCAATGGCTGGTACTAGTTGTTCCTTTCCATGTTCAGTGCTTCCTTCAGGATCTCTTGTAGAGCAGGCCTGGTGGTGACAAAATCTCTCAGCATTTGCTTGTCTGTAAAGGATTTTATTTCTCTTTCACTTATGAAACTTAGTTTGG
>NW_012115932.1:12295979-12364455 GCF_000951035.1 Colobus angolensis palliatus | reverse complement strand
GTTTTCTCTGCCTTTGGTCTTTGATGATGGTGACATACTGATGGGGTTTTGGTGTGGGTGTCCTTTCTGTTTGTTAGTTTTCCTTCTAACAGTCATGACCCTCAGCTGTAGTTCTGTTGGGAGTTTGCTTGAGGTCCACTCCAGACCCTGTTTTCCTGGGTATCAGCAGCGGAGGCTGCAGAAGATAGAATATTGCTGAACAACGAGTGTTGCTGTCTGATTTTGCTCTGGAAGCTTCGTCTCAGGGGTGTACCCTGCCGTGTGAGGTGTGAGGTGTCGGTCTGCACCTAGTGGGGGATGTCTCCCAGTTAGGCTACTCAGGGGTCAGGGACCCACTTGAGCAGGCAGTCTGTCTGTTCTCAGATCTCAACCTCCGTGCTAGGAGATCCACTGCTCTCTTCAAAGCTGTCAGACAGGGGCATTTACCTCTGCTGAGGTTTCTGCTGCTTTTTATTTAGCTATGCCCTGTCCCCAGAGGAGGAGTCTACAGAGGCAGGCTGGCCTCCTTGAGCTGTGGTGGCTTCCACCCAATTCGAGCTTCCCCGAGGCTTTGTTTACCTACTTAAGCCTCAGCAATGGCGGGTGCCCCTCCCCCAGCCTTGCTGCCACCTTGCAGTTAGATCTTAGACTGCTGTGCTAGCAATGAGGGAGGCTCTGTGGGCATGGGACCCTCTGGGCCAGGTGTGGGATATAATCTCCTGCTGTGCCATTTGCTAAGACCCTTGGTAAAGCGCAGTATTAGGATGGGAGTTACCCGATTTTCCAGGTGTGTGTGCCTCAATTTCCTTTGGCTAGGAAAAGGAATTCCCTTCCCCCTTGAGCTTCCTAGGTGAGGCAATGCCTTGCCCTGCTTCTGCTCTCGCTGGTCGGGCTGCATCTGCAGACCAGCGCCAACTGTCCGACATGCCCCAGTGAAATGAACCCAGTACCTCAGTTGAAAATGCAGAAATCACCCATCTTCTGTGTCGCTCACGCTGGGAGCTGGAGCCTGGAGCTGTTCCTATTCGGCCATCTTGGGCACGCCCTTTTTTTCCTCTTTTTTTTGAGAGTCTTGCTCTGTCACCCAGGCTGGAGTGCAGTGGCGCAATGTTGGCTCACTGCAAGCTCCACCTCCCGGGTTCACATCATTCTGCCTCAGTCTCCCGAGTAGCTGGGCCTACAGGTGCCCACCACCACGCCCAGCTAATTTTTTGTATTTTTAGTAGAGACAGGGTCTCACCGTGTTAGCCAGTATGGTCTCAACAGTCCGCATTTTTAATAGGCTGCCCCAGGTGATTCTGATATAGCTGGTGCAACATGCTTTGCTGAGTGGTGCAACAGACTTTGAAAAAAGTTGCACAGGGTAATGTCAGAGAGAAAGGAGGAAGAGATTTGTGGCTGGTGCTATTTGTTAGAAGCTGACTTCTGATTGTCTGCAATAGACCCTGCAAAGCTCTGAGCTGGGTAGGGATAGGGGCCACAGGAGCAGCATGAAGCACAAGCTGTAGCACCTACTATCCCTGGGTTGGGGATGACACAGAATGGTGCTCATATGAAGAAATGGTGAAGTCAGCTCTCATTGGGTGGTGTGGAATTCCATAGGAGGAGACAGTACAGAGAGCATATCCCCAGTGTAACTTGGGCATGTGGATTCCCAATGAGCCGAGCCATCATTTTAATTTAATGAGCAAATGAAAACAGTGGGCAAAAGAAAAAAACAAATGTTTCCAGGACTGGGGATGGGTGGGAAAGAAATGACTGGAAAGGGGAAGAGTCAAAAATCAGGGAAACAGATGAAGTGAGGGGTAGGAAAGAAAAAGAGAGCAAGAGGAAGATTCTTTTTGAAAGGCCACTTTATTGATGGAGATAAAACTTAATGGAGCTCCCCACAGCCCTCCCCTCACTCAGGTTAGTGGCTTCACTGGGCATCTGAGACCAGCGTGGCCTGTTACCCACATAGACTGGGCTGCTTAGCCCGCCCAGCCTATCACACCGCCCGCTCCACGTTGGGCAGCCACATAAAAACACGTCACAGCTCAAGAAGATCCATGGATGCACCTCTGAATCCCTCCCCCCACAATGGATTCTGTGCATTTTTTTAATATTGTACAAAATATGTTAACTAGGAAAAGTTAGCTGTACTGTGACAAGTGCGGGGCGTCCTGTTAGGATTACCGTCCCCCAGGCATTACTTCTTATTGCAGTAAGACCTCTAAAAGGTGGAGCTGTACAAACTGAAAAAAATCTAAACGATTTTAAGAAGAGCAGCAACTCAATACTGCTTTAGTTCATTTAAATTTTCTTTCCCAAAAATACACTCCTAAATATACAAACTATACAATCTTATTATTTTAATGCTGGTTTTTTTTTTGTTTCTGTTTGTGTGTGTGTGTGTGTGTGTGTGTGTGTGTGTGTGTGTTGTTTTTGTTCTGTTTTTTTAATAACAACAGTAGGACCCAAACTAAAAAATCAGTTCATCTTCAAACCAACGAGAGCACTAGAGGACTTGTGACTCAGTACCTTCATATAACACCACATAAATAACTTTAGCCACAGTCAATGTTCACAGCCTGGTCAGTGGAACAAAAGAAATACTTTTCTGGCGATTAGACGTCATCTGCAGAGAGAGCTGGGATATTCATCCGAGGCCGGGTGAAAAATGCCATCTTCTCCCTGTAAGAGAGACCATCCCTTTAGAGCAGGAGCAGGGGTTTTCAACCTTACTCTGCAGAGATTCTGGGCAGGATAATTCTTTGTCATGAGGGCTGTCCTATACATTCACTGTAGAATGTTTAGCAACGTCCTTGGCCTCTACCCTCTAGATGCTGGCTGTATCCTTGACCTCCAGTTACGACAACCCAAAATGCATGCTCATTGCCAAATGTTCCAGGGGGAAGGGGAGAAATCACCCCTGGTTGAGAATCACTGCTTTAAAGACCATTAGCATGAACAATGACCCTTAGTTCAAATCAAATCAGAGGCTTCTCAGAGTTTAAAAGGATCCTTGGGCCACTTCCAATGTTTGTTTGTTTCAGATTCTCAATTTGTTAAAAAGTTAAGAGATGCCCAAAGATAGTTGCACAAATGTACATTTTAAATGTTTATATTCCACAAAGGAATTTTTTTTTAGCACATACACAAACGTGTACCTTATCTGAGAGGACATCAGAAGTCTAAATGCTAGGGCCTCTGTGGATGGGAGGCCCAGGCCAAATGGCATTTGGGACACTCCGAGAATACACCTGGGTCCAGCATAACAAGAAAGCACCTCCCTGGGATCCTAGCAGGTGGCAGGCAGAGCCAGGGAGGCCCAGCGAGCATCCATTACCCACAGGCTTATTTATCATTCAGCCAACCCTCCACAATTACCAGTGACGAAAACACTACGAGGAAAGGCTGGAGCAGGTGGCTCATTCATTAAACAAGAGGATCTAACAAATTAGCTCGAGTTGTGTGGGGACCGATAAAGACAGCCGGAGGAAGAGTGCTGCAGAGCTCATGGATCGCCAGGGATGGCTTGGCGGAGGATGAACATCTGTTCAGAGAAAGCCAGTGCTCTGTGAGCAAGGGATGGAAGCAGTAAGACCACAGACAGAAGACTAAGGCCGTGGGTTGGCTGAGAAAGGGAAAGGGGGCTGTCGGGGCCCTCTGCTTACCTGAAAGACTGCACTTCTGGGGGCTCCTTACAGCTCTGGCCTCGGAGCCTGTGCACATCCTTGGCAGCTGCCCTCATCATCTTGTCTGTCTGAAGCTCACCCTTGTGCTCTGCTTGGTCCATCTGCTGGGCAAAGCAAGCAGGGCCCTGAGTCAGTGGAGGGGGCCTCCAGAAAGGGGCAAGGAGAACTCCCTATCAAAACAGAGGGGGCTCCTGTAGGGACGGCACCCTCACTTCTGCTCCCCGTGGGATCCACTTCTTTCAGAACCATAATGGGAAGTGCTCAAATCATCTGTTTGAGTGACTAGATTTTTGGGGCCAGGAAACAGAATACCTGTGTGGATCTGAGGAATTGAGGAGATGAGGGCTGCCTGGTGAAATGTGCACTACCTCTAATCCTCAGGCCACCCAGGAAGGTAGACGTTATTACCTCTATTTTACCCAGGGAACTGAGGCTCCAGCATAGTAAGAAATTTCTTTAATGTCAGACTACTAAGAAGTGGTGGAAACCCAGTCCCAAGCCATGCAGTAGTTCTTAAGAGGCTTGGGTATAACACTATGCCCCTTCCTCCTAACGTAAATATATGCAAACACTTTTGAGAACAAACCACAGATAGCCCTAAAATATCCATGTACCATATACTTGAAAACATTGCACAAAGACAGAATTTTGGTAAATAAAGCCATCATTTCAATGGTTCTTTTTTAGAAGTCATAAATGTTACTTTTTTTTTTTTTTTTTTAACTATTCGAAAGGTCAAGTTTTCTCAGTTTGTTTTTCTTAAGTCAGGGCACGTATTACTTCTCAGTCTTTTGACTAAGATCAAGTGTTAAGGTAGGGCACATAGGCACTTGTTTTCTGATCTCTTTTTGCCTTGGCTACCAGGAAGCTCAAAGATAAATATAATACCTAACTATTATTAGGTTACTTTAGGTTTGGGATATATTTATTTCCTCTCCTCCTTCAAGCCTTCCAATTTTCTATTTTCCCCTCAATGCTCTTGTTATAATCCTGTTTATAAGTAAACAGGGTATAAATAAGAAAGAAAGAAACTTTTCTGGAACTTCAGAGCTGCCAGAGTCAGTCTGAAGCTCCCACATCGGTCCAGGCCTAAGAAGTCCAGCATCATCTTCCTGCCGTAGGGCATCACCACCTGCCCTGAGCACTGAGATTTCAGCTGATGGTCCTGACAGTTCAGGTAGGCACCCTCTGTAAGGTACTCTCAGCGAGTCTGGCTGTGTGCAGAGAGAACTAGCAAAGGTCTTTCTTGCCATGGGTGGTGATCACAGAGTGGCAGGTGTTATTTTTCATAAAGGAGTAGAGAATGGCCCTTGGATATTGGCCCTATATTGTTTGTTTCTTCATGGCAGTCTGGGACCTGTTGGGACCTTAAAAGCCTGCTGGTGCCAAACTCAAATTTTTACCCTTCCAGTTGTTTTACATATAGCTCAAATAAGCAACTTTTAAATATACAACCTTCCAGTTTTGCATACCCTGAGAAATTGTACCTAACATTTGCTAGCCACAGATAAAGCCTGGGCCTGTAAGAGACCCCAAGCTGCTGCTGTGCTTTGGAGTTCCCTGACCCAGAGACTCCCCATCGTGCTGCACAGCTACCTAACCTAGATGGCCCCTCTTCCCCAGCTCTCTCCTGGGAGTTCCCTTGCCTTCCTCCACACTGGGCAGTGGCCCCCAGCACCTTTGGAAGGTCTCATGCTGTGAGGGGCTTCCCCGGCATGCAAACCTGTCAAAGTGCAGCGCAAGCCAGGCACACCGGCTCACGCCTGTAATCCCAGCACTTTGGGAGGCCGAGGTGGGTTGATTGAGCCCAGGAGTTTGAGACCAGCCTGGGCAACATAGTGAAACCCCATCTCTACAGAAAATACAAAAATTAGCCAGGCATATTGGTATGCACCTGTCATCCCAGTTACTCAGGAGGCTAAGGTGGGAGGATTGATAGAACCTGGGAGATAGATGTTGTAGTGAGCCATCATGCCACCACTCTCCAGCCTGGGTGACAGAGAGAAAACGTGTCTTCCAAAAAAAAAAAAAAAAAGCATAGCTAATATAAAACTTGTGTGCTAACACCATTTTGAGGTTATATTTTTCTCCTTGATCAACCCCTAAATCCCTTAAACTTATTATAGCAGGGCAGAGGTGCCAGCAGACTTGTACTCCAGGGCACCCTTGTTAGCAGAAGGCCCTGGTGTGACCAGCCCTTCTCCTCCTTTGGCAAGGGCTGCCCTGTGGGATTTCCTGGGCAGGCACCAAGGCAGGTCAGTGTCCTATTGTTACTCTGTTAAAGTGTGTGCTGTGACACAGATTGGGTCCCCAATGTATTTCATGAAGAGCTGCATGATGAGTACATGTGTGAACAGTAAGGGCTTGCATACAAAAACACATCAACAAATGCAGTAAATGGGCCTTGCAGCCAGGTGAAAGGTTCATAACGTTAAGTAGGCAAAGGGATTCCTGGATCCCTCTGCTGATGGGAACAAGGGATGGGTGGAACACCCTCAGTGGAAGCTGTGGTGGGAATTGTAGGGTGCATCATGAGCTCTGGCCTCTCTTCCCTGGGGCAGTGGCCCCTGACTCTTTGGGGCAGAGCGCAGGGCTCCCCTGCCTTCGAGGCTGCACTCACCCGCTTCTCCAGCATCCTCAGCAGCAGGCGGAAACGCTCGTCCTCACGCAACCACTGCGGTAGCTCCTTCTCCCCGTGGCTCTTAGCTTGTTCCAGCTGCTCCTTGAGCTCCTTCAGCACCGAGATCTCCTGGGTCAGTTGGCTGTGCCAGGTTCTTGTCGCCTGCAGGTCTAACTCCAGGTCCAGCGAGGTGCGGATCAGACGCTCGGAGCGCAGGGACTTGACCGAGGAAGGCTGTGGGAGTGGGGATGGCTTCTCTTGTTATTAGAGCTCTGCCCAGTGAGCCCACCCAACCCCTTCCTCTGACCCTCAAATACCCTGTCTTTGTTTATCTGTAGGCATCCACTCCTTCCGAATGGGGCTTCCCCTTCCCTGGGAAGCCTGTTGTGAATTCTCCCATTCAGCTCATGTTTACTGGGCATTTATTATGTCCCAAGAATGGTACTAAGCACTTCATTTCCATAACCTCGTTCCATTTTCACAAACCTAGGAGGTCCTGAGGGTTATCATCTGCACCGAGGAGGCTTGCAGAGGTTAAGTCCCACAGGGCATGTGTGGTAAAGTTGAAGTTCCACTCCAGGGAGCTGACTGCAGTCCCCACCCGCCCTCTCTGTACACTGTGCCAGCTTCAGTACTCTCAGCACCCTCCATATGTACGTTCTCAGTTACTGATTCCTGTCACTGTACTGTTCTGAAGTTGTTTCCCCAATACAGGTCTGTTCCCGCTTGAGGGCAGAAGTCATGTCTTCTTGATTTTGTGTTCCTGGAATGGGCCCCTATTGTTTCTGCTTGTCCAGCATTTGTTTCCCCAGCCTTAGAGTAACAACGCCCTCACCTTCCCTTGGAGATCTCCTCCTCTGCACTCAATCCACCTGGTTTGTGTGGGGGCATCAGAGATAGGAATGTGACCTGAACCTGGCCAATCTGAATCTCAGTGACAGGTTCAGAGGTGAGTATGTTATCAAAGCCCAACCATTAATACTTCATTCTGGCACTTTGCTGAACTACTTGGAAAAGAGGCAATGTCTTTACACCGATGTTGCTAAGCCTTTAAGATATAAACCTGGGGACTAATCATGATCATCTTTACTTGTGGGGTGACCTGTTTGAGAATTAAGCTGTACAGAGGGAGCAACGCCATGAGAAGGGGGCTGAGGCCTGATGACATCATTTCAAACTTTGGATCAAGCCATGCCTGAAGGTACTCCAACATCCTGGATGTTTTTCATTAAATTAGACAATAAATTCCCTCTTTCATTTTTAAGCTGTATTTGAGTTAGTTTCTTCAGTTATCTATATGTAAAAGACCCTGATTAATTCGACCATTAACTCTCCTCCCATCACAAATCACTAATGATTAAAAAACAGTAATTCATGACTATGGGAGTCAGAATTCTAAAATGGTTTCTCAAATCCCATTCCTAATATACATGCCCTGTATAATCTCCTCTCCTTCAATTCCAATGCGACCTGTGAATATGAACTATCACTCCCACTAATCAGTTGACTTTGAGTTAATCAAAAGGAAGATTATTCCAGGTGGTCCTGACTTAATCAGGCAAGCCCCTAAAAGATGGCCTGGGCTTTTCCTGGCTGGGCTCTTCTGCTGGCCTTGAAGAAGTAACTAAAGCATGTTGTGGAGACGGCCACAGGGCAAAAACCTGAGAGTGACCTCTAGGAGCTGAAAATGCTCCCCCAACCCCCCAGCTGACAGCTAGCAAGAAACTACAAGGCAATAAATTCTGCCAACAACTGGAGGCAGTGCCTGGATGCAGATGTTTCCTTAGTCAAGCCTCCAGGTGAGGATGTGGCCATTTAACACTTAGAGGTTTCAGCCTGCTAAAACCCTGGGGAGAGGGCTCAGCTAACCTGTGCTTGAACTCCTGACCTGCGGAAACTGTGAAGTAAGGCATTTGTATTATTTTAGGCTGCTAAAGTTTGTGGTGATTTGTTATGTAGCAATAGAAAACAAATACAATGACCAATAAAGAGATCTCAGACACAGCATAAGAAGTATTACCATAAAACCTAGTCTCATTTTGCAAGGCTAGCTAGCATACTATTAGGAACATAAGACAGCTCTAGGAAGAATTTCTAGAATGCTCTTCTAGGTTGAACGTGGTCTTCTCTGTGCTTAAAAACGAGCAGGATCAAGGAAATTCAGCTGAGTGATCTACATGGCTCAAGCACTCAGAGCAACAAATAAAGATTCTTTTGCTTCGTCTGACCCATGTCCAGTCTCAGAAGCTGGGCAGGCTGCAGTAGAGAGAACATAACTCAGGCAGTGCGTGGAAGCAAGGAGCAGTGCCCAAGGGCCCAGGCCCAGCCTCTGGACTCTCCCGACCCGAGGGAAATGTGGGCTCAGACCCACCAGCAGGGGCTCCCTTAGTAAGTCATCCTCTTGCTTAAGGGGAACAGGGGGTGATGAAGGGGGCCTGCTTCTGTGGGGCCTGCCTTAGAAAGGAGCTGTGGGAAATGCAGGGGGAGCAAGTAGCAGATCAGTGGCATTTCTGCAGGGGTGGATCATGAACATCTGCTCCAGAAGCTCCTGAGGAGCTTTATTAAAATGCAGTTTTCAGGGCCCATGCCAGCTGCCTGAATTAAATGGTCAGAAGTGTGGCCTTGCAATCTGCATTGTCACCAAGCTCTCCAGGTAACTTTTGGTGCTCCAGAGACTGCAGTACAAGCCAGCTACAGAAGAGGGGTTTGGGGTGGGGGACCCAGAGTGGGCAGTTGGTTGTCTCTGTCACCTGAGGCCACGTCCACTTTCTCCCACACCCACACACTCTCCCTTCCCTGTGTAGTCTCTCCTGCGTTGCTGTCTCTCTCTTGTCTCTCCAGTTCCCCCTCAGACTTGTTAGGGTGTGGGATGTCCGGCAAAGGACCAGATTCTGGCTGTCAGCAAGCAGTGCAGGAGACGGGGGTGCCTGCCCCTACTAGGGGCTGTTGGCACTATCTTTTCCCTCCATGCTCTCTTTTGCTTTGCTTTCTTTCTTTTTTTCTTTCTGACATTCTGGCTCCTGGTTTCTTCCAGTTCTGCAAACTCATAAGACAGAACTGCTTTAAACTTGTGTTGAAAGCCCAAAGTGGGGAGGGCTCCTTGCATCTGCTGCAGCCCTTAGTGGTCAAACACAAATCAGGGGTCGCTCCTTTGCCTACGCCCACCCCATCTGGATCGCTCAACTCAGTCTCCACTAGGAAAAGTCAGGAGGCTTCTGCAGGGCAAATCTGCAGCCTTTTCCCCGTGGGCTTCCCTGCTTCAGGCTGGTGCTCAGAGGCACCCAGCTTCTCTGCCAGCAGGAGGGTCACCGGGACCTGGATGACAGACACACTGAGCAGAGTCTTGCATGAGGCAGGCTCCTGTCAGATGATGCTCTCTGACTGATGACTGTGACATGCTGGGTTGGTTAGTTCTTTTTTTTTTTTTTGAGACAGAGTCTTACTCTGTTGTCCAGGCTGGAGTGCAGTGGTGCAATCTCGGCTCACTGCAACCTCCACCTCCTGAGTTTAAGCGATTCTCCTGCCTCAGCCTCCCAAGTACAGCCTGGGACTACAGGCACGTGCCACCACACACAGCTAATTTTTGTATTTTTAGTAGAGATGGGGTTTCACCATGTTGGCCAGACTGGTCTTGAACCCCTGACCTTAGGTGATCGATCTTCCCACCTCGGCCTCCCAGACTGTTGGGATTACAGGTGTGAGCCACTGCACCCAGCTGGGTTGGTCAGTTCTTACTGACTTTGATTTCTATCTAGGAAGGCAAGGCCAAGTGTACACACTCCTCTTCTAACCTATTTGTCATAATAAGACAAATACATTTACCCTTTGGCACCTTCCCCAGTGGCTACACAGGCCTCATAGCTCACAAACATCTGTTCGCAAATACCATCATGCTTGCGAGAGCAACATTTTTCAAGCCAGTGGCTGAGGAGAAATGGCCAGACATCAGGAGATGTGTGTGCAGGACACAGGGCTTGGGGCAATGGGGGAGGAGCAGAAAAATAGCTTCGAGGTGACTCTTACCCGCTTCATCCGGACGCTGCGTCGCTCCAGGGAGTTTCGAACAAAAGGTGGCTTTTTGGACAGAGTGGAGCTGTCACTATCACTCCGATTCAGCTGCAAGAGAAAAGTCACGGAATGTTAAACATGGTCAGAGTGCATTCCGGAAGGTGCACTGAAGCCCCGAGGGAGGTCAGGTTCCTCCGCTCAGCACAGTCCTTCCACAAACACCCAGACTTTCCTGTTCCAGGTTTCATTCTGACTTTTCCTTTCTTTATAAGTGAACATTCATTGAGCATGTAGTATGCATGATGCACACTGCTTCATCTCCATGCTAGTATCTGCACGATGCTAAATGCCACGAACATCCCATTGAACCTTTCCAACAACCCCATGTGATAGGAGCAAACCCATTTCACAAATGAGGTGACAGAAGCTTAGGGGTTGCAGAACTGGCCCAAGGTTGGCAAGCTGGTCAGTCACACAGCAGGGCTGGACACTGGGCAGTGTGACTTCAGTGTATCACTGCCCTCTTGACCTACTACACAAAGGGCATTTTTGCATCAACTCTTCCCTGGTGTCTAGAGAGACTGCCTTTACTGACTCAAACGGAGCCGCTGTCAAGATTGATATTTAAAAAAGAAAAGGGCAGCTTAAAGGCAAAGCCTCAGGGACCATATCCTTAGAGATAATGGGGCAGATCGTAACTTTCCCGTGGGCATCCCCTCAATCACTGAGTTATCTATACTCCCCCCAGAGGGCTAGTATTCCCCATCTAAGACTGGAAATCAGGCCTACAGTCAGGATGGGAAGCTTCTGTATTGAGAGTGTGTCCCATCCCCCGAGGAGCACAAGAGAGGGTGGTTACGATGACAGCACCCCTGGGAGGTGGGAGCAGGGTGGGGAGTTCTTTCTGAGTCCTATTTCCAAAGTCAGTGGGTTACCAGAGGCCGATGCTATTGTGCTTGTGTGTCTAGCAGCTGTCAGTTCACTGCTGCAGGTCTCTTGAGAAGCTGTTTCTGTGGTTATTGATAATTACTTGTGATAATGACATTAATAGTCCTGCTAAGCTGACAAACACAGCAACTCCAGGGACAGACTGATGAAATAGCCACTGGGCTAGGCAGGGCCTCAACCAGAACCAGACGCTGAATAGTAAAAATAATGACTGCCACATGGATAGAGCACCTGCTGCATGCCAGGTGCTTTAGTGACAGTTTCATTTAATCCTCAAACAATTCTAACGCGATAGGAACTGAGGCCCAGAGAGATTAAGAAGCTTGTAAAGTTGAATAGCTGGGGAGCATCAAAACCAGAGTTCAAGGCCCAGTCTGTTTGGTTCCAAGGCCACCAGCTCTCCTGGCTCCAGCCTACAGTTAGGGCTCAGAGATGAAACTAATGTGCAGGTGGAAGGGTGTGCCATCTTGACAACTGGGGTAGATTCATGTAAACTGGTTGCATGTGGTACCAGAAGGGGTTTTTTTCTTTTCTTTTTTTCTTTTTTTTGTTTTTGTTTTGAGACAGGGCCTCACTCCTGTCGCCCAGGCTGGAGTGCAGTGGCACTATCTCGTCTCACTGCAGCCTTGACTTCTCGGGCTCAAGTGATTCTCCTGCCTCAGCCTCTCAAGTAGCTGGGACTAAAGGCATATGCCACTGTGCCCGGATAATTTTTGTATTTTTTGTAGAGACAAGGTTTCACCATGTTGCCCAGGTTGGTTTCAAACTCCTGGGCTCAAGTGATCCTCCCACTTAAGCCTCTCAATATCCTGGGATTACAGGTGTGAGTCACTGTGCCCAGCCTTTTATTCTACATTGTTTTAATCCAGTGGTGGCACTTGAAGGATATGTGTCCTACCGACCAGAAATGGGTATCGGGATAATTGATCCTTAAGTTGTAGTTGTTTATGTGTTAAAGACTATATTATATAAAAGAGAGACAGAAGCTACATTAAGTCCTTGAATTTAGCTTTCTCTAATATAAAGATACTTCAATGCATACTGATGCAGGGAGTAGTGAAATCATTTAGAGTCACAGGAAACTAGTTCAGGAATGAGAATTTAGGACGGGCTGTGTCCATTTGGTCAAAGTCAATCAACGCAAAAATGTGGCAGCACTTCAGATGAATACACGGGGGCTGAGGAGAGCTGTAGGAAGGGTAATTCATGGCCTCTGGACTTCAAGTTCAGTGGGGGAACTCAAGACAGTGAAACTAACCAAGTGACATAGGCAAAGATAAAGACCAAACAAGGGAGCCACTCAGCAGGGGACGCCTTTTGTGCAGAGGCCAGCAGAAGGGGCTACTCACAATCAGACCCAAGGAGGCCAGAGGAAGCCCCTCAGGAGGTGGCTCTGAGCAACAGAGAGGCTGCAGGCTTTGGAGTTGGACTCCCAGCTTTGCACTTAGTAGCTGTGTGTCCTAGAGCACAGTGCTTTGAGTTTTTGAGTCTTAGCTTCTGTGTCCATAAAATGGTGTTCACACAACTCACCTTGTAGGGCTGTAAGATTAGATGACACAGAAAATTTGTTTTGTGGCTGCGGGGGCTCGAAGTGTTGCTGATTAGCATTTGAAATCCCATCCTGTGGGTGGGAAAACCCCACCTTATGACTTGGTGGGAAACAAAGCCCACCCCCCAATGATGAAGCTGAAAGTAGCAGAACCTCGCTTTTACTGCCTCCCTTGCAGCTAGAGGCAGGCACAGGACTAGTTTCTGTCAGTTGGATGCAAACGCTCCAGGCCTTGAATCACAACCTGGTGACTTGCATCCAAGTCTGTTACTATGCCTCTTGAATTGAAACAGGCCACTCTTTCTCTCCTTCATTCTACAGATGTGCCAGGTTTGTTGTTATCTCAGGGAGAAGCCATTAATGGTAAGTAGTGGCAGTGGCAGCAGTGACCAGAGCTTCCATGCCAGCTGGGACAGGAACCTGGTGGAGGCATAAATATTGAATGCCAGGGGCAGCAGTGGGGCCGGCTGGGGCCAGGTTTTGTGGCAGCATCGGTGAAGGTGTCACCTGATTGGCTTTGTGGTGTGATTTTGGCTATGGTCTGGCCTTTCTAGGTCCTGATTTCTGAGGCTGGTTCTACAGACTTACGATGAGTGTGTGAGCTCCTCAATTTACTTTCCCCCAAATTTTCCTGCATATACTGCTCACTGTCCATTTCCATTGCTTGCAATGAAAAACCCTGACCTGTATAGGCAGGAAGTAGAATGCTATCAGTTACAGACTGAGACACGTGGAGCTGGCTGTGGAGGGGGCAGGGTGGAGGCATAGCACAGCCCCAGCATGTCTCTGTTGGGAATTTGGTAATGCTCATCTTGTGGGTGCAAAACAAAGGGTTAAATTGTTCCCTGCTATACCTCAGCAGACAGTCTTCATGCCTGCAGAGTTTTAGAGGAAATGATAGAAAATCTTCATGATGTTGTACTCTTGGCTATAGTAAGCCTTCAGTAAGTTTTATAAAAAAGTTTTATAAAAAAAGACATAAGCTTAAGCTGAAGTGGGCCAGCTAGAAAGCAAAGAAGGAAAAATATATGACTTTGCTTAAAAAAAAAAAAAAAAAAAAGGCCCTTTCTACCTGTGGTGTGTGATCTCCATTGACTGGGAATCTCTTAATTTGTGATCTTGCAGGGTTAGAAACGGTACAAATAATAAAATATGGGAAGTGGAAGCATAGTGCTTGGTGTGTTACAGATGCTTATTTAACTAGGACAGGTGTTTTTTGTTATTTGAAGACGCCAATCCTAGAAAAGGGTCACTTAAAAGTAAATCCATTTAAACAGAGAACCAGAATTTTACAGAAAACACTGGGGAAAAATGTTTGAGGTTGAGTCTATAGGTGGAAAAGATAAACATTTCATCAAAGTTATTCTATTTTATATCTCCCATTTAACAAAATTACAACCACATTCTAATCCTGATGAAAAAGAACGAGTGAAACACTCATATTTTTTGGTTAGATTTTTCTAATGAGTGACATTCTCCTCTTTGTGTTTGATTTCTACTGCACGTTCATAATGGTAGTAATTTCCCCCCCGCCCAAAAAAAAATGCAGAGGGTTATCCATTTTCTTAAGGGCTTTTCTAAATCATTCAAATTATTCATGTTTTCTTTTTGAGACAGAGTTTTGCTCTTGTTGCCCAGGCTGGAGTGCGATGGCCCCATCTTGGCTCACTGCAACCTCCGCCTCCCAGGTTCCAGTGATTCTCCTGCCTCAGTCTCCCAACTAGCTGGGACTACAGGCATGCGATGAGCCACCACACCTGGCTAATTTTGTATTTTTAATAGAGAAGCACCGATTGGATTTTTCTCTCCTGCAGTTGTGAGCCAGCTTAATTGCACCTATGATTTAGGAAGCCCAACATCACATTCAGTGTCTTCAGGAAATCCTGCACCTTGTGCAAGATATGAAGCCAACATGCATTGTTACCTGCATTATCTTTTTCAGCTGCTTACAAGTTCAAACAATTAGCTAGAGCTCTACCACAGAAGGCAGAGGTTTAAGTTGCTCCTGAGAGGGACTGCAGGGAATGTTTCCATGAAGACTCATTTGACAAGCAGCCAGTCAATTAGTAAAATTTTCACATTATAAAGAAATGAGCTTCTCTAATCAATCTTATATACTTGTAGGCCTTGAACACTGAATACTCAGATAATGAGACCCCTCCCTTCTTCTTCCCTTCCCTCCATAACAATAGTCATGTAAGTGGCAGGCAGAGAACCAAGTGTGGACTCCACAGGCCTCCCCTTCTGTGACAACTTTTTGGATTAGGCAGGAAGGTTCTGTTGAGGGCCTAGTTATTATTCAGTGGTTCTATATGGTGGGGGAAGGAAGGATACTGATATCACTGGAACTCAGGACTCAGGTAAGTAGGCACATGTCTTATCTGTGCTGCCCCATGGAAGGTCAGGAGCAAGGGCTGGTTCTGTAGCCCCAGCAAAAGCATGACCCCTCAGACTCAGTAAACACTCAGACCCCCCATGCAGGGTAGAATGAAGGAAGGTGGGCTGGCCTAGGCAGGGGAAGGGGTAGGGGAACTGGAAAGCAAGGAAAGTGAGGGTATGAAGGAACAAAGATCACTGCAGGGCTTGTACATTCCTCTGGGTATACAGGAGCTGGTAGGCAAATGTAACAGGTAAAGAGGGCCAGGTAGAGGCTAGAGTGGACTGGAAAGCTCCCCATCTCCATCAACTAAGGACAGTTGCCCCCACCTTGGTGCCAGCCAATTGCTGCCAATTGTGTGTGGTCTGTGGTGACATACAGTCTCTTTTTTTCAAGAAGAACTGGAATTTTTCGTCAAACTCTTCCTATTTTATTTTATTTATTTTATTTGTTTGAGGCGAAGTTTCGCTCTTGTCGCCCAGGCTGGAGTGCAATGGTGCGATCTCGGTTCACTGCAACCTCTGTCTCCTGGGTTCAAGGATTCTCCTGCCTCAGCCTCCCAAGTAGATGGGATTACAGGCATGCGCCACCATGCCCGGCTAATTTTTTGTATTTTTAGTAGAGACAGGGTTTCAACATGTGGGCCAGGCTGTTATTGAACTCCTGGCCTCAAGTGATCTGCCCACCTCAGCCTCCCAAAGTGCTGGGATTACAGGCATGAGCCACTGCGCCCGGCTTTATTTTTAATTGCCCTTTAGGTTAAAAATAATTTTTTTTTAAAGACAGGTCTTACTCTGTTGCCCAGGCTGGAGTGCTGTGGTGCAAACATGGCTCAGGGCAGCACTGGACTCCCGGGCTCAAGAAATTCTTCTGCCTCAGTCTCCCCACTAGCTAGAACTACAAGTGCATGCCACCATGCCCAGCTAATTTTTCATTTTTTCTCAGGTGGAGACAGGGTCTCACTACGTGGATGAGGCTGGTTTTAAACTCCTGGCCTCAAGTGACCCTCCTGCCTCAACCTCCCAAAGTGTTGGGCTTACAGGTGTGAGCCACTGCATCTGGCCACCTTTTTAAAAAGTTTTAAATGTTAGCAGCAGGTTCAATTAAAAAAACAAAACAAACTAGAAGCCAAATAATACAGATCTGCTGTAATTTGGCAGCCTCAGGCTGCACCCTAGAATTGCCCCGGAGGTGGGAAAGAAACGCCTGTGTGTCTCGGGGACTCTGAGGGGTCTCCCTCTGATCTCAGCAAGTGGTTGCAGGAGGGCAGGGCAGAGTGTGAACAAGGAGGAAGTGAGTTGGTTGGAATTATAATAACATTGACCAAGTACTAACTACCAAGCCTTTCCTATTGCTTGTCTAAAACAATCCTATGAAGTAGGCCCGTGAACTCCACCTGAGGAAACTGAGACTCTGAGGTGTTAACATGCCCGAAGTCACCCAATAACATGAGAGTAACGGGATTTGCACCCAGCCCTGTGTGAGGCTCTCGGCTACTCTGAGGGGAGCAGAAGGGGTCTGCACGCTCACTTACCCGGCAAACGTACTGGCTCTGGGGTCCCGGGGAAAAGGTCTTAGAGCGGATGATGGTGCTCCCTCGAAGAAATGGCCCCGGGGACGGAGTGCCCACCCTCCGGTCCTTGGGTCGCACCACTGTGGGGGATGGGGCTGGGGTCTCCGTGTTGGTCTCTTTGTCCACCTGAGGAAGAAGTCACACCTTGAAGCCACTAATGTTCACAGAGTCTCAGCCACCTACCAGAGACCACTCAGCTGCTCCTCCTCCCTCCTGTCACCTCACCTTTCCCCACAGACACACCAGGGTTTCCTTGGCATTAGCCCTGCTAGATGAGCTCAGCCTGCTGAAGTCAGGACAGTACCCAAGGCTGGGTGCACCGACCCCCACCCCTCTGTGGCACGTGTGGTTGGGGGCTGGTGGGAGCACATTCAGCCTCCAAACAAACTCACATGAGCAGTAGAGGTGTCTCAAAGTTTTGAGAGTGTGATGTCCAATGTCCTGGACGTCACACTCTCAAAACCTATAAACCAAGTGCATTTTGAAAAACCACACCCAAGGCTTCCACAGCCCTGGCAAAGTACTACAGTTGCTTTCATTGAATTCTGAAGGCAACCAGCTAGTCTTGTTTTTAAAACCAACCCATCAGGTTTTTTACTGCCCATGCACAGTAGTCATCAGGAAAACATAAACAAACAAAAACACCTACATGCAGGACCTTTGTCAGCCTAAATAGTGCCTTTATACAATTCTAAGAAAGGGCACCCCCTCTGGCTGGAGAAATTGCAAAATGATGCCCCCTTGGTGTGGAGGAGTTAGAACTGGGGCCCAGATCCTACTGCACCCGCCGTGGCCAGGCACCTCTGTGCGGTACTCCAGCTGCAGCCTCGCTCAAACACGGCAGGTGCTCTAGCTCCAGGAGACCTGGAGCCTGCTGTCTATGGAGAGTGAATCCTGCTGTAACATGTGACCCTAGTGCAGCAGGGGAGCAGGCAGCAAAGGGAGTCTGGCCTTTTTCCTATCGCACTGTGGGCAGATCCACATAAAGAACTACATTTTGAGAGCCTATCTGTAAGGTTGGTATTATTGTGCCCATTTTAGAGATGAGAAAATGGAGGCTTGAGAGGGATGAAGTCATCTGCCTAAGACTACACAGCCAGGGAGTATCAGAGCCAGAATTCGAACCCAAACCCATCTGACTGCCAGGCTTGAATTCTATCCAGAGAAGTCAGGGAAAATGCAGAGGGCAGAAGAAAAGAGATGGGTGAGTTGGCCTCTCCTGGTTTACCATCACCAGAACGACCCAAAGGTGACTCCATTGTGAGGGCTTGTGCCCTGATGCTGGAGGCCAAGACTTAGCTTTGCGTCTTTTCTGACTGTTTCAGCACAAGAATTGAAGGCTCTTTCTCCACAACAGCCCTTCCATCCCCCCAGCCCTTCCTACCTTTAATGCTGGGTACCCGTCCATATCAGGTGAGGCTTTCTCAGTGAAAACATCCTCTTCTTCCTCCTCCTCTTCCACCTCCTCCTCCTCTTCCTCAGCTACTGCCTCATTTTCACTGGTCTCCTCGTACCTCCTGTGATGACAAAGCACTTTGGTTACCCACCCAGAAGCCACTCTGCCTCTGTTCACCTGCCTTTAAGTACATCCAAGGGAGGGCTTCCAATCCTTTTGATGATTGAGGATACATTAAAAAAAATTTTGCGGGGGCCAGACGCAGTGGCTCATGCCTGTAATCCCAGCACTTTGGGAGGCTGAGGCAGGCGGATCGCCTGAGGTCAGGAG
Source organism: Colobus angolensis palliatus (assembly GCF_000951035.1). Lineage (NCBI taxonomy): Eukaryota > Metazoa > Chordata > Mammalia > Primates > Cercopithecidae > Colobus > Colobus angolensis. Next base: position 12,345,998 of record NW_012115932.1, on the reverse strand, counting down.
TTCAAGACCAGCCTGGGCAACATGGTGAAACCCCATCTCTACTAAAAATACAAAAATTAGCCAGGCATGGTGGTGGGCATCTGTAGTCCCAGCTACTCAGGAGGCTGAGGCAGGAGAATCGCTTGAACCTGGGAGGTGGAGGTTACAGGGAACCGAGATCGCGCCACTGCACTCCAGCCTGGGCAACAAGAGCGAAACTCTGTTTCAAAACAAAAGAAAATTTTTTTAATGAGGCATAATTTGTTTCCAACAAAATGCATTTTCAGTGTATAGTCTGACGAGTTTTGGCGAATGTATTCACCTATGTAACCACCACTGCACTTGAGATGTAGAACATTCCATTCCTCACCAGAATTCCCTCCTACCTTTTCCCAGTTTAATCTCCCACTAGGCAGCCACCGATTAGCTGTTACTATAGATTAGGTTTGACTTTTCTAGAGTTTCATGCAAATAGAATCAGATAATATATGCTGTTTTGTCTCTGACTTCTCTGTGTCTGCATAACGTTTCTGAAGTTTATCCACGATGCTGTATGCATCAGCGGTTCATTCCTCCTTTTTTTTTTTCTTTTGAATCAGAGTCTCACTCTGTCACCCAGGTTGGAGTGCAGTGGGACCCTCTTGGCTCACTGTAGCCTCCACCAGTGGGCTCAAGTGATCCTCCTGCCTTAGCCTCCTGAGTTGTTGGGACTACAGGTGTGTGCCACCACACCTGGCTAATTTTCCTGTTTTCTGTAGAGACAGAGTTTCAGTATGTTGCCCAGGTTGGTCTCAAACTTCTGGACTCAAGCAATCTACCCACCTTGGCCTCCCAAAGTGTTGGGATTATAGGTGTGAGCCACCATGCCCAGACAGTTCAGTCCTTTTTATCATTAATATTCCATCGGATGGATATATTGCAACATATCTAGATCTGTTCACCTGCCTTTAAATGCACCCAGGGTAGGGGTTCCAAACCTTGGAATGAGGCGGGTGGTTGAGGAAAAGGAGGAGGAAGAGGAGGAGGAGGAGGAAGGAGAGAAGGAGAGTTCAGCTGATAAACATTTGGATTACTTACATTTCCAAGCAAGTATGAATAAAGCTTCTTGTACATTCATGTATAAGTCTATGCATGAATATAGATTTTCATTTCTGTTGGATATTGCTAGGGTTGCCAAAATAAAATACCACATACTAGGTGGCTTAAACAACAGAAATTGATTTCTGGCAGCTCTGGAGGCTGGAAATCCACACTCAAGGTGTCAGCAGGTTTGATTCACCTGAGGCCCCTCTCCCTGGCTAGCAGATGGCTGCCTTCTTGCAGTGTGCTCACATGGTCTGTCCTCTGTGCACGCGCATCCCTGGTGTCTGTGTGTCCAGATATCCTCGTATGAGGTCCCATCCCAACTTTAATGGCCTCGTGTTAACTTAACCACCTCTTTAAAAGCCCTATCTCCAAATACAGTCACATTCTGAGGTACTGGGGGTTAGGGCTTCAATGTATGAATTTTGGGGGGATACAAATCAGCCCCTAACAGATAACAGAATTACTGGGTCATATAGTAAGTGTAAATGTACCCTTTTAAGACACCAATAGGCTGGGCATGGTGGCTCACACCTGTAATCCCAGCACTTTGGGAGGCCAAGGCAGGAGTTCAAGACCATCCTGGCCAACGTGGTAAAACCTTGTCTCTACTAAAAATTCAAAAATCAGCCGGGCATGGTGGTGGGCGCCTGTAATCCCAGCTACTCAGGAGGCTGAGGCAGGAGAATTGCTTGAACCCAGGAGGCGGAGGTTGCAGTGAGCCGAGATAGCACCACGGCACTCCAGCCTGCATGACAGAGTGAGATTCTGTCTAAAAAACAACAACAACAACAACAAAAACACGGACAAATGGCTGCTCCAAAGTGATTTTGCCATTTTATGTTTCCCCTGAGCAATGTTCTAAGAGTTCTAGTTCCTCACTACACTTGGTGTCATTCGTCTTTATAGTTAGTCACTCTACTGGGTGTGTACTTGCATCTTGTTGGGTTTTAATGTGCATTTTCTTTTTTTTTCTTTGTTTTTAGAGACAGGGTCTTGCTCTGTCGCCAAGGCTGAGGCTGGAGTGCCATGGTGTGATCATAGCTCACTGTCGCCTCGAACTCTTGGGCTCAGGTGGTTGATTCTCCCACCTCAGCCTCCCAAGTAGCTAGTACTACAGGCACGTGCCACCATGCCTGGCTAATTTTGTAAATCTTTTGCAGCGATGGAGTTGTATTTTGTTTCCCAGGCTGATCTTGAACTCCTGGCCTCAAGAAATCTTCCTGCCTCAGCTTCCCAAAGTGTGAGCATTACAGGTGTAAGCCACTGAGCCTGGCCTAATTTGCATTTTCTTGTTGAGAAACTCTTCATGCATTTATGACCATCTTCTTTGGTGAAGTGTCTGTTAGAATCTCCAGCCCCTTAAAAATCAGGTTGTTGGCCAGGCACAGTGACTCACGCCTATAATCCCAACACTTTGGGAGGCTGAGGTGGGTGGATCACCTGAGGTCAGGAGTTCGAGACCAGCCTGACCAATATGATAAAACCCCGTCTCTACTAAAAATATAAAAATTAGCCGGGTGTGGTGGCATGCACCTGTAATCCCAGCTACTCAGGAGGCCGAGACAGGAGAATCACTTGAATCCGGGAGGTGGAGATTGCAGTGAGCCGAGATCGTAGCCTGGGCAACAAGAACAAAACTCTGTCTTAAAATAAACAAATAAATAAATAAAAATAAAAATTGGGTTGTCTTATTATTGAGTTGTAAGAAATCTTAATATATTTGAGCTATGAATCCTTTGTCAGGTATGTGGACTGCATGATTTTCTCTAAGTCTGTGGCTTGCTTTTCATTTTCTAAGTGGTGTCTTCCAAAGATCATAAGTTTTTGATTATGATAAAGCCCAATTTACTGATTTTTTTCATTTATAGTTTGTGCTTTTTATGTCCTAAGAAATCTTTGCCTACCTCAAAGTTTTGAACAGTTTCTTTCTTACACTTTCAGTACTTCTATAATTTCAGTTTTTTTGTGTAGCTCAATAACCCATTTGAGATTATTATTATTATTTTTTGAGATGGAGTCTTGCTCTGTCGCCCAGGCTGGAGTGCAGTGGTGCGATCTCGGTTCTGCCTCCTGGGTTCACGTCATTCTCCTGCCTCAGCCTAATGAGTAGCTGGGACTACAGGCATGTCCCGTCACACCAAGCTGATTTTTGTATTTTTAGTAGAGATGGGGTTTCACCATGATGGCCAGGATGGTCTTGATCTCCTGACCTCGTGATCTGCCCACCTTGGCCTCCCAAAGTGCTGGGATTACAGGCTTGAGTCACCGCGCCCGGCCACAGATTAATTTTTATACATGATATAACTGTCCAAGTGTATTTTTTTCCATATGAATATCTAATCGTTCCAACACCATTTGCTGAAGAGACTTTTGGTGATAGTCCTTAAAACTCTCCATTTCCCTTGGACTCCAAGGTTGGAAGGATTTGGTGTGACAAATAGGCTGCATTTGTTAAGTAGTAATTTATCTCTATTCCCATCTTGACTTCTGAAAGACATACAGAACCGCCCGGCTTCTGATCAGCATGAGGCTGATCATACTGAGCCAAAAGAATCCCAGCCAAAAGCAGAGAATCCAACATCCAGCTAGCTGGCTCGGCCAGCGTGTGGGGAAACACAAAATCTCCCTGAGGATTTTCCCAGTGGGGAGAATGCATTTTGGATCTCTACTCACAACTCTGCAATTCAAACCTCTTCTGTACTTAGATGAGGACTGCTCTGTGGAGGGGCCTTGGCTCTCTCCTTGGCCCCAGCAGCCTCTCTATCTACAAATGAAAGAGCTGTTGGTCAGGCGCGGTGGCTCATGCCTGTAATCCCAGCACTTTGGGAGGCTGAGGCGGGTGGATCACCTGAGGTTGGGAGTTCGAGATCAGCCTGACCAACATGGAGAAACCCCATCTCTACTAAAAATACAAACTTAGCTGGCCATGGTGGCACATGCCTGTAATCCCAGCCACTTGGGAGGCTGAGACAAAAACAAACAAACAAACAAAACCCAGCTTAATTTTAATTGTAAGGAGAAAAATAATTAAAATCAACAATATCTTTTCATCCACTGGAGTGGCAAAGCGGAAAAAAAATCTGATAATATCAAGTGCTGGTGAAGGTACAGAAACAGGCACATCCCTGTGGGAAGTGTAAAGGAGAGCAGTCAATTTACATTCTGAAGGCCATTTAGCCTTATCTGTTAAAACAAAAAATGTATATATCCTTAATTAAGTTACAGCAGTTTGATTACATTGAGTGTCAGAGAGGCTGTAGATGAGGGTACTCAATCACTGCTGGTGGGAGCATTTATTAATAAAATCTTATTTGAGAACTACTCTATGATGTCTATTAAAATATAAAAAACACACGCCCTGGGATCCAGCAATGCCACTTCTCAGCATCTGCCCTAGACAAATACAAGTTCCCAAGGAGGCAAATACAAAGATTTTTCCCTCTAGTATTGTTTGGTGTTATATTCTCCTGTATTTTCTAACACTCTTAGTTTTATTTTGCTTGTGGATTAAAAAAAAAAAAATCCAGTCTTCTGATTATATGATTTAAAGACATAAAAAAACAAATAAAATAAAAAGAAGGAGGACCAGTGACGTGCTGGGTACTGGGTGCTGAGGAAGGACTGTAAATTGGAACAGATGGACAGCCTTTTGCAGACCAGAACCCAAGACTCCAGAGATGAGCAGGCATGGCAAGGCCAGTTAACATCCCAGGACCAAGAGAAGCTTCCAGTCTTGGGGGAGGGGGCTGCAGATGGTTTACCCCACTACAGCAGCTCTGGGATCCCCAGCCCTCTTTGTAAGAGAAGTTTGAATGGCAGGGGGTGTGGAGACAGGGGGCCACAAAGGGAGAAGGAACAGAAGGCGGTTGCTAGGAGACGGCTTGAAAAGTCTCAGCACAAGCTTGGAATTTGGTGGAAACCACTGATCTTGTGCCAGGGTTTTGGGAGATAGGTCCTGGGCCTATTTCTGGCATCAGACCTTTGCCTGTGTGATCCGTAGTAGTGTGGCACAGCAGTGTGCCAGGGAGAAAGAGAGAGAGGCAGAGAAAGAGAGGGGAAAGGAAAGAGAGAGGGAGATGGCCAGGGGTTGGTGGGGACAGACAGAGAGAGAAAGAGAGAGAGAAAGAGAGAGAAAAGGAGGGGGAGAGAGAAATTGAGACAATTTAGAGAGAACCCTAAACTAACAAAGGAACATACAAAAATTCCAGGAACCTTGCCATCTGCTTTATCACATGAAAAAAATAGTAAGGGAGAAGAGTAAAACAAGGATCAGCAAACTATAGCCCATGGGCCAAATCCTGCCTGCTGCTTTGTTTTGGACAGTCTAAGCCATGAATGGTTTTTATATTTTAAAATGGCTGAAAAAAAAAAAAAATCAAAAGGGGAATACTTGGTGTAAAGGTGCAAATTATATAAGATGCAAATTTCAGTGTCCATAAATGACATTTCAGTGAAACACAGACACTATCATTAGTTTAAATACTGCCTATGGCTGCTTTCACGCTGCAACAGCAGAGGTGAGGGGATGCAACAGAATTCCTATAGCCCACAAAGCAAACAATATTTACCATCTTGGCCCTTTCCAGAAATCATCTGCTGACCTCTGGAGTAAAAGATATTAAGGAAGGATGCCTTCTGAGACTAAATATATAATTTGGGGCTCTAAGAGAATAATAATATGGAAGCGTTATTGAATGCTTCCTCTAGGTCAGGGTCTGTGTTAAGTGCTTATCATGCATAATTTTACTGAACTTTGCAAAATACCCCATGACATAGTAGTTGTTTTCTAAATCTCTATTTCACAGATGAGGAGACGGAAGTTTACAGCTGTGATATTCAGCCTAGGCTGCACATTAGAATCACCCAGGGAGCTTTTAAAACTTACTAATGCTCAGTAAGGTCTTACTGATCAGAAACAGAATCCCAGAGGGAAGTTGGCTGAGCTAGACTCCAGATCCATATCTGTCTGAATTTAAAGCACAGACACTTAAGACCAACTTATTCTTCCTTCCAAATGGCAAGATTCATAGGCTGTGGCCATTTCCTATGTGGGATTTACCATATTTCCAGCCAGTAGTGAGGAACGTTCCTTCTCTTTTCCCTAACAATAATTTCGACCACATATTGAGGGTCCACCATGTGCTTTGCACTTGATCTTCATTAGTGTCTTTCCCTTGAGTCTCTTTCAGTAACCTTATATAGTCAGTATTATTTCCTCAGTTTTCAGATAAGGCTCAGACAAGGTTAGAGTGACTTGCCCGGCAGTGACACAAGGTGTCGGCTTCTGTGGTGCTGGTCACATTCTGCTTCTTGATTTGATGCTAGTTACAGAGTTTTGTTTTCCGAAAATTCACTGAGCTCTCTGCTTAGGTGAATTTTCTGTAAGAATTTTACACTACAATAAAAAGTTTCAAAAATACTTTGCCTAAGGTGACACAAAAACATGAAGAATCCAAGATTCAAACCCTAGTCTATGTCATTGTTTCTTAAAGTGTATGATGAGACCTTTCTCATAATACAAGGAATTAAATAGCACTGAATCACAAAGTGAGAAAGTTGTCCCCTTTTCAATTCTTGTTCGGACATTTTGATTACAACAAGGAGAAAGTCTCTGGCAATAGCATGTCTTCAACATTGCTGAAACACTTGCTAACCTTTTTTTTTTTAATAACGGGAGAGAAGGCTCAGGCTTAGCAAGCAATATCTCTAACTAGACTTTAATAATATTGTTTTATTTTCATTACATTGTGTTTTCCACAGTTACCTTTTGAAGCAGACTTGGCTCTTGGTCTACCCAGTATCCACTTTTTCCCTTAGTAACAGAAATTTGATTTTTGTACCCAAATAACAGATCTCATTCTCCAGTCTCCCTGCAGTTAGGCAGGCTAAGTGGCTAAGCTTGGCCAATGAGAAGCAAGCAGAAGTTGCTGTGCGGGACATTCAGGAATGCTTCTTAGTTAAAAGGTACACAGGCATGCTCTCTGTTATCTTTCCTCTTTCCTGATGGTTACCTGCCTGATGGCTGGTGATCCAGCACCCATCTTGGGCTATAAAGCAGCCTTGGTGATGGAGGTCACATAGTAAAGACAGCAAAGCAGACAGAGGAAAGGAACCTGGATTCCCAATAACACCGTGGGGTTGACAGAATTGGATAGCCTGGGATTGCTTCCTCCGTTTTTTTTTTTTTTTTTTTGAGACAGAGTCTCACTCTGTCACCCAGGCTGGAGTGCGGTGGCACAATCTCGGTTCACTGCAACATTTTCCTCCTGGGTTCAAGCAATTGTCCCTGCCTCTGCCTCCCAAGTAGCTGAGACTAAATACATAATTTGGGGCTCTAAGAGAATAATAATATGGAAGAGTTATTAAATGCTTCCTCTAGGTCAGGGTCTGTGTTAAGTGCTTATCATGCATAATTTTACTGAATTTTGCAAAATACCCCATTACAGGTGCCCACCACCATGCCTGGCTAATTTTTGTACTTTTTAGTAGAGATGGGGTTTCACCATGTTGGCCAGACTGGTCTTGAACTCCTGACCTCAGGTGATCCATCTGCCTCGGGCTCCCAAAGTGCTGGGATTACAGGCGTGAGCCACCACGCCCGGCCTCTCCCATGATTTTTAAATTGTTTTTGAGATGAGGTTTCACTATGGGTTCAAGCAATCCTCCTGCCTCCTGCCTCAGCCTCCTGAATAACTGGGATTACATTCTTCTTCTTTGATTTTTTTCTTCTTCTTTCTCTTTCCCCCTCCCCTCCCCTCTCCTCCCCTCCTCTCCCTCCCTCCCTCTCTCTTTCTCTCTCTTTCTTTTGAGACAGAATCTTGCTCTATCACCCAGGTTGGAATGCAGTGGTGCAATCTCGGCTCACTGCAACCTCCCCCTCCTGGGTTCAAGTGATTCTCCTGCCTCAGCCTCCTGAGTAGCTGGGATTACAGGCGTGCACCACCACTCCCAGCTAATTTTTGTATTTTTAGTAGACACGGGGTTTCAACATGTTGGTCAGGCTGGTCTCGAACTCCTGACCTCGTGATCCGCTCACCTTGGCTTCCCAAAGTGCTGGATTTACAGGCATGAGCTACCACACCTGGCCCTCTTATTCTAAAGTGAAGAAGAAGTAAACTTCTATCTTATTTCTGTCTAATATTTCCGCTCTCCATTCCTGAAAGTCAAATGCAATTCCCAAGGACTCTTTACTTTATGGCAAACTACACAAATTTTCCATTTAGAGTAACATAAAGTTTCTTCTTTTTTTTTTTTTCTTTTTTTAGCAAAATAAATGTCACTATATCAAGATAAAGAATAACATTAGGTGTGAACTAGCATAGGTGATTCATGGGAAACAAAATGGCAAATTCGAAAGGAACTCTGGGAACCATCGTACTAGGTTACATTGCCTTTTTGCCTGTAGAGAACCCATGAGGAGAGGGGTTCTCAGTCTTCCCAGTGAAACCCTTCTCTTAGTTGCACTGGCATTTGGGGATCTCATTGCTGGGCCTAGATCCAGGCAGGGCAGCTCCTGGGGCCCAAGGGTGTGCTCACTCACCAGCTGTCTTCCAGCGTCTGTGTGCTGCTCCTGCCCTCCTGCCTCTTCTCCAGCTCCACCGCTGTCTGTTCCAACAGAGCAGACACAGCGTCCTATAGAGACAAAGGCTGCTGGGTCATTGGGTACAATGCAGGTGCCACCCTACCTGCCAGGAATCAGAGCATCTCAGACCTGTGACCTCCCAGTGAATTGATGGTCAAACCAAAGACCAGAGTGGTCAAGTGTCTTGCCCAAGGTCACTGATAAACTGGAAAAATTGTCCTTAATTTCTCCAACTAGCAGTTCTCCAGAGAATAGCTCCTGTATATATGAACTTACTCAGCATCGTGGTGGAAGACAGCCAAGTTTAGCAGTGAAGTGAGAGAGAATTAAGGTCTCTGACTGTAAGGAGACCACAGCATCATCAGACCAACATGTGAACCATCAATAACATAATGCATAATGCACTGTCTCTTTTTGGAGTGAGAGACCTGAGTTTGAGACCTAGCTTTGCTGAGGAGATGTACATCTTAATGTAATTTGGTTATCTCCCTGAGACTTGGTAAACTGTACATAATAAATGGAATAGTGCCTGATGCAAAAGGAAGTACAGAAAATGATGATGATGATGAAAAAGAAGGTGGGGGTGGGGAGGGAAAGGACAGGAGGAGGAGAAAGAGAAAAAGAAAATAGACTTAATTTATCTATTTGCTACCCTTATCTTTACCTGTATGTCCCAACCCATCCCCTGCATAGAAATTCTAGGCAGTGGCTGTCCAAACTAACCACGTACCAACAGAAGGAACAACCTCTACAGAGAGGAAAGGATCACTACAGAGAATTACAAGAAAACCTGAATCCAAAACACTCTCTATTTAACTTTTTGATGTGGTCAGGATCCTATAGGAGTCCAATATCCTATATGTAAGACTAACTTCACTGCTCAGCTGAGTCCTGATCAGTCTGTCTGGCCAGTAGGCGTGGGCTTTCCAAATAGGGGAGACAGTTTGAGGATATTTTAATACGTTAAAGCGTACTGCACTAACTAAAATGAAAAAACATATTTTTTCACTGAAAACAGGCAAATGTAAGATTTTTTTTTCTTTTTTTCTTTTCTTTTCTTTTTTTTTTCTGAGATGGAGTCTTGCTCTGTTGCCCAGGCTGGAGTGCAATGGTGTAATCTTGGCTCACTGCAACCTCTGCCTCCTGGGTTCAAGTAATTCTCCTGCCTCAGCCTCCCTAGTAGCTAGGATTACAGACGACTGCCATCATGCTTGGCTAAGTTTTGGAATTTTAGTAGAGACAGGGTTTCGCCATGTTAGCCAGGCTGGTCTTGAACTCAGAGATCGACTCAAGAGATCCTCCTGCCTCAGCCTCCTAAAGTGCTGGGATTACAGGCATGAGCCACCATGCCCGGCCAAGATTTTCAAGTTACAAAGTCATAATGGAACAGTTACCAAGTGCTCTTTACATGTATTTCTTCAAAGCATCATAAAAACTTTTTTCTTTTTTTAATAATAATAATAATAATAATTATTATTATTATTAAGTTTGTAGAGATAGGCCTCACCATGTTGCCCAGGCTTGTCTTGAATTCCTGGCCTCAAGAGATCCTCCTGCCTCGGCCTCCCCAAGTGCTGGGATTACAGGCATGAGGCACCGTGCCCATCCTCATAACAACCTTTTAAGGCTCACGTTAGACATTAAAAATTGGATGCTCAGAGAGGTGATATGACTGACCTAGCCCTCTGATTCTCTTCCCATGACTTCCAGGTGCCTCTTATACAAAGCCTCCACTATGGACCTTGAACAAAGTAGGGGTCCAAGAAAGGTTCATCTTTTACCTTCCACAGTTTTCTATCTCCTTCTCCATTTCATTTGCAAAAAGTCATGAATTAAGTTTTCGTTAGCCAAGTGGTATTAGGTAGAACAAAGGACAGGAGGAAGCACAGATGTGGAAGAAAGCAAGTTGTGGAAGGGGAGCCACCTGCCCCTTAGTGGAGATCTCTTCTTCCCTGTCTTCTTCTCCTACTTCCTCCACCCCATTTTTCTCCTCTTGTGATGCCCGACCACCTCCAGTTCTGGGAGAGGCTTTCCCTTCCAACATCCAGATGCTGCCTTGTGGGAGGGTGGCGCACCTGGTCCCAGCTCACCGTGCTTGCAGGCCCTGGGGCAGGGGCCGTGACTCCCACTGGCTTGAGCTCCCTGCTCTGTTTCTTCAAGTATTTGTAGCTGAGGAGGTTGTACCAGCGAGTCGACCTCTCCCCAGACCGGCAGACCTCCGCCAGGCTGATCTGGGCGCCTCCCTATTGGGGATGGAAACAAGGAGAACATAAGAGGGACAGAGCGGGGGAAGAACCAGGTATCAGGGAATTTGGTTCACGGGGACAGTATGGAGAAAACACCACTCCAGATGAGAGGGAGGCATCCTGGCAGGAAGACAGGCCAAGTTGTTAACATTTCCAATAACTCATTTGTCGTTCATTCACTCGTTGATCGGTTTAATCATTTGCCAAATCTTTATTGAGGACTTATCCTATGAATTTTTTTAAAATGAAAAAAACTATGATAAAAAAACCTTTAGTTTACCATCTCTGCTGCTTTTAAGTGCAATTTCAGTGGTATTAAACATTATGCACATTGTTGTGAAAGAGATCTACTGAACATTCTCGTTTTGCAAATCTGAAAGCTTCGCCTCCTGGGTTTACGCCATTCTCCTGCCTCAGCCTCCCAAGTAGCTGGAACTACAGGCACTGGCTACCACTAATTTTTTGTATTTTTAGTACAGATGGGTTTTCACCATGTTAGCCAGGATGGTCTCGATCTCCTGACCTCGTGATCTGCCCACCTCGGCCTCCCAGAGTCCTGGAATTACAGGTGTGAGCCACCACACCCGGCAACTCTACACTTATTAAGCAATAACTTCCTTTTCCCCCTTCCCTGCAGCCCCTAGTAACCACCACTGTATTTTCTGTTTCTATGAATTTGATGACTTTAGATACCTCATATAAGTGGAATCATACAGTATTTGTCTTTTTGTGACTGGCTTATTGAACTTAACAATGCCTTCAAGGTCCATCTGTGTTGCAGCGTATATCAGAATTTTATTCCTTTTTTGTTGTTTTTTTGGAAGTAAGATCGCACTCTGTTGCCAGGCTAGAGTGCAGTGGTGTGATCATAGCTCACTGTAATCTCGAACTCCTGGGCTAAGAGATCCCCCTTTCTTTTTAAGGCTGAATAATATTCCACTGTATGGGCATACTACATTATGCTTATCCAGTCATCTGTTGATGGACATTTGGGTTACTCCTACCTCTTCACTATTGCGAGCAGTCCTGCCATGAACATGAGTGTACAAGTAATTCTTTAAGAATCTGCTTTCTGGGCGGGCATGGTAGCTCATGCCTATAACTGGAGCACTTTGGGAGGCTGAGGCGGGTGGATCACCTGAGGTCAGGAGTTCAAGACCAGCCTGACCAACATGGAGAAACCCCATTTCTACTAAAAATACAAAATTAGCCAGGCGTGGTGGCATATTCCTGTAATCCCAGCTACTCGGGAGGGTGGGGCAGGAGAATTGCTTGAACCCAGGAGATGGAGGTTGCAGGTGAGCTGAGATTGTGCCAGTGTACTCCAGCCTGGGCAACAAGAACAAAACTCTGTCTCAAAAACAAAACAAAACAAAACAACAACAAAAACCTGCTTTCAATTATCTTGACTATATGCCCAGAAGTACAACTGCTAGGTCATATGATAATTACATTTTAAATTTTTTAGTGGAACTACTACACCGTTCACATCAACAGTGCTAAGGAAGTGCTTATAATCCCACCAACAATGCACACGAGTTCCAATTTCTCTACATCTTCACCAACACTAGTTATTTTGTGTGGTTTTTTGATAGCCATCATCCAAATACGTGTGAGGTGGTATCTCATTGTGGTTTTGATTTGCATTTCTCTGATAATTAGTAATGTTGAACATCTTTTCACATGGATGTTGGCCATTGGTATATTAATTTTGGAGAAATGTCTATTCAAGTCCTTTCTCCTTTTCAAATTGGGTTATTTGATTTTTCTGTTGTTGAATTCCCATTCTGTGTTAGCTATATTAAGCACTAGGTTCTATGTTATGTACTGAGCATAATGATGGTCCCCACATGGTTCCACCTTCTGGGAGCCAGCACTCTCCCAAGGAACTCAGGAACTGAACAAGTAATTAATTCCAAGTAAGGCAGAAAACTGCGTTATCATTTCTTCTCCACTAAATTTGCAAAAGTTTAAAAAATTGACAACAAATGCCGTTGGTGAGGTTATGGGAAAATAGGCCCTCTCTCACCTTGCTCATGGGAATGTAAAATGGCAGAAACCCGATGGAAGGAATTTAGTCATATCTAGTAAAAACATAAATGCATTTTACCCTTCGATCGAGTAATTCTCCTTGTAGCTGTCTATCCCACAGATACACCTGCAGAAATCTGCACAAGTACAAAATGACCCACAAATAGAGTCTTCATCCTGACTCTCTTTGTAATAGCTAAAGTTTTTTTTTTTTTTTTTTTCTTGAGACAGAGTTTTGCTCTTTTTGCCCAGGCTGCTGGAGTGCAATGGCATGGTCTTGGCTCACCGCAACCTCTGCCTCCCAGGTTCAAGCGATTCTCCTGCCTCAGCCTCCAGAGTAGCTGGGATTACAGACATGTGCCACCATGCCCGGCTATGTTTTTTTTTTTTTTGTATTTTTAGTAGAGACGGGGTTTCTCCCTGTTGGTCAGGCTGGTCTTGAACTCCCGACCTCAGGTGATCCGCCCACCTCGGCCTCCCAAAGTGCTGGGATTACAGGCGTGAGGCACCGCGCCTAGCCAACAGCAAAAGATTTTAAACGACCCAAAGGTCCAGCAACAGGGAACAGATTGAAAGAACTATAATCTATCTATGCAATGGAATATTATGTAGCTGTGTAAAAAAGAGAAAGATCTCTTTATACTGATGCAGAGAGATGGCCAGGCTATACAGTTACGAGAAAAAATAGCATGGTGCAGAAAAGAGTATATAATATGCTACCTTTTGTGCAAGAGAGAGGGGGATAAGTATATGTGTCTATAGTCTATGTATATATTGCACCATGTTTGAGGTGCAAGGGGGAGTGAACATGATCATACATGCACAAGAAATAATGGAAAGATGAAAAAGAAATTAATCAAAGTGGTCACCTATATAGGATAGGCGGTAAGGCTAGGGTGGGGAGAGAGCATGATTTCTCTTCAGTAAACCTTTCCATACAATTTTTCTTTGAGTTATGTAAATATATCCCTTAAACTGAAAACAAATTATAACAAACTAACCTAACTGACTATAAGCTCACAGAAAAGGGAATTATTTCAAGTGACTTAATATTTTTACTGTTTTGTTTTTCCCCCCTACATCCTCCCTAGAAATTACTACTAACTAATTAATCATTCCTCAGAGGCTTTATTGTTTTGACATGTCCAAAAATGAGCCCTGGTCAGGTTTGGGAAGGTGGTCAGCTCACCTTCCCCTAACACACCAGTGTCGGTGGGTGGAAGGGGCTACCCAGACTCTGTGCTGATGGGTGGTAGAAAGACCAAATGCCAGTTTGCAAAACGGACCTGTAGCCAAGTGTATTAATCTGTTCTCATGCTAATAAAGGCATACCCTAGACTAAGCAATTTATAAAAGAAAGAGGTTTAGTTGACTCACAGTTCAGCATGGCTGGGGAGGCCTCAGGAAACTTATAATCATGGCAGAAGGGGAAGCAAACACTTCCTTCTTCACATGGTGGCAGCAAAGAGAAGTGGCGAACAAAAGTGGGAAAAGCCCCTTATATAACCATCGGATCTCATGAGAACTCACTCACTATCATGAGACTAGCAGCATGGGGGTAACCGCCCCCATGAGTCAATTACCTCCCACCAGTTCCCTCCCACAACACACGGGGATTATGGGGGCTACAATTCATCAGGATGCATTGGAACGTGGCAGAGCTGTGCTAGGTCTGGGATGGTGAAAGGTGGTTTCTGAGAGCACAGTGGTGAGTGGGGAGAGGAAGAAAGCACGATGCTGACACTTCACTTGTTTAGCACCAGCTTCCTCATCTGGAAAACAGGGAAAATAACTCCTACCTACCTGCCTATTGGGAGGATCAGAGTGAATTAAATGCTTGGCACACTTCAGGCACCCAGAATAAATGTACATATATATAAATATTTGTCTATTGCTCATTTATTCATTCAATAAAATCTCCCTAAGCCCTTTGCAGACTCTGGAACCACAGAAGCATGTTAAGATATAATTCTTCCCCAAAACGGCTCATGGTTTCCTAGGGAGATAGACAGCTATGTTGGATATTACAGTTCAGAACATGCCAGGCCATGTGTGAGGTATGAGGGGAAAGGACCAGGATCACAGCTTTGAGGTGTAACACTTCCAGCAGATTATTATTAATTCTAACAAGATACACTGTTTATCTGGGGCCGGCTCCCAGCTGTGAGTATCGTCTACCTCAGTAAACTGGATGCACTTTTGAGGGCATTTACATATTCATTCATTCATTTATTCAACACACAAAAATGTGTTGAGAAGTCTCATGTGCCAGGCACTGTTCTGGGTGCTGGAGACAGAGCAGAATTGAAGGCAGATAAATATTCCTGCTCCATGACTTTATATTTGCGTCTAGGGGAATCAGATAACAACTCCATAGGTAAACTCTTTACTGTGTTTCATCGAATCTAAGATGCCATCATTTAAAAGTGTACTATTATTTTATGCACCAAGAAAGAGAAATAGTTGCCAATTAAACTATAACTTGTCATCTAGTACACAGTGCCTCTTGATTTCAGAAATAAAATGTAAAGATAACACGTACCCTAGAATCTATGAGGTACAGTGAAAGGTTAGGTGATAAAAGGTGGTGTAGAGAAAAATACTACAGGGAAAGGGGCTAGAAGGGGATAAGAGAGCAGAGAGGGTAACGGGATTTACATAGGGTGAAAGACCTCGCTGAGAAGGTGACATCTGAATAAAGTCCGGAAGGAGGTGAGGGAACACCTGGGAGGACAGAATGCCAGGCAGAGGACACAGCAAGTGCAAAGGCCTGGAGGGGAGCACATGTTGGCGTATTCAAGGAACACGAGGCTGGAGGAAGAGTTTTGCAGATATAATCCCAGAGATAAGACGTGGCCAAATCCCAAGAGGCCTTGGGGGCCAGGCAGAGGACACAGGTGTTGACTCTAGGTGGAGACATAAGCCATCATAAGGTTTTAGCAAAAGAATGGCATGCACTGATTTACATTTAAATAGGATTAGTCTGGCTATTTTGTTGAAAAAAGAGGAAGGGGAAAAGGACAGAAGCTGGGAGACCAAGTAGGAGATGGCTGCCATCATCCAAGGAAGGAAAGACAGTGGCTTGGGTCTGGGGAAGTGGTGAGAAGTGGGATGTAGGGTTCTTTAGAAGGTGGAGCTAAGAGGATGGGGTAAGGGAAAGAGAGGGGTTACGGATGACTGCAGGGTGTCTGACCTGAGCAATGGAAGAATGAGATTGCCATTGGCTGAGACAGTGGACACACAGGATGAAAGGTCAGGGGCATTCTTGTGGCCATGTTAATTTGAGGTCCTATTTTACGTTTAAGTGAAGATGCAGAACAGGCAGTGGAGATATGAGATTCGAGGGGTGTGGGGAGGCCCAGGCTGGAGCCCTGCACTTGGGATGGGTTTGCAACTGGGAGATAAAATGAGATTACCAAGGAAACAAGTAGAAAAGGGGAGGATCAAGGACCCAGCCCTGGGTCCTCTGACATAGGGAGGTCAGGGAAATGAGGAAGAACCAGCAAAGGAGACCAAGATGCTAGAGGTGAGGGAAGAACACTGGAAGAGCGAGGTAACCAGGAGGCCAAGCAAAGGCAAAGGATGTTGAGGGAGGTGGAGTCAGCAACTGCAGCAAGTGTAGCTGGCAAGTCCAGAAGGAAGATGGAGAGCTGGCCTCTGGTCTGGTAACAAGGAGCTCACTGATAAACATGATGAGGATACCCTCGGTACAAAGATGAGGGCCAGGCTAGGCACGGTGGCTCACGCCTGTAATCCCACCACTTTGAGAGGACAAGGTGGGCGGATCACTTGGGGTCAGAAGTTTGAGACTAGCGTGGCCAACATGGTGAAACCTCACTCTACTAAAAATACAAAAATTAGCCAGGTGTGGTAATGCGTGCCTGTAGTCCCAGCTACTGGGAGGCTGAGGCAGGAGAATGGCTTGGACCCAGGAAGCGGAGATTGCAATGAGCCTAGATCATGCCGTTGCCCTCCAGTCTGAGTGACAGAGTGAGATTCTCTCTCAAAAATTAAAAAATAAAAGTAAAAAAATAGAAAAAAAAGAAAGATGAGGGCCAAAGTCCACGTAGATTGGGTTACAGAGAGGAAGGGAACCTCTTTCAAGTTTTTCTATAAAGAAAGCGAAAGAAACAATGTAGTAGTTGGAAGTGGATATGGGGCGAAAAAGTTTTAGGTTGGGTGTGGTGGCTCACGCCTGTAACCCCAGCCCTTTGGGAGGCTGAGGCGGGAGGACTCCCTGAGCCCAGGAGTTCAACCAGCCTGGGCAACATAGTGAGACCCCATTTCTACAAAAAATACAAAAATTAGCCAGGCATGGTGGTATGTGCCTGCAGTCCCAGCTACTGGGGAGGCTGAAATGGGAGTATCACTTGAACCCAGAAGGTCAAGGCTGCTGTGAGCCAAGTTCACAGCACTGCACTCCAGCCTGGGCAACAAAGCAAGATCCTCAGTCAAAAAAACGTTTGTTTTGTTTTGAGCATGGGAGAAATAATAGCAGGATGATATACTGATAGGCTGGATCCAATGGAAGAGGGAAAATTGGAGACAGAGGAAAGAGCAGAATGGCTGCTGGAGTAATGTCCTTGTGAGAAAATGGGGGCGCTGGCCTCAGACAGGAGTACAGAAGGCCCATCCTCAGAAGCCAGGGAAATGGCAGAATTTACAAGAACAGCTAGATATGGTATGGGGGCCCTCTTCTGAATCTGTTCTGTCTTCTCTCCCTGAGAGAAGTATGAATTAGTCATTGTGATGAGTGGGTGAGTAAATCATCCAGGGAGATACAGTATAATTTCTGGGCAGCATTCAGGGCTCATGGGAAGTGAGTGACTACCATTTCCAAATGACACCATACAGCGTGGTTATGTGCATTTTTTTTCCAGTTGCTCAGTTGGAGAGGAGGGGGTGGAGAGCTCGCTCTGACAGGGCTGGGGTTTTGCCAAGTTAGTATGCCAAAGTGAGAGGGAGCAAGGGAACGGTTGTAATGGTGAACCATGGGACGTAAGTGGGGCCTGAGAAGCAGGCTAGCTTGAGAGAGCCTGGGCTGGGTGGCACTGAACACAGCAGTAGAGCAGTGGGCAACTAGGCCCCCTGCGATGCCATACTAGGGCATTTGGTGGTACTGTTGCCTGCGATATTGGGAAGGTGGGCTGTGTAGTCCTCCAAACCTATAATCTGGGTCTGGGGACATGAGAGACACTCATAGTAACCCCCTGAGAAGTGGCATGGTGTGATGGCTACACATAAGGAAGCTGGAGTCTCTGTTCAAATTCAAGCTTCGCCATCTTCTCCTTGGATGACCTGGCAGGTTACTTAGCCTTTCTGGGCCTTGATCCCTTATCTTCCTGGGGCCATCGCGAAGATTAAATGAGATACTGCACACGAAGTTCTTAGCCCACTGGTAGACGCATAGACTCGGCTCAGTACAGATGCTGTTGCTGCCTGGCTGAAAACGGACTGGGGATTCCACACACCCTGCTGCCCGGAGTCCCTGCGTGGGAGCGGACAGGCCCTTTTTCCTCCCATCTCACTTCCTCTCCTCCTCCAGCCACCAAAATACGACAGCCTGACACTCCATGTCCCCACCGTATACGGGAAAGGAGGTTTCCCATTGGCTGCAGGCAGAGACAAGCCACAGTGAGATGAGCGCTTTGGCTGCTGCCATGGCAACCAGCAATGACCAGACTTCAATTAGGAAGGAGGAATAAAAGGGATCCAATTAGGAGAAGAAAATAGGATTTAGTCTCTTTTCGTTTAGGAATGCCCAGAGCCAAGGGAATGCTTCGCTGGAGGAGACCAGGCTTGCCAACCCCTTCAAGTCACCACCCCCACCTCTGGGCTCCAGGGAGCCCTGTGCTGGCAAAAAGACAACACAGAGGCACTGACGTGTGTGGACTTTAGAGGTAGACACCCGCTGGGGTTCAAATATGGCTTCTGCCACTTTCCTAACTGTCTTTCACCTCTTTGTGCCTCAGTTTCTCCACTGGAATATGCTACCTATTTTGCAAGGTTGGAGTGAGGATCAATAGAGATAATGGGCTGGGCGTGGTGGCTCACACCTGTAATCCCAGCACTTTAGGAGGCAGAGGCAGGCGGATCACTTGAGGTCAGGAGTTTAAGATCAGCCTGGGCAACATGGCGAAACCCCGCCTCTACTAAAAACACAAAAATTAGCCGGGTATGGTGGGGCACGCCTGTAGTCCCAGCTACTCGGGAGTCTAAGGCAGGAGAATTGCTTGAACCTGGGAGGCGAAGGTTTCAGTGAGCCGAGATCATGCCACTGCACTCCAGAGACTGAGAGTAAGACTCAGTCTAAAAAAAAAAAAAAAAAAAAAAACACACAGAGATAATGCATGTAAAGAGCTTAGCTCAGTGCCTGCCATATAAACTGCATCCTACTGGCATTAATTATTGCATTATTGTCAGTAACAACATCATTGGCCTCACCTGGGAGCTTGTTAGAAATGCAGAATCTCAGGTTCTGCTCCAGACGTGCTGAATCAGAATCTGCATTTCAGCCAGAGCTCCAGGTAACTTGTGTGCATGGCACAGTTTGAAGCTCTGCTTTAGCGCCTTGTTTAGTCTTCAGAGAACCACCTCCAGGAAGGCAGTATGAGCCAGATTTTACAGATAAGGGAACTGAGACAGAGAATTGAAGATTGTGAGGAGACACAGCTGGAAGGGCAAGCCTGGTGACAGCCCCAGGCCACAATCCAAAGATGTGGCCCCACAATGCCATGATAGAGAAGGTTTTACAGAGCATGAAGATCAAGGCAAGGATGGAGAGCAAAGAGATTCCCTTCTCTGGGCAAACGCCTGTGAGTTACAGCAGGAGAAAGGGGTGAGCCCTCCGAGAAGGCAGTGAGAAGCTCCACATTCCAGCTTCCAGACATGGAGGCAGGAGAGGCTTGGAGAGGTGTACACATCTTGTTTCTCCCCTTTGCACGCATCCCACATTTTCCTCCATCACTTCAACCCATCCATTTCCAACACGGCCCTCCTCACAGTTCGTTTACATCTTAGCCATCAATGCTGGCGCCTTGTCTGTTTGGTTCCCCATTGAATCCCCAGCCGCAGACACAGGGGTGGGGACACAACAAGCTCCCAGTGCAGATCTGAGCATGAGTGGAGCAACCTTCTAGGTATAATGTCCACCCTTGGGCTCCTTTGTGCTCACAGTTGAGTTATCAATGGAATACTCTAACACTAAATGGCATCAGGGTTAACAAAGCCCTTTACTTCTTTTAATTCACTTGTACATCGTAAGCCCGAGTTAGCTATTCTATAAATCCCCCTTCTATAGACGGGAAAGCTGAGTATCTGTCTGCACTTGGGTCTGCCTGTCTCTTAGGACACAGTGTACCTGGGCTACTTCATTCCCAGTCCTGACTCCTGCCAATGCAGTGAGAGATGGAAGCCAGAGGAGGTCAGTTTCAAGGAGGAGACTAGCAATGGCCCCATTCAATGAGAACCCATTGTGGGTCAGACACTTGAATGGGTGCTTGACGGGTGCTATCTCAATCCTTATAAAGATTCTTCTAGTGGGCATGATGGAGGCATTATCATTTGCATTTTATGGATAAGAAAAATGAGGATCAGAGATGTTAAGTACCTTGCCCAAGGTCATCCAGCTATACAGCAAGCGGTAAAGGTGGGATGTGAAGGCCTATGTGTTTGTTTTCACTATTGTGGGCTTTTTTTTTTTTTTTTTTTTGACACAGGGTTCTGCTGTTGCCCAGGCCAGAATACTGTGGCAGGTCAGCTCACTGCAGCTCAAAGGATCCTCTCATCTCAGCCTCCAGAGTAGCTAGGACTACAGGCATGCACCACCAAGCCTGGCTAATTTTAATTTTTGTAGAGATGGGGTCTTGCTGTGTTGCCCGGGCTGCTCTTGAACTCCTGCACTTGAGCGATCCTCTGGCCTTGACTTCCCAAAGGGTTGGGATTACAGATAAAAGCCACCACACAGCCATAGTCTGTGCTTATCTCATCTCTCATGCTGTAGAGTAAAGCTGCGGCATGCGGCTTTTTCCAGGTTCTGGCAGTTTTAAAAGGCACTTTCAGGTCCATTATTCTTCCTCTCGTGAAAGACTTCCTTCCCTCCTACCCTAAGTCTGAGAACAACATTCACCTGTGGAAGCCTTGCTGCCTAGACTCCACGATGAGCCTGATTGATAGCACAACCTGCGTCTCCTTCAAGCCTTCTTCCTGAAGCTCAGGGTGGACAATCTCCATAAACACAGAAGGCCAGCCAGCCAGACACACAGACACCGCCCTTACCAGGCACTCTTCCAGATGGCTCCTGTCGGTGGTACAGACATCGACTCTTAAGGTCTTCTGGTGAAGGGCTGGATAGGACATGGATACCCAGAACACCTCATTGAACACTAGATTGTCTGAGGCGTCCAGGGGCCGGGTCCGGAAGAGGCAGGTGGTGCTTTCACAGCAAGGAAGGACAGCCACACGGATATTCCTAGAGGGAGACAGAACCGCAGGAAACCTTGGGTCAGCCCATGTCTGGGGCTAAAGTGTTGGACTAAACAGCTGCTGAAATCCCTAAGCAAACAACAGTGGATGAGAGTTTGTAGAAGTGAGGAATCTGGGGAATCAGGCCCCATACACTGGAAGAAACTTTGACAAATCTAACAAAATTCCAGATGCATTTGTCCTTTGGTCCAGACCCTTCACTTCTAGGCATCATCCCACAGATACCCCTGCCTGAGTACCAGTGAGCTATGGAGAAGGCTATTCAGCCTGGCACCATCTGGGTGGGCAAAAGACTGCAAACGACCCAAGCATCCCATCTTGTCTTCCTTCTGTTTTGTCCGCCTTCCTGCCCTTCCTTCTTCCCATATTCGCCACCCTCACAGGCTGGCTGGGTGTAGACCACAGACACACAAGCTTCTGTTGCCACCCTCTGGGCCTTATGATCCGAGAAAACTTGTAGGCAGATGAGTGCAATAAAGGATAAACCCATCTACCACGGGAGGAGCCCGCATGCGGACAGAGCAGGTGTTTGCATCCTATCAGCATCAAGGTAACATGCAGTCACACCTCGCCAAGAGAAGCACAGTGACTGGTGCTGACTCTTGGAAAGAGAAGACCCACCTCTCTCTGCAAGAAACACTTGAGCTTAGGAGAAGATAAAACAGACTGTGACCATTTCTCTCCATGAGGCTCAAAGTCCAGGAGGGTAGGGCCCAGGAAGGATCTGCTCACCACCCCATTCCTAGAGCTGGCATTCAGCAGGTGCTCAGCACGCAGTGGGGCAGGAATTCACACAGTCATCTAGAGTGCTTGTCTTTACAGCTGGCGTGCTTGCCATTGTGCCTGTATTCACATGCACAGCACTGACATTTAGCATCACAGTCATATGCATTACAAACCCACAGTGTCTTGACATGGCCCATAACTGGATCAGGACAGGGCAGAAAAGTGACCCCCAGGGGTGACTCCGGAGGGTGAGAGTATGCTCCACACCCATCCAGCTACATACTCACACTTTCTGGTCTTGTTGCTGCAACAGAGCAGAAAGGTTACTCAGCTGGATGATTAATATTGCAAATTGCTTATTCTTCTCATCATACCTGAAATGAAAAGGGGCATATGAAGTACCTATTAATAACACACTCATCTCTCTCATTCCTTCTCTCTGTAAAAAGTCACAGGACGTGGCTGTTGGCTGCCCTGGGGACTATGGTGAGCTCAAGAGCATAAGCCCAGTGCTTTGCTGCCATGCAGGGATGTAGAGCTAGAGCTGTCAATTGTTTGAAAAAAAAATTTTTTTTTTTTGAAACAGGGTCTCACTCTGTCATCCAGGTTGAGTTCAGTGGCATGATCAGGGCTCATGGTAGCCTCGACCTCCCAGGCTCAGGTGATCCGCCCACCTCAGCCTCCTGAGTAGCTAGGACTACAGATGTGCACCACCACATCCAGCTAATTTTTTGTATTTTTAGTAGAGACGGGGTTTCATCATGTTGCCTGAGCTGGTCCTGAACTCCTGGAATCAAGTGATCCATCTGCCTTGGCCTCCCAAAGCGCTGGGATTAAAGGTGTGAGCCACCACGCCCAGTCAGTTGTCTGAATTTTTAAAAAGAACCCATAAATGTGGGTGAAATTTCGTGATATGGTAATGTTGTCAACTAATTCCTATTAAAAAATACTGAAGGCCAGGTGTGGTGGCTCATGCCTGTAATCTCAGCACTTTGGGAGGCCGAGGCAGGCAGATCATTTGAGGTCAGGAGTTTGAGACCAGCCTGGCCCAACATGGTGAAACCTCATCTCTATTAAAAATACAAAAGTTAGCCGGGCGTGGTGGCACACGCCTGTAATCCCAGCTACTTGGGAGGCTGAAGCAGGAGAATCGCTTGAACCCAGGAGGCAGAGGTTGCAGCGAGCTAAATCGCACTACTGCACTCCAGCCTGGGTGACAGGTGAGACCCCATCTCAAAAAAAAAATAAAAAAATAAAAAAAATAAAATTGAGATCATCCCCCAACAAGAGAAAACAAAAAGAACAGCCATGTGTGTATTGACCCAATCTGGGCTGCAGCCCCCAGTGATCGACTTCCATCCAGACCAATGAAACCTAGATGGGATGGAAAGACAAAAGCCACAGCAACAACGAACAAACACACTGAGAGGCAGGAAGTCTCAGTCCCGGTCCTGGCTCTGCCACCAGCCAGCTCCGTGAGTTGGGCCAAGTCATAAGGTCTTTTAAAACCTCATTTCTCCTATCTGTAAAGCAGACGGCTGGGAGGTGAGGAACGAATTGGCGTCCCTTCAGTTAAGAAGCTGCAATGGCCAGCAGGTCCTGCTGGTGCTGCCTTCCACCCTGGGCGGCTGTGAATGTAAATGCAGGCGAATGCTGCGGATGAAGAAGGGACCCCACACAGACCGTTCCTTCTATCCTCATCGTCCTTGTCACTTACTTCAGGGCAACCTGAACTCGGGCCGCACCCAATGCTTCCGATTCGTCACTGTCAAACGCAGCAGCTTCTGAAGCACCCAGTCTGAAAGGCAATAGGGAAGGGGGAGTTAGGCTTCCTTGCAGTGAACAAACTGTTTTGGGAGGCTGGGGTTACATCCCCAGGAAGGAAAGTTGGGGTGTGCTCAGCTTCCCTCCAGGTCCTTTTTTAAATTTTAATTAAAAAAAATTTTTAGAGATCGGGTCTCACTATTTTGCCAAGGCTGGTCTTGAACTCCTGGTGTCAAGTGATCCTCCCATTGAAGCCTCCCAAGTAGCTGGGATTACAGACTCACACCACTATGCCCAGCTTGGACTCCTCTCTTAAGGTGCCTGGCCTTTCTCTAGCGCTTACTCCTTAGCCATACACCTTTTTCGTAGCTACCACAGAACTAGCACTCCCCTAAACCCGAAGCATCTCTAACCCCAGGAGAAGTTATGCTGTCTGTGCCTTGGGCTGCCAAGAGGAAGGTGGGGTCACGCCCTCTTGGGGCTCCTCCCACACACTGTAAGGGCCAAAACCTAAGCCACCCCACAGGCCTAGGCTCTGGATATTCAGAGTTCATGGCTTACATGGCCACAGAGAGAGCCAGCACCCAGACACCCACCTCTGCACGGAAGCCTCGTACACACCACTGTCCCCAGCCACTGACTCGTCCGATACTGCGGCTGAGACACAGGCCACTTTCAGGCCACACCCCTGGGCCGTATTCACAGCTAGAGAAGGAAAATGGAAAGTCAGGTTCAGGAATCAGAAAACTGTCTTTGCAGCTCCCAATTTTGTTTTGTTTTTGAGGCAGGGTCTCACTCATCCAGGCTGGAGTGCAGCGGCACGATCATGGCTCACTGCAGCCTCGACCACTCTGGGTTCTGGTGATCCTCCCACCTGTGCCTCCCAAGTACTGGAACTACAGGCATGTGCCACCAGACCCAGATACTTTTTAAATTATTATTTTGTTGCAGAGATGGGGTTTTGCCATATTGCCCAGGTTGGTCTTGAACTCCTGGTCTCAAGAAATCCTCCTGCTTTGGCCTTCCAAAGTGCTGGGATTACAGGCATGAGCCATCGTAATCCCAACACTTTGGGATTTTGGGAGCCTGAACTCCCAATTTTGATACACTATCTATGGATGAAAGATCGTTCCACCAAATTCCAACCACCTCTAAATGCTAAAGCAAAAAAAAATTTTTTAAAGTTTGCTTTAGGGTGATGGAAGGAGTCACATGTGATTTTGTGTTTTACCATCCCAGGCTCTGGAGTCGAACTGCCTGGATTCAAATCCAGTTCCACCACTTACTGCTTCATGACCTTGAGATACTGACTTAATCCTATTAAGCCCCAGATACCTCATTTGGAAAACTTGGATAATAATACCTACTTATTATTATCCAAGTTGAGAGGACTCAGCGAGACGTTATAGGGGAAGTCCTTAATATAGAGATTGGTGCAGGCAGGCAAAGTGCTCTACACAACTCATTACAGCTATCCTTATTGCCACTACTGTTCCTATCACTGTGGATATCTATACTTTCAATGGCAAAAACCGCAATTACTTTGCACCAACCTAATAGATCCATCCCTACCTACCTGGGGCAAAATAACAGCCCCTGGACCCTCAGGACAGAGAAGGGAGATATTAAGCACCCGTTCTTCCACTGCCTATCCCTTTCCACTCCTAATTCAGCTCCTCCTCTTCCCTACCCTTAACAGGGGCCCTTGAAAATCTCTGATCTGAGGCTCATAACTAAGCAATCAACACGTGCTGCACATGCCTTCCTTGCCCAAGCAATGAACACCCACGATATGCCAGGCCCATTGCCATGTTCGGAACTACAACGATGAATAAGACAGTTCCTGCCCTCCTTGCAGGAGGCAAGGCCAGATCCAGATCTTACAATCTCACAGCTAACACCTCTGAGCACCTGGGGACAGACTGGAGAAGGGCAAGGGCTCGCAGCATTGAGGGGCACAGAGTCCGGGGCATGGCAGGCTGGGGATGGCGATGGGTGACGAGGTGGGTCTGGGAGATGGCAAGTGCTGGCGATGGGGAAGCCGAGCCTGCTGAGCCCGTGGAGACCTCCTGCTTTCAGACCCATGCATCTCCACCCTCCACTAAACCACTAAGGAGATTAATTTGTCTGCTGACCGAACAGCAGCACTAATCACATAACCTGCTTAGCGTCTGAGCTCTGCCTGCCATTGCTCGCTGCAGGGAAGGCTTCTGGAGACGGCAGGAAGGAAATGCCATCCCAAGACCTGTGTGTGCCCAGCCTAATGTGCTGTCTTAGGCCCACAAGCCCCAAGGACACTGTTGGGGAGGGGAGAGAAGGGGGTCACTTCACAGGACATAGCTGGGGTCTGAGTGTCCTGACTTGGCTTAATATTGCCATCAGAGGCACACTCCTTGAGCCTCGTTAGAGATTCCACCTAGACCCCCTCCTCTCCAGGGAACAATTTTCTGAAGCTTGCCACCTGCTATAGTAGGGCGCTTGCTTTTATTTTGAGAGCACTCAGCAAGACTCTCTTCCTGATGAGGGAAATCCAGGGATCTCCCAGCTCCTCTTCTAAGGAAACCACTGGCACTCAAAGCCTTTGTTAACAAGGAAACCTCATTTCCCTACCATGCTCCCCCTGGCCCTTGCACACAAATGGACAATTCTGGGCACAGCAGCAGCACTCCTGCCCATGCCTGGAGCCACAGGGCTAATATGGGTCTGGCTGCTTCTAGCTGGCCTCACCTGGAGCCAGGAGCTCAAGCTTTTTGTAGACAGAACTCGGCACATGGATAATAGTGTGCATTCTGAGCAGGCGGTCCTTGTGTCAGTTCTCGTCTTGCCATTTCGCTCTGTGGACTAACCTCAGACAAGTCTTTTAACCTCACTGTGCCTCACTTTTTTCTTTTTTCTTTTTTTTTTTTTTTTTGAGACAGAGTCTCGCTCTGTGGCCCAGGCTGGAGTGCAGTGGCCGGATCTCAGCTCACTGCAAGCTCCGCCTCCCGGTTTCACGCCATTCTCCTGCCTCAGCCTCCCGAGTAGCTGGGACTACAGGCGCCTGCCACCTCGCCCAGCTAGTTTTTTGTATTTTTTAGTGGAGACGGGGTTTCACCGTGTTAGCCAGGATGGTCTCGATCTCCTGACCTTGTGATCCGCCCGTCTCGGCCTCCCAAAGTGCTGGGATTACAGGCTTGAGCCACTGCGCCCGGCCCACTTTTTTCATCTTTAAGATGGGGATAAAAGGGACAGGGCTTGGTGGTTCACGCCTATAATCCCAGCACTTTGGGAGGCCAAGACAGGTGGATCAACTGAGGTCAGGAGTTCAAGACCAGCCTGGTCAACATGGTGAAAGCCCGTTTTTACTAAAAATACAAAAAATTAGCCAGGCATGTTGGCGTGCACCTGTAATCCCAGCTACTTGGGAGGCCGAGGCAGGAGAATCGTTTGAACCTGGGAGGTTGAGGTTGCAGTGAGCCAGGATGGCGCCACTGCACTCCAGCCTGGGTTACAGAGTGAGACTCCGTCTCAAAAAAAAAAAAAAAAAAAAATAGCACCCACTTCCTAGAGGTGTTGTGAGGCTTAAATGAGTAAATATGTACAGAAGTACCTGAATCCTAAACACCTGTACTCTATATAGCATAGCTATGATTATTGTGAGCTATTATTCCTGTGGCCAGGAAAGCCAAGGAGGCCCAGGTGAGTTTACCGAACACCCTCCTCAGTCCTGACCTTCACACCCAGAGCCAGATGGGGTTGGTGGGGCCCCAAGCACCAGGAGTTGGCATGAATGTGCACACTGAACTACCTCCCAGCCTAAGGCATGACAATAAAGGGGTTGGGTTCTGGGGCCAGAAAGACTCAGGTTCTTATCCCTGCTTCCTTGCTTGTTGGCTGGGTAACCTAAGGCAAGTGACATCACCTCTCTGATCTCCAATTCCTCATCAGTGAAATGGACAGAATAGAAATAACCAATTTCACCATATATTAAGCACATTACCCAACTCATAATACATCCCCAATGAAAGTTAACTATTATGATTTATTATGTGGTTGCTGCTAAAGATAAAAAGGTTTTCTCCTAATAAATCTTAGCTGTCAATGTCAGCATCATCTTCTGTTTTGAAGATTCCAACTTAAATCCCGACTAACACCCACCAAAACGTTCTTTCTGACCCCATGCAGAATGGGAGTCAGCTCATATCATTACCAGCTTCAAACAGTCACATGGGTCCCCAGTGCAATTAGGATAAAATCCAAACTCCTTAGCATAGCCCACCAGGCCTTTCAGGATCTGGACTCTGCCTAGTTCTCTAGCCTCATTGGTAACCCCTACCTCTGACTCACAGCTTCCTGGCTCCCCCCCTTCTATTCCCTTCCTCTGACCTCAGAGATTTTGCTCTTGCTTTTCCCAAGGCTGGCTCCATCTCATCATTCGAGACACCCTCAAATGTCATCTTCTTTCACAACCCAAGCTGCCCCGGCAGTCCCACCTCCGACCTGAAAGCCTGGATCATATTCCCTGTTTTATTTCCTTTGTAGTGCTTGTTTGGTTGCAGGTTCATTCCCTGTGCCTCCATCTGAACATAAGCTTCATGAGAACAGGGACCCTGTGTGTCTTCAACACAGAATCCTTAGTGACCAACCCAGTGCCTGACACACAGAATATCTGTTGAATGAATGGACAGATGAATCCATGTATATCCATTAGCACAGGATGACCTGACACTTAGTTTTATAAGGGCTAAATGTTTGTTGGAGGACAGAATCTACTACCAGAAACCCTTCGCACAGGACCTCAAAAATACTGAGTTAATAAATATCCCACTGAGTAAATATACTTGCCATACAAAGACCCAGCACATAGAAAGCAGTCAGTAAATACAGACTAGAATGATCACTGGGGGTTCTGAGCACAGAGGATCTCTTTCCCTCTTCCCGGTTCCCACCCTCTGGGCATGGTGCTCTCTACCTTGGCCCAGCTGCTTGCCCTCCGTTCCTGGTTCCTCCAGCCGGTATCTTTCCTGGGTGCTGTTACCAAGGCTCAGTTCACAAAGAGTGGCACTCAGCTCTGGGTCTTCAAACTCCAGGGAGTTGAGGAAAGCATCACCAGCCAGGAGGGGGTCAGCCATGAGAGGGGAACAGGGTGGGGAGGGGGAGGAGAGAGAGGAACGTGGGGACAGGGAGGTCATGGACTTTGGGGTGCCAGACAGGGAACGCAGAGCCTGCAGGCGGCCACCTCCCTCTGTCTTCTGGGTCTTGGCCACCTCGTCCTCATGGATGGTGGTGATGCAGCCCGAGGGCCGGAAGCCGGTGGCCCCCTCCAGGAGCAGAAACTCCACCTTGCTCTGCAGCTCTGAGTCCAGCTGCTCAAAGGGGTCATAGTAGAGGTCAGTGAAGCTGGCTGAAGTGGAGGAGTCCAGGCTGGATGCAACCAGGGAGCCCCGGCTGGATGTGAGGGATCCGGGGCTGCTGCCTGAGGACAGGGACTGCATGCTGCTTGAGAGACTGGGACACCGGGAGGGGAAGGACAGTGAGATGCACACAGTGAAGTGGGCCCCCTGAGACCCTCTGCTGGGCTCTGGAAAGCACCATGATCTCACTAGACTTGCTTGGCAATCTCTAGGGTAGACGCTTCACCCCCATTTCATGGAAAACTGATACCCCAAGAAGGCCATATAATCAAGACATGGCAGAGCTGGGCTTTGGACTCAAGTTAGCTGCCTTAAAAGTCCACTTTTTCCTCTAGATCTGCTTCCCAAAGCTCCAATTGGCTACATTGCATTTGTATATTTTTTCATAGTTGAATCCACTATGAAACAAAAATTTCTTAATGTCTTTCTTGAAATCAACTCACTGTTTTTTTTTTTTGGAGACAGAGTCTCGCTCTGTCGCCCAAGCTGGAGTACAGTGGCATGATCTCGGCTCACTGCAACCTCCGCCTCCTGGGTTTAAGCAATTCTCCTGCCTCAGCCTCCTGAGTATCTGGGACTGTAGGTGCCCACCACCATACCTGGCTAATTTTTTGTATTTTAGTAGAGACGGGGTTTCACCATGTTGCCCAGGTTAGTCTCAAATGCCTGAGCTCAGGCAATCCACCCGCCTCGGTCTCCCAAAGTGGTAGGATTACAGGTGTGAGCCACTGCGCCCACCCCAACTCACTGTTTTAATATTTTAAAACATCTATCTTAAAAGAAAACTTTACATCCTAAGTGTAATTTGAAAAGCAGTATCACTTACTACAAAGAGAAGGCCACCATTAGAAAAAAATCTAATGAAACAAAATGTTGTTATTAGATTCCAGTGACGCACTGTTGTTTATGGAGGCCCAGGCCTGAGGCTACTTTCTCTGCGTTGTACAGACAGGTGGCAGTGTGAGTTTCCTAAGTCTTTTTTTTTCTTTTTGGAGACAAGGTTTGGCTCAGTCACCCAGGCTGGAGTGCAGTGGCACGATCTCGGCTCACGGTAAGCCTCCTCCCGGGCTCAAGTCATCCTCCCACCTCAGCCTCCCGAGTAGCTGGGACCACAGGCATGCACTGCCACAACCGGCTAATTTCGTAGTTTTAGCAGAAATGGGGTTTCGCCATGTTGCCCAGGCTGGTTTCAAACTTCTGAGCTCAAGCGATCCACCCACCTGGCCTCGCAAAGTGCTGAGATCACAGGTGTGAGCCAGGACACCCAGCCGAGTCTCCTAAGACTTCCTAGTACCTACCTGCCTGGGGCCTTCTTTGTGCTATCCGTCTGGAGAGGTCAAGATCCCTATTCCTAGCCACGCCAGGCCACGCCCGAGTCTGCTGACAATCCACTTGCTGTGCTTCTAAACATCCACACTCAAGCCACGGAGGACAAGCGAAGGGTAGAGCCTGGGCTGGGACACTAGGGACACCCGTGTCTGGCCATGCCCAGGGGAGCAGTGGCCTCACCGCCCACCACTCACCTTTTCAGCTGAGAGTGCAGAGTTGCCACCTGCCGAGTGGCTTCCTCCAGTTCTCTCACCAGCTGGTTCCTCTTACTGTTTAACTTTAACCTGGAGGGAGAGAAAGCATGAGAGGGATGCCCTGAAAGGAAGCACAGGCATGCACTCTTACCCATGTACACCCAGACCCACAGGCACAAGAACTTTCCACAAGCATTTGACCATGGCAACCAGGGAGCTAGAACATCCACATACATTATAATCCTATGATAACTGCAGTATCACTCACCCACTATATATATATCAGGCTCTCTGCTAGGAACCTTAGGTCACTGCCTTAATTCAGTCACACAATAATGCTGCATAGTAAGAGATTTCTACCACTTTACATAAGAGGAAATCGAGGCCCTTAGAGTTGTATAATTTACCTAAAGCTGTGGAATTAGTGGCAGAATTAGGATTTCACCCAACCATATCTTCCTTCTCTTCCTTCCTCCCTTTTTCATCTCATATTTACTGAGTGTCCATTTTGTACTGGACCCTTCCCATGGCACTGGGGATAAAGTAGTGAGTGAGCACAGTAGGACTTGTTTCTGCTCTTATGGGGCTTACACTCTACTGGGGAGAACCGATATTAAATACTCAAATACCTAATTAACACAGTGTATGACAAGGTCCATGAAGAAAAAGTACACAAAGGTAGAAAAGAACACAAAAGGAGAGGCCCAATTTGAACTGGCAGGTGAGCCTCTTCCAGCCAAGTGACTCTGTGGCTGAGACTGGCAGTGTATACCCTGCCCTGTCCCTGGACCATTTTCCCAGCCTTCCCTGCGGCCGGGTGGGCAGGGCATATGACCAAGTTCTGACCAATGGGATATGAGCACAAGTAGTTAAGAAAAGTGGGTGTGTCTTCTTCACTGTCTCTTGCATGGACTTTCGTGGACTCAAAAGGGGAGGTGTTACAGATGGAAAGAGCCTGGGTTCCTGAATGACCACATGGAAGGCTGCCTGTTAACCGGACATACCCAATTAGACATTATACGGACAAGAAATAAGCCTGTTGTGTGAAGCCACAGAGACCTTGGGGGCTGTTTCTTGCAGCAGTTAGATTCCTGACTAGTAGAGAAATTTAAGGGTGGATAATGGACAGCAGCTGGCTAGGAAAAGTGCAGGAGGAAAGAACATTCCAAGCGGGGGCTTTAGCAGAGACCTTGTCATCTTGAGGTCACCATGACTGTGGGGAGGACAATGGACAGGAGGCTGAAGACTGAACGCAGGAAGGGTGGCTGTGAGGTATAACCAAGATGGTGAAGGATTGAGCAATGCAGAGACAGAGACAGTGCCTAGGCTGCAGGAGCAGGTGAGGCTGAGGGAGTAAATGGGGAAGACTCTGTGGTTACTGCTATGAGCACCCAAGTGGACCTGCAGATGGCATCTGCTAAGAGGAGAAGGCTGAGGCAGGGGAACCCAGGGGACGAGAAGAGCTCTATTATGGATATGTGGGTATGAACGCTGAACAGGTGGGCTGCTATGAAGGTTGGGGGGGCGGTCCCTATCAGATGGATCACCACCTGAATGAGATTTCCATCTGCTCTAGTTTGATTTTTGTTCCCCTGAAATCCTACTTTGAAGTCCTAAGCCCCAGTACTTCCAAATGTGATTATATTTGGAGACAGGGCTTTTAAGGAGTAATTAAGGTAAAATGAGGTCAGTAGGGCAAACTCTAATCCAGTATGACTGGTGTCCTTCTAAGAGGAGATTAGCGCACAGGCATGGGGGAAGACCATGTGAAACGGAGGAAGGAGGAGGCCATCTACAAACCAAGGGAAGAGACCTCAGAAGAAAGCAACCCCGCTGACATCTGATCTTGGACTTTTACCTTCCAGACTGTGAGAAAATAAATGTCCACTGTTTAAGTCACCCAGTCAGTCTGTGGTACGTTGTTATGGCAGCCTTAGCAGACTCATGCACCATCTTAGGGCAAAATACAGAACCGAAAACAAGGGAAAGTCTAGGACCAAGCTCTGAGTACATACAACATTCTGAGGTTGGGTAGACTGGCAACAGTCAGCAAAGGAGCTGGAGAGAATGGGACCAGAGAGTCGAGAGAAGTTAGTGGATGTGATGGAATGTCACAGAACCAGAAGCAAAGATTTTCACCCAGGCATGCGTGACACCAAAGCCCAATTCAGTAAACTATCTCCCTGGAGGCAAATCCTTCTGTGTGGAAGAGACCTCTGGCTTTAGGACCATATGTCAGCCCCCACCTCTCCTGAAATCCCCCATGGAGGGCAGCTTGGGTGGACTCCAGGTGTGTCTTTGTCCCTGGAATGGCTCTCCAACCCCTGGAGTGGGCCCACTACAAAATAAAGGACCCTATCAAATAAGCCCGTGCCCTCACAAACTCATGACCTGGGCTGCTCTCGTTTGTCTGATAGACTAGTCTTTCTCAGCTTGTGGCCCACAGACTATCTGCATCAGAAAGTGGGGAGTGCTTATTGAAATGTACATTCCTGGGCCCTACTCTGACCTGCTGAATCAAGAAGCCCAGGGGTAAGGCCCAGAAATCTCTCTTTTCATTAAGCCTCCCAGGTGATCTTTAGGCACACCAAGGTTTGCAAGCTGCCGCACTGCAGGGGGATGGCAGAGAGGCAGAGACTGTGTCTTGCTCACTCAGCACCTAGCACCTAGTATAGTGCCCACCATGTAGACAGGCTCAATATTTGCTGAATGGATGACTTTTTCTCCAGATGAAGCAGACAGAGTTTATGAGCTCTGCTGAAACACCTGTATGTTATTATACATTCCACGGACAGGTGTGTACCACTGTTGGCCTCCATCCCCTCATGTCAACCTGCTGAAGAGGGGATGACTGACTAGCTGGTCCCTGGACTGGGAAGTGAACCTAGAAAGGGCTCATTTCCATGGAAAAGCCAAGTCATGCCATCCGTCTACCCACACACCCAAGCCCCCAGCACACGCCCTGCAGTAAAGACCAGAGCTTGCTCTAGACACAATGGAAAAGTGTTGAGGGGTGGGTCGGGCTTGTTACTGGGCAACTGAATCTGTGAAATTACAGAAAAGACAACAGGAGCAGCAGGCAGAGTGGCCTTGGCATGGTTCTTGGTCAGCTCAGTCCCTGGCACTGTTCTTCTAGAGTCCTGCCTGAGGCTGGGGTGGGGGTGCACAGTGGGTTGACAGACAGAACCCGTAATGAACAAAATCCTTGACTTTCAACAGAATGAACAAGGCTGTGGAATCTCTTGACCCAGTATAAAAGGAAAGCTCAGGAACAGTTGAGGTCCAGGATCAAGGAGCAGCTGAGGCTCACCATTTTTACCTTGGTTTTCCTCTTCTCTGTGGGAGAAAAGCCACAGAGGTATGGGCTGGGAGTAAATGTGGGTCCCCAATGAAGCCTCAACAGGATGATGAGGGGTCTGGGAGTTGGGCTGCCATGACATCCTGGCATTAGGGGTTAGCTACTGCTAGCAATGCACAGGTGCTGAGGCCACCTCCCAGTGGCGTTGGGTTTTGCAGGATAGATGGCACACGTGTGTGATGCCTGGCACACGCTGGGAGGCCAAGAACGCATCAAGCGTAGAGGCAGGCAGAGGATCTAGAAGGTGGGGCTGGAGTGTCCACAAGCTGTAGCTCAGCACCTTGGGTGGTGGTTAAAAATGTAAGAATCTGGGCTGCATCTCAGGCCAGAAGAATCGGTCCCTGGGGTGGGGCCAGGGAGCCCGTGCACTAATGAGCATCCTGCATGACTGCACACCAGCTCTGGGGAGCAGTGGGGAAGGCCCTCGGGAAGGAGGGGGAGGCAGAGGGTAGGATGAGGTTTGTTCGGATGCCTGTGAGTCTGACTGATTTGTGAGCGGGGTTTGGCAGGTCCTGCAGTCAGCCTCTCCTGGATGTGTCTATTCCTGTCCTCAAAGGCACCTTGAATGCGAGGCTGTCGTGTAAAGATGAAGAGCATAATAATCTCATTTTGAGAGAGAGAGAATAGAGAAAGAGGAGTGAGGGGAGAAAGAAAGAAACGGAGACACTAAAAATAAAGATACACACACATGAGAAACAAAGAGAGAAGGGAAACAGAATACCAGAGTCAGAAGGATGAACACAGACAGAGACATGGAGCTGGAAGGAAACAGCTGCAGACACAAAGATAGCTTGGGCGGCTTTCCCGCCTCCCCACTGTGGGAGACCCACAGCCATGAGCATGGTACCCCATTCCTGTGGGCTTCCTTCTTAGACTCCTTTTAGGGCACACGTGGCTGCCTGCCTGCATGCGCTCCAGCTTCCCTACCACTGCGTTTGCCCCAAGTACTCTCCTACCAGGCCCTCCGAGCTGCCCGCTCAGCAGCTGCAGTGGAGTGGAGGTTCTGGCCTCCCTGTACTAGCTATGTGAACTCACTGCTCCGGAGGAGCCAGCAGACCTTTGAAAGATGGGGTTGAAGGCAATAACAGAAGGCCTTCTGAGTGGCAAGCACCCTAAAGTGAGCACAGCCTCTGGGGCTAGCAAACCTGCGGTCTTCTAATCCCAGCTCTGGTACTTAGGGATCTCGGGTGAGCCTCATCTTTCCTCATTTGTAAAATGGGGATTAACCTCAGGGTTCCTGGGAGGTTTAAATGAGATTTTATAGGCTACTGCCTGGCACAGGATGGGAGCTTCTACATGTGGTATATCTTAGGGGTTCCTAAGAGCCTCCAATTCGAGTTTTAAGAAACCAACAATTTTACAGAAGAGAAGAGCCTGGTCTAACTGCCTGCCTTCAGACCATACATGTATTTAATGTAATTACAGTAAATCCTCAACATTGTAGATAGGTTCTTGCTAACTGCAACTTTAAGTAAAATGATGTACATGAAGTTATCAAATAATGTCATTTTTTAATAAAGTTGATGGAGCTGGGTGCAGTGGGTCACGCCTATAATCTCAGCACTTTGGGAGGCCAAGGCAGGTAGATCACCTGAGGTCAGGAGTTTGAGACCAGCTTGTCCAGCATGGTGAAACCCCATTTCTACTAAAATACAAAAATTAGCTGGGTGTGGTGGTGCACACTTGTAATCCCAGCTACTCGGGAGGCTGAGGCAGGAGAATTGCTTGAACTCAGAAGGCAGAAGTTGCAGTAAGCCGAGATCATGCCACTGCACTCTAGCCTGGGTGACAGGGTAAGACTCCATCTCGAAAAAAATAGAAATAAAACATAAAGTTGATGGAAAAAAATTGGTTTCATTGTATGTAGTTTTGCTTAAAGTCACAGTTTTCCAAGAATCTACTAACAGATGTTAAGCGAGGACTTAATGTATCCTGTTTTTTCCCTATTAGGCAAGTGAAACCCAAATTGGTCAATGACTTGCTCAAAGTCAGCAAGTGAGAAGCGTGTTCCTTTTGACCCAACAAAGAGTGAAGCTGCCATGAGTATGTTCTCTTCAGCTGCTGGCTGTGGGGATGATGAATAGCTAAGGGCTTCCCAGTGGCAGTTATAGGGTCTGGGAGCAAGTGAGCGACCCAGGGAATGGGTATAAAGATTCAAAAATAAAAAATCCAAATGATATACACAGAGGCCTAGTAAGGATCTGCCTAGGCCAGCTAACCATTTATTCTTTCAACAAACACTAAAGGCATGTGGGCATATAGGCACAGGCCTTATCCCCAAAGCACAAAATCCCAGAGAAAGCATAATGGAGTCGTGGTGCTAAAGAAGACTTCTAGCAAGGTGCTTCCAAGGACTGCAGAACACCAATTATTCAAGCTCTGTCCTTCTCCTTCTCCTACCAACTGGTGGTGGGTCAGAGCTAATCAGCTGCTGCCGCCAATGAAGAATGGAAGACAGGAAATGGATACACTTTGGACATCACTGCTAGCAGCTCTGACTAAGCAACTAGTGGGGAGAGATTCCCGCCATCAACGAGTCAAGAGAGTCTCTGAAGCCATGGGAAGCTAGGCGAGAACTTGGTGAACCTGATCCACCTGGCACCATGCCATGTGCAAGTGGGGCTCACTCAATTGCTAGGATGGTACTGCAGGCTGAGAGCCTTAGAGCTCGAAGGCTCCCTGGAAGACCCACGGTGGGGTGACAGAGTGAGCATAGACAGGCATCTCTAGGACTCCCGACTGCTTCAACTGAGGCACTAGGCACGTTTACTTGCTTCATAAGCTGGGCTTCCTCCTCTGATTTCACTAGAAAAAGGAATTCCCTTGCTCATATTCCAAACACACACCACACACACACACTTGAAAATCACCAGCTTCACTTCTAAGCTCCTTAGGGGCAGGGACCTTGCGGAATAAAGAAATGGTGAAAAGAACTATAATAGATTTAAAGGTCATGGGGCAGGGACCATGTCTTGTTAATTTCTGAATCCCCCAAACTGTCTTGCACACACAATCTGTGCAGCAAAGGGTTTCTCACATGAATGAGTAAACATTGGCTGATGAACAGAATGAATGAATGAACTTGAAGCTGGAGAGCGTAAAGCCTACGGTGAACACAGGGTTGCATTCGGTGCAGTGTGGGTGTGGAGGTTGGTGGGAACACCGAAGGAAATAAACAAAGACAATGTCTATGATAAGGTCTAAATTAGAGAATATAAACCAGTGGCTTTTAGGTTATATCAGGCCCATAGATGAGGCTGATTTGCATTTTTTGAAAAAACTTCTGGATTAGTTCCCAATATTTAAAAATAAAAAATCCAAACGACTCTTTTGTTTGAAGTACAGGCAGCTCTGGCAGCCCGAGGCCTGTACTCCCATTTGCTGCAGCAGACAGACAGCACCTGCTCTAGACCAGTGGGGTCTGTGCACTCTGGTCTGACACAGACCACTGCCAGGTGGGTCTCCAGCATTTCTGTGACCTGCTTGGCTCCTATAAGCACACCAGTTTGCAACCCCCACCCAGACCAGTGTTTTTCAAACTGCAAACGGCAACCCCTTACTTAGCATGGGGTGAAATCAATTTGGTGAGTCATGAACTGCACGAAACAAAATGCAATAGAAGAGACAAAACATCAGAGGAGCATCACAGGTAGAAAGAGCATGCACTATTTTGTGAACCTTGTATCAGGTCACAGTATAAAATGTGCATCACTGTCAAAAAATTGGAAAACGACTGCTTTAAATTATATAGAGTTATGTGGCTTAATTGAGTCAGAAGATACATTTTTGAACACCTGCACCTAAGCAGACTTTTTGGTAGCATGATTCACCATGCAAAGTACCAGGGTAGCTGGTGCACTGGATGGCGAATTATCTTTCCTGATTTCCTATGTCGGCAATCTGAGAGATTTCTGAACTCAGCATGCTCAGGGTGGAGCCCAGGGACCTGGAGCCCCCTCATCCTTCTGCCATCTGGGGGCTGAAGACAGACTGACAGTGAGAGAAGGGTCCTACACACCCTGGGACCCCAGCCCCACCTCTCCGTCAGCGCCTTGCTCTGGGTGTCCCGGGCTGCTTGCAGGTCCTTTTCCAGCCGCTTCCGGGCCATCTCCAGCTGCTCCACCTCCCCCTGGGTCCACTTGCGGGGGCTGATGAAGCGCATCTCCTTTAGCAGCTCCTCCTTCTCGTTGATGAGGATCAGCCGGTCCCTCTCTGAGTCCAGCACCCCAGGCCAGGCCTCACTGTCAAGCTTGGCCAGCTGGATCTTCAGGTTGGCGATCCTGGGGGCCAAGAAAGCAAGCATGACTGGTGTGCCTAATGGCACTGCGGGAACAAGAGACGCTATGAAGAAACAGACATCTCAGAGCAATCTTTGACAGTTGCTGTCTTCCTTTGATCAGCATGTCATCTCAAGGAACCTATTTTTTTTCTAAACAAACACATGTGGGTGTCTACCATGTGCCAACGAGGAAGTAGGCTCTGCAGGGTTGGGGTGCAGACATGAACAAGGCAATGTCCTTGCCCTGTTCCTGGTACAATAGAGATGTGAATTCATCACCAGGCACTAACCTCTTACCACTGGCTGTGTGGCCTTGGGCAAGTTGCTCAGCTCTCTGAAGGGAATAACAAAAGCCCTTTCCTCGTGCCATTTTGGTTGAAGGTTTTATAATATAATCTGTAACCTGCAAAGCACTGTACTTGGCACATAGTAAGTCCTCGCTACTGTTGTTATGACCTGGCGTGACCACTTATTAGGTACGTTAACATTGGGCCAATTCCCTAGGCCATAAAGATAAGAAAAACACACTCATCAGAATGATTGGGAAGGGTGTCTGGCACATAGCAAGTACTGAGTCACTGGCAGTTCTGGACCACTAAGACTACAACTACTGACCACGTATTCTCAAGTCAGAGAGAGGTAGTGGCACTGTGTGAACAACCGTGGATTTGGGGTCAAAGGCCTGGAGTTGGAGGCCTGGCTCGCTCTGGCCTTCCTGATGGAAGGGACCATCAGGATTTCTCAAGAAATCATTTTGGTATCACAAGCTTCTAGCACAGTGACTGGTATACTGCAGGCACTAAAAAACAGTTAAAGGAAAGAGCTGGCAGCCTTATCCCTTAACTGCTCTAAGACTCAGTATCTTCATCTATAAGGCAGAGATGATATGTTACCTATAGGGTGGGTTATGTGAGAACACAGCATTAAGAGCCCTTTATACATTGCCAGGTGTTACATAGACCTTCGGTATTATTATCATTATTGGTATATCATTATCAAAATAAGATTCACAGTATAACAACGAATACTGCTACAAATAGCTAACAACAATCATGACATCATCCTTTAGGACTTGGCCTCTGCAAAGTACCATCAGCTCTCATGCCCTGGCCACCACACCCCTAAAGGGTAAGATAGGGTGAAGAAAGGGAGAGAGACTGAATCTGTGTAATATCATCTGAGTCTCTGGATCCAGCTATGCCTGAAGCTAGGTATCTCAGGACTTTGGAGTTAAATAAGACAATACATTCCCTTTTTTGCTTTCTCTGGTTTCTATCAGATTTCTGTCATTTCCGCAGAGTTCTACTATTCACACAGAATTGGCAGAGGGGCAGAGCTGGGCACTGCCATACTTCACCTGGACTGGCTGAGAAGGTCCACAGGCCAGACAACTTAGTCTAGGAAAGAATGGATGCAATGTGCCTGGCTTCCATCCACACCACAATGCCCAGGGCATTCTTTGCCAGTAACGCTGGCTCAGAGTACAGAAAGATCATGAACTTGAAGCCCGATTGTCCAGGGTTCAAATTCTGCCTCTACCATCTGGAATAGTCATGAAATGTCTTGGTTTTACCTTTTTCCTCTCTAACATGGAGATAATAAGAGAGACCCTGTGCTATAAGGTTGCTTTTAAAATTAAATGAGAAGATGTATGCACAAATGTTTTAGTACAATAAACAATCTCAGCCAAGTGTAGTGGTGCATGCCTGTAATCCCAGCCACTCAGGAGGCTGAGGTGGGAGGATCGATTAAGGCCAGGAGTTCAAGACCAGCCTGAGTAACATAGTGAGACCCTGTCTCTAAAAAAGAAAACAAAGTAATTTAAAAAAAAATTTGTTTAGGCCTATAACAGATGCTCTAAAAATGTCAGCTTTGATTATTATTTTGATTTTATTTGTGGTAGTGGAACCCGACTGGTTAGGATTCTGTGAAGCCACAGAACATCCCAGAGGTCTGTACTGCTTAAAAGCCCAGCTTGCTCCCAGCTGTGCAGGAGACACTGAAGCGGGTAGTGTCCATAATCTTTTTAGCCTGTTGCTGAAAGTCCAGTTGTGCTCCTTCAAACCAAAATGCTTACAGGATCATGGGAAAGTCTTGCTTACAGAAATCAAGACAGGCAAGTGGGAAGATAACTCGGCTTTGCGATTAAACAGATCTGGGTTCAAAGCATAGTTCCACTCTCTATCTTGTGAAGTGTCCTGGGTGAGTCATTTCCTCTCTGAATTTCAGAGAGGATGAAAATATAAAGATGATAATAACTATCTTCATAATCTTTGTGAGGATTAAAGAAGACGAAGTGTGTGAAAAGCCAAGCACAGAGCAGGCATTCTACAATAGTAGTTATTATTTTTGGAACCATCCTGCCCCTAGCCCCAGCCCAATTACCTTCTTTTAGCTTCTTCATATCGAAGGCGCAATCTGAACTTCTCTGCCAACTGATTGTTGCTGTTGATGCTGAACTGGAGGAGAAGAACGAAGTCAGGAATTATGTGGCTGTTGTGGCCGGTGCTGAGTTGGGTTTCAAGGGCTCATGAGAGACTTGGCAGCTTGAGGGTGCCGTAGCCAAGAATAGCCCCCGCTGATGGG
This sequence comes from Colobus angolensis palliatus, assembly GCF_000951035.1. Classification (NCBI taxonomy): domain Eukaryota; kingdom Metazoa; phylum Chordata; class Mammalia; order Primates; family Cercopithecidae; genus Colobus; species Colobus angolensis. Next base: position 12,304,961 of record NW_012115932.1, on the reverse strand, counting down.
GCTGGCGGTGCAGATCGCAGGGAAGCTGGTGAAGCAAAAACACTTTCCTCCCTTCAGGCCACGGGAAGAGCCGTACACTAAGACGTCGATCACTTTGAAAACAGAAGCCAAAGGCCCAGAATATCATCTTGCAGCCCCCAGTGGCTTGGCTTGGTGCCAATTCAAGCCACAGAAGCGTGGAGGACAGTTGGTGAGGAGGAAACAGGGATAGCCAATATCAAGAAAGCCATTCTGGGGGCACTGGGGAGGGGATCCATAGAAAACTCAGAGAGGCTGCAGTCAGGAGTGAAACACTGGGTAGGTGGGGAGAAGACCCCAGCACTCACAAAGAGGGGTACAGTTCCTTTACGAATACTTTGGCCTGCAGATGGCTAGTAGCTGGACACATGGTGGTGTGGGGAAGGAAGGGACAGCCACTTTTGCCGTGCTAGTCTGTTAAGAGCAGCAAGAGGCTACAAGGCTCACCGGTCACCCTTGGACAAGTGGGGAGACAGCTATGGAACTCAGGAACAGCATTTAGAGGCTGTTTGCCACAGAGGCTGGAAGGCGGATTCGTTCAATGTTGCTGGCTCTAGTAAAACAAAAGCTCTCCACGAGTTATGAGGCACCGTGGGTCAGCCCTACTCTAACCTTTTCCTGAGCCACATCTGGACAGTGCTTTCACTATTCATAACTAGGACTGGACTGAGCTTAGGAACTGGGAGTCAAGCAGCTGCCTGAAAGCTGCATGCATTGTTTTGAGACTAACAGGAGGAAAATATCCTCTGCTGTCCAGTTGGGGAAAGAAAAATGGAAACGGAACTGCAAAATAGTATGAAAAAAACCAAACCAAAACAGAACGCAGAGAAAAACATTTTGTCCTTTAAACATGCTTTCTGTGCAGCATTAAGAGACACTAGCACCTGGCCAGGCAATATTAAGGGCCATGGTGTTCATCACTGCAGGCTTTTCCTCCACGGCATCACATCATATCCTCCTGGGGCCAGGAGGTCTGTAAGAGAACAGAGCTCCAGAGGGCTGAGGCAGCAGCCAGCCCCACAGAGAGCCCCTGGCCAGCTCCCTGGTGAGCCATGAGAAGGCAGGTGCCCACTACAGCAGCCTCACAGCTGCCATCCTGTGGAAGGCCCCCAGCATCCTGCCCTGTCTACTCACGCTTCCTGAGATGTCTGTCTGGGAGCTCACGTCCAGGTACTGTTTCGGCAGCGGGAAACTCGAACTCTCCAGAGAGCTGCTGCTGGACCACAGGTCTGAGTGAGACCCCCTGTCGGTGCGGAAGCCGTCCTTCAACATGGCAAGGCTCTGAAGGAAGGGAGAGCAGGGTTAGTGATGCGCCTTCCCAGGAGGCAGCTCTGGGTCTGCCACGCTCTCCATGCTTCCCTCTCTACCCTCCCTTAATTTAGGAACCCATGCCCTCCCCAGGCATCCTACTGATCCTGTGATAGAGAGCTAGCACTGAGTGGGTCCTTGCTGTGTGCCAGGCTCTGTGCTGGGCCTATGACATAGGAGAAACCGGTGTGGAGGCCGACTCTGGAGCTACACTGCCCTAGTTGGAACCCCTGCTCTGCTGCTTCCCAGCTGTGTGACTTCACCTAGCTGAATAACCTCTCTTTGCCTCGATTTCCTCTCCTGTAAAATGAGAATAATTGGCTGGGTGCTCATGCCTGTAATCCCAGTGCTTTCAGAGGCCAAGGTGGGAGGATCACTTGAGGCCAGGAATTCAAGATCAGCCTGGGCAACAAAGCGGGACCCCCATCTCTGAAAAAAAAAATTTTTTGCTGGATGTGGCGGTGCATGTCTGTAGTTCCAACTACTCGGGAGGCTGAGGTGGGAGGATTGCTTGAGCCCAGGAGTTCGATGCTGCAGTGAGCTATGACTGTGTCACCACACTCCAGCCTGGGCAATAGAGCGAGACCCTGGTTCTTAAAAAAAAGGGGGGGGCGGGTGGGAGAATCACAGATCCTATCTCACAGGGCAATCATCTTGATTAAATGAGATTAAACGAGATGACAAGTGAATACAGCCCATACTCAACAACTGTCAGCTTTACCAGAGTCTCACTGAATCCTGACAATAGTCATGCAAAGAATGACCTATGATTATCCCCAGTTTATTGATGAGAAGCTGGCAATTGACCGAGGTAAGATTTGGACCTGGTCTATCTGGCTTAAGGCTCTGCGATCTCAACCACTAATCAGAACAGGAACACGCCTCACTGTCCATGAGTTCCTCATCTAAATGTTTTCACTGGGCTGCTGTCCCTGGCGGGAGCTTCAAAACTGTTCTGTTTGTCATAGAGCATACAGCTTCCTCCACTAAGTCATTTATAGCATCTCTGAGGACTCCTAATCTGCCAGTGAAATATCTGAGGTCAGGGTGGTTCCTGGAAGGGGAGGTGATATGTACGGGGGTAAGAGAATGGGTCTGTGAGTCAGGGGTTCACAGGTTTGAATCATGGCTCTAGCTTCCTCTCTGAGTTGTACAGTCTTTTTTCTGTAGGATGGGGATAAACTAGGGTTGATTTAAGAGATGAGACACAATGCATGCAAAAGGCTTGGCATAATCACCTGGCACATTACATAATATCTATTATAATTTGTTCAGTTCCCAGCATAGAGGCAGAACACACAATGAAATGCTTATAGAGATGCTACATTTTGATGTCAAAGGTTAATGATGTTGAAACCATTAACATCATTTGATTCTTTGAAAAATAAGTCAGAGGCCAGGTGCGCTGGGTCATGCCTGTAATCCCAGCACTTTGGGAGGCTAAGGTGAGAGAATCACTTCAGCCCAGGAGTTACCAAGACCAGCCTGAGCCACATAGCAAGACTCCCTCTATTAAAAAATAAAAGTTTAAAAAACAAAGAAAAAATAAGTCAGGTAATTAGAGCTAGTGGCAAGGATGTGGCCTTTGGACTAGTCCAGATGACTTCCATTCCAAGTCTGCCATTTACACTAGCTGTGTGACCTTATGCAAGCACTTAATGCTTCTGAGCCTCCACGTCCTCCTCTATGAAATGGAACCAAAACCCCAGGAAGACTGGTAATGAGAACTCAGCAATGTGTGTACCATGTAGAAACAGTCCACGTAAGACTGGCATACAGGAATACTCAGGAGAAATCAAGATGGCACCCACATCAACAGGAACTTGCATACCTTAATGAGATCTTGCTTTTCCTTTTCCCCACAGGTAATAGCCTTTTTGATGGCTTTTGTTTCTCTCAAGACAGCCTGAGCTTCATCCAGTTTGTAGCTGCCCTGAGCATCAGACATTTTCTTATCGATTCTAGGAGACAGTTAATGGGAAAGGTCAGCCTTAGATAGGGTGAGGGACAGGGTCTCCCCAGGGGAAAAGCACAGACCACAGGACTTCAGTTACTTAAGAAGGCCCCTCCCTCTGTCCTGCTAATCCTGCCTCCCTAGGTCCCACTTGTGGGATAAGGCATAGAAGGTCCCGGGCTGGGCATGGTGGCTCACACCTGAAATCCCAACACTTTGGGAGGCCAAGGCAGGTGGATCACTTGAGGTCAGGAGTTCAAGACTAACCTGAGGAACACGGTGAAACTCCGTCTCTACTAAAAGTACAAAAATTAGCCGGGCATGGTGGCACGTGCCTGTAATTCCAGCTGCTTGAGAGGCTGAGGCATGAGAATTGCCTGAACGCGGGAGGCAGAGGTTGCAGTGAGCCGAGATCACGCCACTGCACTCCAGCCTGGGAGACAGAGCAAGACTCTGTCTCAAAAAAAAGAAAGAAAGAAAAGGAAAAAAAAAAAAAAAAAGGCAGAGAAGGTTCCTGTTATACAGCCAATGCGTGGGGGTGCAGAAGCAACATTGCTCGTGAAGTCAGTGTCCTCTAAACATCAGCTCTTACGGGAAACCTTTCCTGATTACGTCCCTGGCTCCTCCAGGCTGGGTTGCGGCTTCCCATATACATCACACATAGCTGTGACTCCGCAGTCATTACACTGTGTGACAGTTTATGTATTATAGTTTATGTGGTAGCATCTTTGACTTGACTCTGGAAGGCTTGGGAACAGGAGGCAGAGTTGAACATGTGTGTCTCATTCTTTTTTGGAGGGAGGGCAGGCTGTCCTGTGCATTGTATGACGTTTAGCAGCCTCCCTGGCCTCACCCCACAAGATGCTGTTGGTACCCTCACCCTGAATGGTGACGACTGAAAATATCTCCAAGTATTACCTAATGTCCGTTGAGGGAGAGGGAGCAAAATCATGCTGGTCAAGAACCACTGTCTTTAATAAGCATGTGTTGAACTAATGAACACAATGACGAAAAGGACAGAAGGATGAAAAACTCCCAGCCCTACTACCCATTAGTAGGATGATCCTGGGGTCGTCTCTCAAATACACAAAGCCTCGGTTTCCTCCTCTAAAAAGCCTGGAAAACGTTATCCGCCTAACCCATATTCATGGAGTTGTCAGGAACATCAAATGGAATACGGGATGGAAAATCTTGTGATAAACTAGGAATTACTGTACAGACATAAGGGATTAAAACGCTTCTAGCCTGGAGAGCTTATTGGCTTATCCAGGCCTTACATACAGGTTCATTTTGATGGGGGAAAAACTAAAAAAAAAAAGCAGGGGGAGGGGGGTCCTGATGTAGTTTTGTGAAGGTCAGACCAAACCAGACAGGCAGGGGTGAGCTTCTGAAGAAGGAGGGTCCAGGTGTCAAAAAGGTTCTGGAGGCAGACATGCATTTTAACTACATCACATTTTCGCCAAAGGCTAGGCCTGAGGTTTCAGTCCAAGGTGGAGAAAAAGGAGTTTTACAGTCTGCGGGAACACCACAAACTCATTATTTCAGCATGAGAAACTGCTCACAGGCACTCCTTTGTGGTTTTCTGCTACAGGCCAAACTGTCCTGGGCTAAAAATAACCCTCATGGGGAATCCTGAGCTCGAGCAGGTTTTCATCCTGGCCTCATCGTCTGCGCTTCCAAGCAGAGGAGAGAGCAGGCATGGAGCGAGGTCTCCACACAGCCTCCCTCTGCGGTTACTTCAGCCTCCATGGAGAGAAAACAAAGCCCCGTTTATGTCTCCCCACTAAAAATAGCCTGTCTATTCCTTTCCAGGACTCGGGCCTGGGCAGGCCTATCAGGTCGGCAAGGACTGGCCCCCGATTTAGTCTAAAAAATTAGTCTGAGGGAGCTTAGAAGATGCTCCGTGGCAAGGAGGCTCCCCAGAGCCAGTGTCCGGGACAGGCAGTGGCCCTGCTGCAGATGGGCATAGGAGGTGCAGGGAGACATTGTTTGTTGGAGCATGTCCGAGGGCTGGGGACTCTGGGGAGGGGGCTGTGCCCAGCTGTCCTCTGTCAACAGGGCGAGAATGGCTTCGAATCCCTGGCAGGATGAGACAGAAGCGGTTTGTCTGCTGGGCTTCCGACAGCCTCTACCTGACTTCTTCAAGGGCCTTAGCAACCTGGCCTCTGGAATTTGGCTCCAGAGAGCAGCTCTGAGAGGGAACACTCTTGGGATGAAGCTGGGTGGGGAGGGGGTGGGGGAAGAACAAAGGGTCACCATTATACACTCGGTGAATGAATCTTTTTTTTTTTTTTAAGGGAAAGAAAAGTGTGTGTGTGTGTGTGTGTGTATATGTGGGGATGCATGTGTTTTAGGATTTCCAAATCCCTCAGCTGTCCTCTCTTCAGGCCTTTAGAGATTTACACACCCGGTAGCCACAGAGAGGTGGGGCAAAGGCTGACAGCAGCCGACTCCCGGTCCTGTCCAGACACCTCCTACCTGGGCACAGCAGGGCGAGGCGCTGCACTGCCCTCCTCCCATAGGGGGAGATGCCTGGTCTCCACTCTTCCCTATTAGAAAGGGAGCTGACAAGTCAAAGTCCCAAGCTTTCATCTTGATTTTTCTTTGCAACCTCCTCCAAGAGGCAACCTTTAATCCTCATCAACCTTTTCCCTTCTCTCTTTTTTAAACAGGTTGCTGACTATGAATTGAACCAATATAGATTCGTGGCCCAGAGTAACTCAACTGCCCAAGGAAGCTTAACTGGTATCATCACAATTATGACAGGTGACATAGCTGCTCTTAAAAAACAACAGAGCTGGCCGGGCATGGTGGCTCGCGCCTGTAATCCCAGCACTTCAGGAGGCCTAGGTGGGCAGATCATGAGGTCAGGAGATTGAGACCATCCTGGCTAACATGGGGAAACCTCATCTCTACTAAAAATATAAAAAATTAGCCAGGCATGGTGGCATATGCCTGTAGTCCCAGCTAGTCAGGAGGCTGAGGCAGGATAATTGCTTGGACCTGGGAGGTGGAGGTTGCAGTGAACCGAGATTGCGCCACTGCACTCCAGCCTGGGTGACAGAGTGAGACTCCGTCTAAAAAGAAAGAAACAAACAACAGAGCTTTTGACTGCTAAAGAGAAATTTTCTAAAAGGGGAAATTACATGTGGTCAAAGTTATCCTGGAAATTCCTTAAGGATAACTTGTACCTTTCCCCATGTTCTGACATAAGAGTAGGCACAGAAGTAGAAGTGACTGGATAGCATCCCTGTTAGACTCTGAAAAAGAGGCCTTACATTTTCTGGGAATGAGGAGGGAGTTATCTGGGATGACACTGGGAAGAGAGATATTGAGACATGAACTTCAAAATCCAGTAGTCCTGGGTTTCAGCCCTAGCCCTGACACCTGCAAGCTGGGTGGCTCTGGGCATGTTTTCAACCCTGCCAGTGCCCTCATCTGTAATATATGGCAGGACAAAAACTTCTCTTAAAAGGGGGTGAAGAGAATGAAATGAGGTGGCTGGCATGAAGTGCTTCCCCGGCACACTCTCTAGCCCAGGGCAGACGTAGAGTTCATCTGAGTTCCCTTCCCAATATAAGCAGGCAACCAGCTAGAGGTCACCACCCCAGCCCATTCTCAACGAGCTCTTCCCTCATGCCAGACACTACCACACACTTGACACGGATTTTCCAGTTCAATCTTTACAACCCCTAGTTTTTCAAATGAATTCAAAGCTTACAGGGGTTAAGTCATTTTCCAAGGACCCAGGGAACTGGGATTTGAACCCTGACCACCTGCCTCTCAAGACTGCATTCCTGACTCTCTCTGCCAAGGTGTACATTAAAGGAGGGGTCTTCCTCCACACTGGACGCAGAGCCCGGCTTCGAGCTAAGGAGTGTGGGTGGCTGGAGCTGCCATGGAGTCTTATCTGGGCCCGATATCAAACATGGGGCAGACGGAGAGGGGAAGAAAGGAGGCTTGTCTTTGGGGTTTCAGCATCAGCTTACCAAACAACAAGAGTTTTCAATGCTGCTACAGGGTGACAAAGTGGTAAAACAGGTTTGCGGTGGCTCAGAGAATAATGGGAAGTGTTCTAATCAGAAGCTCTTGAGGACTGCAGGAGCCAGGAGGCAGGGAGAACCCATTCAGTAAGATGACGGGAGTGAGTAGCCCTTAAACTGTGTGCTCAGAAGCTGTTTTGCTGCAAAGTGGAGGAATCAGGCTATTGTTTTAATAGGTCAAAAATAGGCATTTTCTAAGCTTATAACTATTGCTCCAAACTGTCATTGGTGCTACTGAAGATTACCAAGAAGCATAAAGCATGGTTCCAGGTCTTAATAATTCAGAATCTGGTTTGAGAGACAAGATTGGTATATGTATATACAGATATATGAATAACATGTATATAACAAAGATGTAAACACATAGAAAGCCATACTTTGTAAGACACAAAAATTACAGACCATTTGTAATAATATAAAGCCATATACGTATTTCTTATAGCACGTGTATAGACATCCAAAGGCTTGAGGCTATGGCCACAGAATGATGAGGGTAGATTTGAAATTCATGGAATGAGGAAAAGGTATAGTAGTCAGGGAGAGACAAAAAGCAAGAAATAGCCATCCATGCAGGTGTGGCCTCCCTGGGAATGTAAGTGAGATGCCCCCTTGGAAGGCAGAAATCTGCCGAGTGTCCGGCCTAGAGCTTCTGAGAGGGCTACCAGGTGACCTTCGTAATGATTGTCCAGTGAGCCCATTGGATACGCTGAACACAATTCAATGAACGAGTCTCAGTTACATGCTGTAGTTAATAATAACAATAAGCTAACATCTTTCTCTCTCCCTTTCTTAATTTCTTTCTCTCCCCCTCTCTCTCCTTCTTCTCTTCCTTTTTTTCCTTTTCTTCGAAACAGGGTCTTACTTTATCTCCAGACTGCAGGGCTTTCTTTCTCTCTCTCTCTCTCTCTCTCTCCTTCTCTTTCTTTCTCTCTCCTTCCTTTCTTTTTTTCTTTCTTTCTTTGGAGAGAGGGCCTTACTTTGTCACCCAGACTGGAGGGCTTTTTCTCTTTCTCTCTCGTTCTTTCTTTTTTCTTTCCTTCCTTCCTTCCTCCCTCCCTTCTTCCCTCCCTTCTTTCCTTCCTTCCTTCCTCCCTCCCCTCCCCTCCCCTCTTCTCTTCTCCTCTCCTCTCCTCTCTCTCTCTCTCTTTCATTCTTTTGAGACAGGGTCTCACTTTGCCACTCAGACTGGTGTGCAGTGGTGCAATCAGCTCACTGCAACCTCCAACTCACAGGCTCAAGCGATCCTCTCACCTTGGCCTCCCAAAGTGCTAGGATTATAGGCCTGAGCCACCGTGCCCAGCCACAATAAGCTAACTTTTCTTGAGTACCTGCTAAATGACTCAGTTTTCTCATCTATAAAATGTGGGTAGTTAGATAACAAAGCATTCCTTATAGTGTTGCTGTAGGATCAAAGGAGCACACTTGCATGGAAACACTGCAGGGGTTCTCTGGCACAGAGTAACTGTTTGACAAAGCTTAGCTAGTATAGTCACAATCAGGACAGGTAACACACTACTCTTTTTTTTTTTTTTGAGATGGAGTCTTGCTCTGTTGCCCAGGCTACAGTGCAGTGGCACATTCTCAGCTCACTGCAAGCTCTGCCTCCCTGGTTCAAGCGATTCTCCTGCTTCAGCCTCCTGAGTAGCTGGGATTACAGGC
>NW_012115932.1:12268459-12295143 GCF_000951035.1 Colobus angolensis palliatus | reverse complement strand
TGGGTGACAGCGTGAGACTCCATCTCAAGAAAAAAAAAAAAAAAGAAACAACAAAGCTACTGCATGTTCTCACTTGTAAGTGGGAGCTAAATGATGAGAATACATGGACACATAGAGGGGAAAAACACAGACTGAGGCCTCTGGGAGGGTGGAGGGTGAGAGAAGGGAGAGGATCAGGAAAAATAACTAATGGGTACTAGGCTTAATACCTGGGTGATGAAATAATTTGTACAACCAACCCCCATGACACAAGTTTACCTGTATAACAAACCTGCACATGTACCCCTGAACTTAAAATAAAAGTTAAAAAAAAAAAAAGAAGACACAACAGAGCTGTATTTTACCTGGCCACAGCTCAGCTTCTAAAGGTGAAAATTACATTTGGTGAAAGTTATCCTGGAAACTCCTTAAGTCACCCACAGAGCACAATGTACATGGTATCGTGCATACTTTTCTAGTAATTGGTATTTGCTAGAAGAGATCATTATTCCTTCAATGAAGCACTTAGTGAGTGCTTTTAGGGGATGTGGAAAAAAGGACTGTGTTTTGTTTGCGTGCATATGGGACCCTACTGGATCGACTAGAGATGATTCGTGTGCACGGAAATGCTCGGCAATGCTTGTTTCTGTGACTGGATAGTAACACTCGGCTGAGTGGAACAGATCTGAATGGCTTCAGAAGTCCACAGAACGATGAGAGTTCTGTGGTCTGAAATGACTCCCCTTTCCTCTTTCCAAACCCCACTCTTGGGTGGCAGTATCTTCAGGAAATGCCAGTGGAATAGAACTTGAACGACGAGAGAGCCACATTTTGAGAAGGGAGGAAAAGGACTGAAGGAGAGAGAGAGACAGAGAGGGCAGGAGGGGAGCCTGGGTGGGGAGCAGCCCCCATGCTCTGCGACGCAGGGTGCACTTACTTCTTCAGGGTCTGAAAGCCACGCTCTTTGAACTGCAGCTCGTGCTGGAGGTGAACCATCTCTCTCTTCAGCTTGTTGACCTGGAGGGCAGCAGACCATACACGGGGCTGGGTCAGAGGCTGACAGCAAGGTGCAGGCTGCCTTCTCCCTAGAAGGGGAACGCAGAGCCTCCCACTGCACCTGCATAATGACTCAGGTCAGCACCCATTGGGCCACACTGGTCAGAGCCCCCTCCCATCACCGATGTTGGCCTTGGTCTCTGCAGATGCCCCTTCAGTCAGCATCCCAGACAGTGTTTCTGGGATTCCTAGCCAGTCTCTGCTCCAGGGAAACAGGAGGTGGACAGGAGCTGACCTGGGATAGAGTGGGCCTTCCCACTTCCTTGCTGTGTGACCTCTCTCAAGCCATCTTGCCATCCTGAGCCTCCCTTTCCTGTTCTGATGGATGAGGACAATGGCAATTCCCAGGGCCGTGGATCACTTAAAGCTGGCAGAGGCTATGAGAGTGCTTCACGTGGAGGCAAGAGGCAATGTAGTAACTTTAGTGGCAAGACAAGAAGAGCTAGGCTCGGTCTGCTGGTTTGTGTGGCTTACACTGTATTATTGAACTTTTAAAATGAGTTGCTAATAATCAAATCTTCAGAAAGTTCACATAATAAACCTAGACACATAGTTCCTTTCTGAAAACACCTGAAGATCTGGTAACACTGAACCCACATTCCAGCACGGGCACAACAGACTAGAATTCAAATGCAATTACCTTTAAGACTGGGCAGACCTCTCCTGGTTACACAGTCACCAAGACTCTCTACTGCCTCACCCCCAGCCCACATCCCTCATTTATGTCTTCTTGCAGGCATTTGAGTTTGTGGAAACTGTTAAATTCTTTGAGTTTAACTAAACCACTTTTCAAAATACTGACTTTGCCATGAGCAAATAATTTCACTGCTGTGCCTCAGTTTCCATACTGGTAAAAATGAAAATACTAATATTTATTCCCTAAGGTAATCATGAAGTAATTAAAATAAGATAATGCAGAATAATCAGTAGCTAGGAAGACAGTACACTATATTAGAAACTTTGGACTAAGACTTGAATCTCTTGTGACCTTGGGTCAGTTTCTTAGCTCCCCTAAGCCTCTGTTTGCTCATCTTTAAAATGCAGATGACAGCTTGGTGGTGGCTCATGCCTGTGTTCGCAGCACTTTGGGAGGCCAAGGCAGGTGGATCACCTGAGGTCAGGAGTTTGAGACCAGCCTGACTAACATGGTGAAACCCCATCTCTACTAAAAACACAAAAATTGCTGGGCATGGTGGCATGTGCCTGTAATCCCAGCTACTCGGGAGACTAAGATAAGAGAATTGCTTGAACCTGGGAGGGTGGAGGTTGCAGTGAGCCAAGATTGCACCACTGTACTCCATCCAGCCTGGGTGACACAGTGAGCCTCCGTCTCAGAAAATAAATAAATAAAATAAAATAAAATAAAATGCAGCCGAGTGCGGTGGCTCACGCCTGTAATCCCAGCACGTTGGGAGGCCAAGGCGGGCGGATCATGAGGTCAGGAGATCGAGACCACCCTGGCTAACATGGTGAAACCCCGTCTCTACTAAAATTAGAAAAAATTAGCCAGGCGTGGTGGCGGGCGCCTGTAGTCCCAGTTACTCGGGAGGCTGAGGCAGGAGAATGGCATGAACCCAGGAAGCGGAGCTTGCAGTGAGCCAAGATCACACCACTGCACTCCAGCCTGGGCAACACAGCAAGACTCTGTTTCAAAAAATAAATAAATAAATAAATAAATAAATAAATAAAAATAAATAAAATTTAAAAATGCAGATTACAGTAGTTACTTCATAGAGTTATTGCAAGGACACGGGAAAATACACATGAGGTATTTCACACTGTGCCTGGCATATGGTGACTGCTTGTGAAATGGCAGCTGCTACAACCATTACTATTACTGTGACTACTGCTTCTACTGTTAGTATTTAGGGCCTTGCTAGTACCGGCTGTCATAGCCTGGCTGAAGCATCTGTTCTGGCCTTGTGGTTGGGCTTGTGGTCTAAGACCTCAGTGGCACCCATCACTAGCACATAGCATAGGTGAAGAGGTCCTACCCGGGATTTTGCAGTGGCAATTTCAGCTTTCAGGATCTCAGGGTCATACTTAGAGCTGGATGATGAACCAGAGACCACTGTAACGAAAAAAGAAAAACAAGAATATCAGTAGAAGAAACAGATTTCAGCAAAGTTGACTCATTGGCCATCTAAATAAACCTAGAAAGGAAGGACTAAAAGTGAACAAACCGAATGTTCAACAAAGGGGGATTTATTACATAAAGATGGTACACGCGTAAATGGGGACTACACAACTTAAAATGAGAATGAAGAATATTGAACAAGGGAAAACGTCAAAACTCATAATGTGAAAGCAAGTTTACAAAAAAAGTGTAAAGAATAATTTATATTTGGGCCCATGCATGGTGGCTGAAGCTTGTAATACCAGTCCTTTGGGAGGCTGAGGCAGGGGGATCATCTGAAATCAGGAGTTTAAGACCAGCCTGGCTAACATGGGGAAACTCTGTCTCTGCTAAAAATACAAAAATTAGCTGGGCATGGTGGCGGGCGCTTGTAGTCTCAGCTTCTCAGGAGACTGAGGTATGAGAATTGCTTAAACCTGGGAGGCAGAGGTTGCAGTGAGCTGAAATCTCGCCATCGCATTCCAGCCTGGGTGACAGAGCGAGACTCCGTCTCAAAAAAAAGAAAAAAAAGAATAATTTAAATTTGGAAAATATGCAGTTTCTAAATATACACACACATATGCATTTTAAAAAGACTGAAAAAAATACCAACGAGAACACTGATATCTAGAGAGTTAGATGGTAAATGATATTATCATCTTTATATTTTTATCTTTTCTTTTTGAAAAAAACAGTAAACACATGCTTTAACAATCAGAAAAAAATAACTAAAAGTATTGTTGATTGTACTTTATAATATTAATGTCCATTCGAAAAGGAAAATAAATTACACATAATCTTACCACCCTAATACAATTATCTTTTTCCCAGGTTGCCTTCTAGTATATACCCATGGTTCTATCATGTAGTTGTAACCTTACTGTATTTTAAAAAGTATTTATTTATGTCTTAAAAAAGGATTTTAAGGCTTATGAAAGTGAACACTACATAGTAAAATACATTTAAACTAAGGAAAATGAGACAAAGAGAAAATAAGGATAACGAAACAAACTGGCGACAGGCTCTGAGCCTCATAACTGGCAATGTGAGGGGGAAATAGGACCAGATATAAGATTTGTGGTGTCCTTAAGGTAAACACAATCCCACTGTTCAGAAAAGAACAGTTATTCTTGGTCAAGAGGCCAGAGAAGTATTTCTCCTGTGAGTCCTCAATCACACTGTAGGAACCATTTCATCATCTCCCCTGTCTACCTACTAGCATCTGAACACTCTTTCCTGTTCACATGTAGCCAGATCACCTGCTGAGATCTGGGTTTTTCTTTTCTTTTCTTTTACATGTTTTGAGATGAAGTCTTACTCTATTGCCCAGACCGGAGTGCAGTGGCACAACCTCAGCTCACTGCAACCTCCGCCTCCTGAGTTCAAGCTGTTCTCCCGCCTCAGCCTCCTGAGTAGCTGGGATTACAGGTGCTTCCCACCACGCCCAGATAATTTTGTACTTTTAGCAGAGACAAGGTTTCACCATATTGACCAGGCTGGTCTTAAACTCCTGACCGCAGGTGATCTGCCCACCTCGGCATCCCAAAGTGCTGGGATTACAGGCGTGAGCCACTGTGCCTGGCTATCATCTGAACACTCTTTAATGTTCATATGTAGCCAGATCATCTGCTGAGATCTGGGTTTTTCTGAAGATAGAGAAGCTTATTTGGTGATTGCTGACAATTATCAGTGTCTGGAGGTAGGCATGACAGTCATGAGGGGAATGCTACTGTTTGGCTTTGTTTAAAAATATTTTAATAGGCCTTTTGGTTATACATAAGGCATTAAAATGTAATATTTGGAAGTTTGGGGAAAGAGAAAACTGCTCTGCATAATAACATAAAAGATGTTTGGCACCATGGGAAGTGTTGCGTTTCTGCTGAATTTACAATGATAATGACGATGGAGAAGTAGAAGACCGAGGTTTACCAGAAGAGATGAGTGGGGACAACGCTGGGGTGGCAAGGGCCTTGTAGCCTTTGTCTCAAGCATGGAACAGGGAATCCATGTACAGAGATGTTTTATTGCCAATTTAAAGTTTTCATCTCCTGGTGTCTAATTCCTTTGGTCTTTGCTGGTCTTGGGGATTTCAGGGATAGACCTGGTTGCATATTTAGCTGGAGGTATCACCTTAAGCACACAACGTAGGGAGGTTATAATATTATAATGTTATAATAAAATGACCTTGAACAAAATGATGTTATTTGAGGACCTGCTGTATTTCCCAAATAGATACTTTCAACAAAATATTAAGACAGTTAACACCATTTATCACTCACTGATCAACAGTAATAACAGGGTGGAAGAAGACAGGAGTTGTCAGGGTGGCAGTAACCTGGGAATACATACAGAAAGGTCCTCAAAGGGTATGGGGTGGAGCGGGGGATGTCTGTTCTATGAGCACCCTGTTCTGCCAACCACCCTGCTCATCAGGCTGTGCCTCTGGACATGGGTCTGTACTGTGGGGCAATGTTGAGGTGACTGTGGCAGCAGCATGGAAGAGCCTGTAAAAATGGCAAGACGTGACTCAGACAGGGAGAGATTGGTTGTGGGGACCAGTCACGCCAAGGCTGACTTGAGGCATGCATTGTGTTCCTTGGGCATGCCCAGAAATCCTGGAGACAAAGGATGCCAAAAAGAAGAGATTTTCACCAACTGGGTCACCAGGAGCTTTAATGTTTACACCCTGGAGTACCACTGTGAAGTGCACAATTTGTACCTAAAGCCGCTGACACGAGATGTAGCCTGTTACTTATCATTTTGTAAGTAAATGTTTGGTTGAGGTAAAAAATACATACATAGAAGTGCACACATCATGTATGTACAGCTTGAGGAATTTTCACAAAAGAAACACGCTCAAGCAATCAGCACTCCAATCAAGAAAACAGGTCATTAGCCTCTCCTTTGTGTCTGCATTACTTCACTATCCACTATCCTCTAATATGAGAACTTTTTTTTTTTTTTTTTAAATTGAGATGGAGTCTCCCTCTATTGCCCAGGCTGGAACGCAGTGGCGTGAACTCGGCTCACTGCCACCTCTGTCTCCCAGGTTCAAGCTATTCTTCTGCCTCAGCTTCCTGAGTAGCTGGGATTACAGGTGCCCACCACCACGCCCAGCTAACTTTAGTATTTTTAGTAGAGACAGGGTTTCACCATGTTGACCAGGCTGGTCTCAAACTCCTGACCTCAAGTGATCCACCCGCCTCAGCCCCCCAAGTTCTGGGATTACAGGCATGAGCCACCGCGCCTGGCCCTACTACAAGAACTTTATATCCAACAGGACTTAAAATACTGTCTTGCCCCAATGTTTAACGGTTCTTAATTTTTAGTTTTTATTAAAGTTATATGTAAACACAGTTCATATGAACAGTCCAACATAGGACAAGGTTCGCTATAAAAAAGAGCATTCCACAACCCCTATCGCTGTAACTCACACCCTAAAAGAAAATCATTTTCAATTTCTTGGGTGGCTACCTCTATGTGTCTAATAATATGCATGCATTACTGCTTCTTGATCTTTTCTGTTTTCGGCATTACTTATTTACTTATCTCTCAGGAGGATAGGGACTTAGCCTCCCTTCTTTCCCCACCCCCTACAGCACACACATGCACCTCTCCCATCTCCCCATCATCCTAAAAGCAATAGCATATGTTTGATGAAAGCGATCTTCAGTGTTTGCATTATTTTTACTCTGCAAACACTATTCAGGGTGGAATCAGCTAGCTGACTTTGCTTACTTTTACTTTTCGGCACTTTTTTTTCCCCTTGAGTTAATTATTGTCATTTTTACATTTGCTTAGTTTCTACAAACTTATCACTAATTCAACCTCACATTCTGTCGGTTACCTAAATCTCATCTCTTAAAGTCCAGACCAGTGTGAATCTGGTGAGTTTTCTATTTTGGGATCTGTCCTGCCAGGGCTTCTGCCCTGCTTCAGTGTGAGCGAGCTGCTCTCTGTGCTCGGCTGGCTTCCTGAGATCCCCCTTTGTGTTCCTCTGCGTGTCTCCTCACCTCTCTGTATACCACGTCTTCCTTTTCGTGGTCTACCCCCTCATTTTGGTAGAACATCATCTCCAGTAGCTTTCTGAGAAAGAAACCATGAAGGAAATGAACTTTCTGAAATCTCACATGTCTGAAAATAGCCTTATTCGGCCCTACACTTGATTAAAGGTAGTTTTGCTGGATATAGAATTCTAGGTCAGAAATAATTTTCCTTAAAACCTGAAGGCATTGCACTATGGTCTTTTAGGTTTCCATCACTATTAGCGAGAAGTCTGGAGCTATTCTGAGTCCTGATCATTTCTGTGTGACCTGATTTATTTCTCTCTGAAAGCTTTTAGGATCTTGAATTATCCCAGTGTTTGAAGTTCCACAATGAGATATCTTGGTGTGAGCTGACTTTCATCCACTGTGTTGGACACTCAGTGAACCCTTTCAGTCTAAAAATTCTCCTCCTTCAGTTCTGGGAAATGTTTCTGAATTATTTCAGCGATGCTTTTCTCCTCTGTTTCCTCTGTTCTATCTGGAACATATTTTCCTCGATAGTAGATTTCCTGTCCTTGTTGTCTATTTTTTTTTTCCTCTTATTTTCGATCTTGTGTTTTTGCTCTGATTTTTAGAAGGTTTCCTCCGTTTTATTTTCCAGTCTTCCTTTGGAGTTTTCGTGTCTACTCTCATCTTTTAATTTCCATGAGCTCTTTTTATTCTCTGAAGTTTCCTTTTTAAACAATGTAGTACCGTGCTCTTGTTTCCTCACCACGTAGCTTCTCTTAACGTTCTCTTCTTCATGTATACTCCTTGTTTCCTTCAAGCCCTCCCTTCACCACATGTTGGTTTGAGTCTCTATTTTCTCTGTTAGAGGCTTTCCTCGGATATCTGGAATCTTGGTTATCTGATCACATTTAAGGATGGGAGCCCAAAATGCTGACTGGAGCGGGGTTTGTGGACTGTGAGTTGCATAGCACATGATTTGTTTTCTATTTCTAAAATTTATTTTATTATTTAAGAGACAGGGTGTCTGTTGCCCAGGCTGAAGTGCAGTGGCACAATGATAGCTCACTGTAACCTTGAACTCAGGGAATCCTCCTGCCTCAGCCTACTGAACAGCTGGGCCTACAGGTGCCTGCCACCACACTCGGATAATTTTCTTCTTTAAATTTTTTGTAGAGATGGGGTCTTACTATGTTGCCCAGGCTGGTCTTAAACGTTTGACTTCAAGTGATCCTCCCATCTCGGCCTCTCAAAATGCTGGTATTACAGGCATGAGCGCCTGGCCACAGCACACGATTTGGCTGGACATGATTTGGTTTCATCCAGGAATCCTCAATGTCAGTGTCTTTCCAGCTTTTCTCTAAAGCTCTTCCCTGGTCAGATTTCCAGTAGAGTTCTCTACTGTCCACTCTAGAGGGTAATGACCTGGCACCATTCTGGGCACCAAGTGGTATATGAGGGCTAAGGTCTCAAAACCCTTCACTTACTCACTGTGCTTTCAGGATAGTGCACTCTGGCTCTGAATTTGCCTTGTGTCCTGGAGTCCAGAGACTCTATTTTATCCTCTCCAAAAAATAAACTTCCAGTCATTTGCCAGACTGAATATGGTGGTTGCCTGACTGTATCAGTTTAAGGAAAAAATTTCATGGTCTAATTGTCTCAGAAACAACTTTTACTCAATCCTCTTTGAGACCCTCCTCCCTTCAGTCTTACTTGCAGAAATAGCTGCTGCCACGAACATCCACGGTTTTTGCAAGTGCTCTATAGAACAGTGTTGTGAGCCTTCCTCACTATCAGCCCATTTTCTCTTTTCTCAGGTCTGCTATATAGGTTGCCACCTGTCTGTCTGCTGTCCAGCTTCCAAATTTTATTGCTGCTCCTTCTCCAATTTTCCCTAATTTTATATATATGTATGCCTTAAAAAATATATTTTATCTGATATTCTCCTAGCTTTGCAGTGAGTAAAATCAAGTGAGTGGTTCAACTGGCATTTTTTAGTTTTTAGAGATGAGATCTTGCGATGTTGCCTGGACTGGAATCCTGGGCTCAAGCAATCCTCCCACTTCAGCCTCCTGAGTAACTGGAACTACACGTGTATGCCACCATGCCTGGCTTCAACTGGCATTTTTAACTGGAAGGCCCTCAGTTGATTTATTTTCCAAATGGAAATCAAGGCCTAGGGAGGGGAAAATACGATAAGGTCCCAAAGAACCCAGTTCTCCCTCTGAAACCCAGTTTCAGAGGATGGAGGAACCAAGTGTAGCTGAAGAACCTTAGTATTTGACTGACTGACGTGGCTTAAATTAAGAAAATTGATTTTGAGATCAGATATATCTGGTTACAAAGGCTACCTTGCCACTCTTTACCAGTGTGCCTTTGGGGAAGCCACTTCCTCTTTGGAGGCCTCAGTTCCTTCGTCTGTAGAATGGGAACAACACTGTCTTAGAGACTGTGTGTGTGATTCAGGAGGGAGGTTACTTAGAGTGCCTAACACATTGGCCTCCAGGCTTACAACAGGTGCATATTAAATGTTAGTTCCCTTCTTCCCCATGGAGCTAGAGATTATACCAGAGAGTCGACAGCAAAGTCTCCATCCCCAAGGCAGGGCCCCATCTGTGTCTGGGACCCAGAGCAGCCAAGCCCAGGCGGCAAAACCCTCACAAGCCCTGGCAAGCCATCTGAGTTAGACAACAGGTATGTGACTTCATCCATCTGTCATGCCAAGACCTTGACTTGGAAGGCAAACCTGGCTTGTAAAACTTAAAGACAAGAGTCATGATGAGGTTTGGGTCACACCTTGTTTAACTGGGATGCTTGGGCTGGGGGAATCCCGGTTTCTGTGTGGTTTGAATCTCAGAACCAGTTGCCTGAAATGACCCCAGTCCTTTCAGATGGAAGATATTTAACACTGAAAATGGTGGTGATGCCTCTGAGGCCAGTGGAGCTCTTGGGAGTATCTGGAAGTCATAAGACAAGGATGAGGAACTGCATTGTTTACTTCCTACCTTTGATCATGGATTTATTCTTATTGGTTCCAGAGATCTGTTTAAAAAAAAAAACCCTCCTTTTCATTTACAATGCTAACGAATTAATAATAATAATTTACTGAGAGGTTAAGAATATGAAAAATACTATTCCAAGGACTTTACATTCGTTAACTGATTTAGGCCCCATAACACGCCCGTGAAGATTATCCTTAGACTGATTTTATAGATGAAGAAAACTGAGGCACAGAAGTGGCATAACTTGTGCAAGGTTACAACAGTTAGTAATTTGCATATCCTTGATTTGAACCAAAAAAGTCTGGTTCCAGAGTCCATTGTCTCAAAATATTATGTGTTTCCTATCAATAGGACTATTTATTGAACCATTAATATGTTCTAAGGAAACAGTACCAAGTGTCTTACCCAGACCAGTGGTTTGGGCAGTTTTATCCCCTATGACTTATGACAAAATCTAGAGACACTTTTTGTTATCACAACTTGGGTGGGGGTGCTACTGGCATCTAGTGGGTACAGAACAAGGATGCTGCTAAACACCCTATAATACACAGCCCTCACAAAGAAGAGTTATTCAGACCGAAATGTTAATGGTGCTGAGGTTAGGAAACTCTGACATGTCCCATGAGATGAAGGTACTATTAACATTTCTGCCTGACTGGCTTAGTCAGTAGAGCTCTCTTAATCTTAGGGTCACAGATTCATGCCCCATGTTGGGTGCCAAGAATTTAAAAATTAACTAAAAAAAACAAAAATTCAATAGTTAAACATAAAGATTTTGAGACTTTATGTTTTGAGAGGGAGTATGCTCCCCTAGAGAACACCCAGACTGTCTGACGTCAGAGTCCAGCTGCCACCTCCCACTACAGTGCTTTCTTTTTTTTTTTTTTAAGGGAAGGAGTCTTGCTCTGTCTCCCAGGCTGGAGTGCTGTGGTGCTGTCTCAGCTCACTGCAACCTCTGTCTCCTGGGTTCAAGCAAGCGATTCTCCTGCCTCAGCTTCCCGAGTAGCTGGGACTACGGGTGTGAGACACCACGCCCAACTAATTTTTGTATTTTTAGTAGAGACGGGGTTTCACCATGTTGGCTGGGATGGTCTCAATCTCCTGACCTCATGATCTGCCTGCCTCAGCCTCCCAAAGTGCTGGGATTACAAGCATGAGCCACCGTGCCTGGCCTCCTACTACACTGCTTCTCACGTGAATGTTTCATTCTCATAGTGCCCAACTCTGGTTTTTAATTTTGGAACTTTTTATCTATAGACAATTTGAAAGAATAATATAATGAATCTCAATATATCCTTCTCTTAGAGCCACGAATTTTTAATATTTTCCCAAGCTTCTTCTTGCCATACCTCCTCCCACCCCAGTTCTTTCTTCCTCTCATTAGGGTGGTTCACAGTAAGCCCTCCATTAATCATGATTAGAAATGGTGGCAAAAGACGAAAATATGGACCATATTTAAAGCCATCAATGTGTCATCGACAATTATTTATTTATTTATTTATTTGAGATGGAGTCTCGCTCTGTCCCCCAGGCTGGAGTACAGTGGTGCAATCTTGGCTCACTGCAACATCTGCCTCCCAGGTTCAGGCAATTCTCCTGCCTCAGCCTCCCGAGTAGCTGGGATTACAGTAGCTGCCACCATGTCTGGCTAATTTTTGTATTTTCAGAAGAGAGAAGGTTTTATCATGTTGGCTAGGCTGGTCTCAAACTCCTGATCTCAGTTGATCCACCCACCTCAGCCTCCCAAATTGCTGGGATTATAGGTGTGACCCACTGTGCCCGGATGAGTTTTTCCTTTTCTCTTTCCTTTCCTTTTTTTCTTGGACCTTTTTTGGAATAAACTGCAGATATGCTGCCACATGCATCTTCATAAAAATCTATGTAGACATTCTCCTACATATTCATAACTCCATTATCACAACTCAGGAAAGTCTCCAATTGTCTGAGAATGTCTTTTAGGGCTGCTTTTCCCCCATTTTATGCTCTAATTCAAGGTACAAACATTTCATTTGATGATATGCCTCTTTAGACTTTTAAAAAAAACCTAGTCTAATTGTCTTATAGAATAATCCATATCATGGATTTGTCTGGCTGTGCTCTTGATTAGATTCAGATTAAATATTCTTGTGAGGGATCCTCCATGATGTCTTTATTGCATCACATCAGAAGGCACTGATATCACCTGGTCTCATTACTGGTCATGCTAATTTTACCACTATGTAAAGTGGTGGCTGCACATCTCTCCAATGTAAAAGTACATCCTTCTGAAATTAGTGAGTGATCTGTGGGGTAATTCTCATTACCTGACATGTAATTATGAATCCATGTAAATATCTTGTCCCCCAAAATACAAAGGTTTGTTTTTATTTGTTTTTATATACACCTGACACTTTTTCAAACTGTGGGACTTTAGAGAGAGAGAGAAATCACTTTGCTCCTTTAAACCTGAGGTTCAACAGGGACAATAACATCTCCCTTCCAGGACTGTTTTAACAATAATGGTATGAACTGAATTGTGTCTCCCCCAAATAAATATAATACATTGATGTCCTAATCCCCCAAGTGATAGTATTTGAAGATGAGGCTTTGGGGAAATAATCAGGCTTAAATGAGGTCTTGAGGGTAGGGTTCTCATGATGGAATTACTGCCCTTATAGAAAGAGGCACTAGAGAAGGCAGTTGTCTGCAAGCCAGGAAGAGAACCCTTGCCAGAACCTGATCATGCTGGTACCCGAATCTCAGACGTCCAGGCTCCAGACCTGTGAGAAGATAAATGTCTATCGTTTAAGTCACCCAATCTATGGTATTTTGTTATGGCAGCTCAAGTTGACTAAGACAGATTAAGTGCTAAAACCTTCCTAAGAGTCTCCAGAACATTACTTGACACAGAATAGCTAATGAATGTAATAGAGTTCTTTTCCACAATCGCTGAGATTCCGGGGGTTTTCCTGAGCTGCTAAGGAAAAAGGCAGGGCTGGGACAGTAAGTGCCCTGGCCGAGTTTCTCCTGTCTTGGTAGCAGACAGAACTTCTCAAAGTGAGGGCTTCACACTAGAGGAGAGTTCAATGGCCCAACCCAGCCATGGCCACCCTGACACCATGCCCTGACACCAGTCCCCCTGGCCTGGCCCACACTGAAAATACTGTGGGGACAACAGAATGGATTTGCAAGTTATCACTATCTCTCACCAGCTGTAAGACCCTGGGCACACTGTTGATCCTAAGCCTCAGTTTCCTAATCTGTTAAAAGGTGACATTAATTGTTCTTGCTCATAGAACTGTTATGAGGATTAACAGAAATAGCATATTCAGACTACAGCAGAGTGCCTAGCATGAAACAGAGACTCAATAAATACAGGAACAATTTGGTTATTAGAAATAGTGAGATTTGGCATGATGGCTTATGCCTGCAATCCCAGCACTTTGGGAGGCTGAGGCAGGTGGATCACCTGAGGTCAGGAGTTCGAGACCAGCCTGGTCAATATGGGGAATTTCTGTCTCTAATAAAAATATAAAAATTAGCTACTTGAAAGCCTGAGACAGGAGAATGCTGGAACCTGGGAGGCGGAGGTTACAGTGAGCCAAGATTGCGCCACTGCACTACAGCTCGGGTGACAGAGAGAGGGTCCACCTCAAAAAAAAGAAAAAAAAAAAGAAAAAAAAAAAGAACAAGGGGCTTATGGTGTGCTTGCTCTCCTCCTTTGGGTACCAGGAATAGGATAGAAGCCCCGCCCTTACCAAGTTTATGTTCTGGTGGAGGAAATACTGATAACATACAAGCAGATGTATTGTGATATGTGCTATGAAGGAAATAGACAGCCATGGCTGAGACTAGAGTTGAGGAAGAGAGGCTTCTGATAGAGCTGTCAGGGCAGGGCTCTCAGAGGTGATGACCTGAAGGATGAGACTTGAAGACTGAGAAGGATTTAGCCTTGCAAACAGATGGGTGACAAAGCGTTCTAGGAAGGGGACTGGCAAATACTAAGGGACTGAGGTGGAAAATTGCAGGGTGGAGTAGGGAAGCAGAATGGGGGGCTGGGGACTCAGCGCATCTGGAGCCTAGTGAGGAGGGCATGAGATGAGGCAGGAGTGGCTGGCAGGCGCCTGACCATGGAGGGCTTTGTAGCCCATGGAAAGAGTGAGGGGAAGCCACTGAAGGGTATTTGATTGGTTTGAAATTGTGCTAAATATATGCAACATAAAATTTACCATTTTAGCCATTAATTAAGTGTACTGTTCAGTAGCATTAAGTACATTTACACTGTTGTGAACATACTATCATCCAACTCTAAGAAATTTTTCTTCTTCCCAAACTGAAACTCTGTACTTGTTAACTAAGAATTCCCCACTCCCAATTCCCCTAGTCCCTGAAAGTTTTTGAACAAGGAGATATGTAACCCCATTGGCATTCTGAGATGATCACAAATGAAATAAAATGAAATGCAAACGGCAAATGAATCACTGCAAGGCACAGGTAGGAGCAGGAAGAGCAGTAGACAAGATGGTGGTTTGGACAAAGAGTAGAGGTGAAGAAAAATGGGCAGACTTGAGAAGCAATATTGGCAGAACTCAGTGTGGCCATTCTCTGTTGGTGTTGGTGGGGGTGGTGGTAGTGGGAGGTACTCACAGCTGACCTGGGAGCCCAGTTTGTGCTCCCAGACGGCATGCAGTTGCTGGTACTCCTGCTGTGCAAGCTCCAGGCGCTGCTGCTTCACCTGGTAGATCTCTTTTTGAGCACTCAGAGCCTCTTGGGCCACCACCAGGTAATCCTTCAGCATATGTTCCTGTTCCCGCCGCCATTGTACTCGAGGATCCTCAATCTGAGTGGTTTCTGGAACAGACCCCAGAGATTCTAGGTCAGCATCTCACAAATATCTGTTGGGCTGGTGGCCTGTGGAATCCACTAACAGAAAACAAAAAGCAAAATGCATAGACAAATCACAATAAATGTAAGTGGGGCAAACTCATTTACTAAATGACAGTGATTCTCCGTTTGGAGTAGTCAAACAAATAATAAGCCAGGGGGCTGGGTGCGGTGGCTCATGCCTGTAATCCCAGCACTTTGGGAGGCTAAGGCAGGTGGATCACTTGAGGTCAAGGAGCTTGAGACCAGCCTGGTCAACATGGTAAAACCCCGTCTGTACTAAAAATACAAAAAGTAGCCAGTATAGTGGCAGGCACCTGTAATCCCAGCTACTCAGGAGGCTGAGGCAGAAGAATTGCTTGAACCTGGGAGGGGGAGGTTGCAGCAAGCTGAGATTGTGCCACTGTACTCCAGGGAGACTCTGTCTCAAAAAAAAAAAAAAAAAAAAAAAAAAAAAAAAAAAAAAAGAATAAACCAGGATCAATTTCCAAACCCAATGTCAATCTCTGAGAACAGCCTGAATAAGGATCCGGTTGGAGTACTAATCTAGACAGAGAGGCTCAAGGTAATATCCCTTGGTGAAGACTAAAGGAAAGAAAAATAACTAATGTTTCAGAGAACATGGAGAAATAGGTACCCCACAGCCAGCTGGAAATGTAAATGAGAATAGCCTTACTAGAAGACTACCTGACTACGCAAATTAAGAGCCTTAAAATGTTAATACGCTTTGACCAATAATTCTCCCTATAGTAATTCATTATAAAAAGTAATTTAAATTCAGTCAAACATATATTTGTACAAAACCATGATAATAATAATATATTATGAAATAGCAAGCACATGTCATTTATTCTACGGTAAGTGCTATTCTAAGTACTTTACATATGTTTACTTCTTAAATCCTTACACTAACCTTATAGATTCTATTACTATCCCCATTATACCAATGAGAAAACTGAGACATAGGTTAAGTAACTTGCTCAAAGTCACGTAGGAAACAAGTGTTCAAATATATATGCTATATTCACAGAATGCACTATTATAAAGATAATGCTTTTGAAGAAAAATTAATAAAATGGAAAGGTGCTTATAATATGCAAGTCATAAAACTGAATAAATAACTGTATCTATCAAAATCAATATGCACTTTCTTAAAAAGATGAGAAAATAGGAAAATATCAGTAACTAACTAGATGGCAGGATATTTTAGGATATTTTACTTTTTACAAAATTATGTATACAAAAAAAATACACAATAATGATCTGAAAAGAAAAGCAGCTGACTAGCTATGGAAGAGGTTAAAATAATGTCAAAGAATCAATGCCCATGGACTATTAATTCCTCAGTCACCCCCAGTTGTTGGGCGGTGTTGGGAGTGATCAACAAACCAGAAATTGTACAATCAGGGCAATGTGGTGAATCCAGCCACCAGATACATATTGCTTCTGAATTGGTTACTGGTATGTAAAAAATAGAGAGATATATTCATTTAAATCCTGTTTTATGGCTTTTCTTGATCATTCAGAAGTTCTGGCCACCTTGGGTTCACAATTGGCCAGAAATTTCAGCACTCCATCTGTCAAAACCTGGTCTGCTTCATTCACTTATGTCATATGCCTAGCCCTGGGAACACTGGAGTTTATGCCTCCCAGTCTAGGCCCTTTAGCTCTCATTCCACCTAAACAGGTCCAATGAGCATCTCCAGTGGAAGAAAGATCAAAGAAGCAGCAGAGCCAAGTTCTCATTCCTGCCAATAATCGCTGTGTTACAACAGAAAGGCTGTTTAACCTCTCTGAATCTAGTTTTGTATCTGTTAAAGGGGTAATGAACCCTGCGTCACTACTTCCCAGGAAACAGGAAACTAAAACACTTGTGCCAGGTAAAGGAAACAAATGATAGAGAAAGTAAAACCCAAACTATTGCCTAGGACCAGTTTTTGTTGTTGTTGTTTTCTTTTTCTTTTTTTTTTTTTTTTTGAGATGGAGTCTTGCTCTGTCTCCCAGGCTGGGGTGCAGTGGCACGATCTCGGCTCACTGCAGCCTCTGCCTCCTGGGTTCTAGTAATTCTCCCTGCCTCAGCCTCTCGAGTAGCTGGGATTATAGGCACCCGCCACTACGCCCAGCTGATTTTTGTATTTTTAGTAGAGACAGGATTTCACCATGTTAACCAGGCTAGTCTTGAACTCCTGACCTCAGGTGACCACCTGCCTTGGCCTCCCAACGTGCTGGGATTACAGGCATGAGGCACTGTGCCCAGTCTAGGACCAATTTATGAATCATCTATGAATAGCAATTCTTCAAGCTTTTCTTCCTTTTTCTGAGAAAAAAAGTGAGGTCTGAAGACTGCTGACAGTGGCTACAAAAAACTGCCCCTTATGAGGAAAGCTTTCCATCCCTTCAAACCAAACGAGAGGCAGGAACGACTGCAAAAATAATACAAAGACAAAACAAAAAAACAAGGGGGAGGCGGAATTTCTAAAACTGGGCTACAGAACAGCTGCTGTGGGTTCCTATCTCCCATCAGCAGCTGTGGATTCCCTCGGCGTTCAGGACCTGTGGGTCCCCCTGAGGGATCTGCCCTACACCTCCAGCTGGTACAGGTCACAGAAAAAAGCAGCTCAGCCTGTCTTGAGCAGGTTGACAATGTTTCTTAAAGTTTGTAACTTTTAAAAGATGTGATTTTTCACTGAAAAATAATGAAAAATACAAAAAAGAAAAATCCCACAATTCCACCATGACAAGTTTGTGAAATAAGGAGTTTTGGCCGGGCGTGGTGGCTCCCGCCTGCAATCCCAGCACTTTCGGAGGCCGAGGCGAGGGGAACACCAGGTCAGGAGATCAAGACCATCCTGGATAACACGGTGAAACCCCGTCTCTACTAAAAATACAAAGAATAAGCCAGGCTTGGTGGCGGGCATATGTAGTTCCAGCTACTCAGGAGGCTGAGGCCGGAGAATGGCGTGAATCCAGGAGGCAGAGTTTGCAGTAAGCCGAGATCACGCCACTGCACTCCAGCCTGGGAGACAGAGTGCGACTCCGTCTCAAAAAAAAAAAAAGTTTCCATCTCTCCAATCCCATTGCCCAGAGGTAACTGTTGTTGAGTCTCACATAGATACTGCCTTCTGATTATATGTGAATTTTTGTTTATACATACATGCCTATATAAACAAGGGTTACTTTAATGCAACATGGACCATGCCATACATATTGGTCTGTGACTTGTTTTCATCTCCAAATGATATAGCATGATCATTTTTGCCTGTAGGTGCACCATCTTTTAAACAGCTGTATAGTGTTCCATGCTATGGTATTTGGGTTTATTTAACCTAGACCTCAATGGGAAATATCTGAATTGTTTTCAGTCCTTTTGCTACTACATTCAATGCTGCAGTAAGGGTTCTTAAAAACATATGTCTATGAACTTGTGCTATTAATTCTGTGGGATAGTTTTCTTAAAGAGAAACCACTAGATGAGAGGGTACACACACTTACAATTTTAATAGATATTACCAAATTACCTTCCAAAGGTAGGTAATATCTGTTCTCAAAAACAGCACACAAGCGTGTCTCTCCCACCACATTCTCAGTGAAACTGCTTTTTTTTTTTAAAAAAAAGTCAGTGCCTCATCCAGTTATTCTGGGTCTTTGCTGCATGTTAGAATTAGCAGAGAAGCTTAAAAAAAAAAAAGAACCCTACCCCTCCCACCCCAGAACACTTAAATTAGAATTTCCAGGAGTGGGGCTCAGGTATTGAGAGTTTTTAAAGCTTCTCTGGGTGACACTGGTGCAGATACAGCTGAGAGTCCTTGGCTGAACGTCAGAATTACCCGGGAGAAATTTTGAAAAATCTCGATCCTACTCTGGACCAATCAAATTCCAGTCTCTGGGAGTGAGAATAAAACAATGATGATTTACAAAGCTCCCCAAATAATTCCAATGTGCCACCCAAGGTGAGAACCAGTGTCTAAGAGATGACAAACACATGGGCCGATTGGTCACTGAGGCCAGCAGGTGTGACAGGGGCTCCGGGTGGAATCACCTGCCTAGGTGCTGGTTGAAATGCTGCGCCTGTGTCAAGTTCCCTAAGCGACACCTAGGTGGATCCTCCCACAGTGTTCTGGATTTCAACTGGAAGGGGCACCCTCCCTTTGGCCTTAGACCTCAGCCCCACTCTGGAAAATTATAAAGGTATGTGAGACCCTTACCTGAAGGTCTGGCCAAACCAGATGGCTTGGCAACCATTTTTGATGACTCATGGTCTCTTTTGTAAACCAACAAGAATAGATGGGCGCACAAACAGACATAAACAATGCACAAACTCACACCAGAACTGGTTCTCAAACTGGCTGCACACTGGAATCACCCGAGAGATTGCCACTGAATTATCTACAGTGTGAAGTGGGCATCAATTTGTTACATTTCTAAGAATATTTCCTTTACCCCAACGATCCCTTGGATGCTCCCAGGCAATCTGCTTTACCCACCCCCTCTCCCAGTTTACCTGTTTTAGAACTTCATATGCACAGACTCACACAGTATTTGCTCTTAGGGCCTTGGTTCTTTCACTAAGCAGAAGGTTTTTGAGACTCATGCCTATTGCTGGATCTGTTGTACATTTCTTGTTATTGCTGAATAACATTCTATTGTATGAATATATCACATGGACTTTGTGACAAATTGTTAGTTTGCTTCCAGTTAGGGATTATTATGACTAATACTCTAAGTCTTTGTGTGGGCATGTTTTCATTTCTCTTGGGCAAAAATACCAGGGGTAGAATTGCTGGGTTACACTTGGCAAGTATATGTCGAATTTCATAAGAAACTGGCAAACTTTTCCAAACTGGTTGTACCATTTTACATTCTCACCAGCAGTGTATCCGAATTCTAGTTCTTCCACATCCTTGCTAGCAGTTGGTATTGTTATTTTTTCCTCATTTTAGTCATTATAGTGGGTATGTAATGATACCTCGTTGGAGTTTTATTTTTTATTTTTTGAGACGGAGGTCTCACTATGCTGTTCAGGCTGGTCTTGAACTCTTGGGCTGAAGTGATCCTCCAGCCTCAGCCTCCCAAGTAGCTGGGACTACAGGCATGCACCACCATGCCCCTGATTTTGCATTTTTATTTTTGTAGAGATGAGGTCTCACTATGTTGCCCTGTGCTGCCTTATGTTTTGCTATGGCTGGTCTTGAACTCCTGGGCTCAATGACCCTCCACTTCAGCACCCTGAAGTGCTGGGATTACAGGCATGAGCAACTGTGCCAGCTGCTTCTTACTGTTAAGTTGTAGGACTTCTTTACATACTTGGAATATGGGTTCTTTGTCAGATATATGTATTGCAATATTGTCTCCTTATCTGTGGCTTGTCTTTTCAGTTTCTTAATAATGTCTTTTGAGGTTTTAATTTGATGAAACAAAATTTATCAATTTTTCTTTTCTGGTTAGTGCTTTTATGACTTGTCCAAAAAAACTTTGCCTATAATAAAATCTTGCAGATTTTTCTCCTATGCTTTCTTCTAGATGTTTTATAGTTTTAGCTTTTATGTTTATTGGTCCATGGTCTATGGTCCATTTTGAGTTTAATTTTACACATGGTGCGAGGCAAAGGTAGAAGTGGAGGCGTATTTTTTTTCCATGTGGATACCAGTTGTACCAGCAATTGCTGAAAAGATTATCCTTCAAGGGCATTGGGCCTTTTAAAAGTTCTTTACCTGGTTCTAAAGAGCTGTATTGGCTGGGTGCAGTGGCTCACGCCTGTAATACCAGCACTTTGGGAGACTGAGGCGGGTGGATCGCTTGAGGTCAGGAGTTCAAGACCAGCCTGACCAACATGGCGAAACCCTGTCTCTACTAAAAATACAAAAATTAGGTGGGCATGGTGGCGCGTGCCTGTAATCCCAGCTACTTAGGAGGCTGAGGCAGGAGAATCACTTGAACCTAGGAGGCAGAGGTTGCAGTGAGCCAAGATCGCGTCATTGTACTCCAGCCTGGGTGACAAGAGTGAAACTCCGTCTCAAAAAAAAAAGAAGAGTTGTGTTAATGCTGTTAGTTCTGAACTGTCACACCCTGAGGAGGTCCTCCCACAGCCCAGCCCCTTCTGTTGACACTACCCTTCCTCAAGTCCATCTTACCAAAATAGGTAACTTTATAACTGGCAGGCCCTTTGAGATTGCCTTGGCCACTACGTTTTAGTTCTTGTTTTAATTAAAAGTATACATAGATACAGCTTAATAATTCAGTGCACCATAAAATTTCCCACATAAAACATCTCCCTCATATCCCTCTTTCCAAAAGCAGCTACTTCCCAAACTTGTATCTGCTTTAGTGCAGGCATCATTGAGAACCACTTCTCCACTTTCTTCTGCTCCATGCTCTAAACCTCTCCCTACAAACACACTCCATACACATTCTCCATACAGCATACATGGCAGTACACTCATGAGCTCTCCATACACCCACCCCTTCCTACACTTGCCACACACCTGTTTTCTCCACACTGCATACACACCCACGCCGCTAACAATACTGCATTTTCCAAGGGCCTTAGCAACAACAAAAGCAATTCTCTTACAAACATCTGGAGAATATTCAACCTTGTTACTATGCAAAGGAGTGTAAATTCGAAACAATGAAGTAAGAGTTTAAACCTATGATAAATGTATCAAAAATCAAAAGAAATGATGATAGCCCCATACTGATGAAGGTCTGAGGAAAACAGCACCCTCATGGCTTGTGGCAATACAGGCTGATATAATCTTTTGGAAATATTCACCAATCTAGGAAAGTATACTAAAAGCTCCCAAAGTATTTATAACTTTGACTTAAAAATCCTATACTTGGAAATGAATTTTCAGGAAATTATCACAAAGAGAGTAACATACACAAAGAATCCTCCCTGAGTGCTATTTGAAGTAACTAATAAATAAAAATAAACCAAAAGGTTGGCAATAGGGGCATTATGGTACTTCCATTGTATGTTTTATTTTTTAGTTTTTCAAAAAATTTAACTTTTAAATTTTAGATTCAGGGGGTACATGTTCATGTTTGTTACACGGATGTATTGTATGATGCTGAGGTTTGGGGAATGATTGAACTGGTCATGCAGGTACTGTGCATAGTACACAATAGGTAGTTTTTCAACTTTTGCCCCCATCTCCCTACCCTCTCTAGTAGTCCCTGCTATCTATTGCTGCCATCTTTTATGTCCATAAGTACCCATTGTTTACCTCCCACTTACAAGTGAGAACATCTGGTATTTGATTGTTCTTGTGTTAATTTGCTTAGGATAATGGCCTCCAGCTGCATCCATGTGGCAGCAAAGGACATGATTTTTGCTTTTTAATGGCTGTATCGCATTCCATGGTGTATATGTACCACATTTTCTTTATTCAATCCACCACTGATGGGCACTGAGGTTGGTGCCATGTTTTTGATATTAGGAATAGTACTGTAATGAACACATGAGTGCATGTATCTTTTGGTAGAATGATTTCTTTCCTTTTGGATATATAGCTAGTAATAGGACTGCTGGGTTGAACGGTAGTTCTAAGTTCTCTGCGATATCTCCAAACTGCTTTCCACAGTGGTTGAACTAATTTACATTCCCACTGACAGCATATAAGTGTTCTCTTTTCTCCACATCCTCACCAGCATCTGTTGTTTTTTGACTTTTTAATAATAGCCATTCTGACTGGTGTGAGATGGTATCTCACTGTGGTTTTGATTTGCATTTCTCTGATGATCACAGATGTGGAGCATTTTTTCATATGTTTGTTAGCCTCTTTTATGTCTTCTTTTGAGAAGTGTCTGTTCATTCTTTTGCTCACTTTTTAATGGGGTTGTTTTTTGCTTCTTGATTTTTTAAAGTTCCTTATAGATTCTGGATATTAGACCTTTACTGGATGCATAGTTTACAAATATTTTCTCCCATTCCATAGGTTGTCTGTTTACTCTGTTGATAGCTTCTTTTGCTATACAGAAGCTCTTTAGTTTAATTAGGTCCCATTTGTCAATTTTAGTTTTTGTTGCAATTGCTTTTGAGGACTTACTCATAAAATCTTTCCCAAGGCTAACGTACAGAATGGTGTTTCCTAGGTTTTCTTCTAGGCTTCTTATAGTTTGAGGTCTTACATGTAAATCTTTAATCCATTTTGACTTAATTTTTGAATATGGTAAAAGGTAGGGGCCCAGTTTTATTCTTTTGCATATGGCTAGCCGGCTATCCCGACACCATTTATTGAACAGGAAGTCCTTTCCTTACTGCATATTTTTGTCGACTTAGTTGAAGATCGAATAGCTGTAGGTATGCGGCTTTATTTCTAAATTCTCTATTCTGTTCCATTGGTCTATGTGTCTGCTTTTGTACTAGTATCATGCTGTTTTGGATACTGCAGCCTTATAGTATAGTTTGAAGTTGGATAATATGATGCCTCTGGCTTTGTTCTTTTTGCTTAGATTTGTTTTGGCCATTTGACTCTTTTCTGGCTCAAAATGAATTTAGAATAGTTTTTTCCAATTCTGTGAAAAATGATGTTGGTAGTTTGATATGAATAGCGTTGAATCTGCAGATTGATTTATGCAGTATGGCCATTTAAACAATGTTGATTCTTCCGATCCATGAGCATGGAATGTTTTTCCATTTGTTTGTGTCATCTGTGATTTCTTTCAGCAGTGTGTAGCAGTTCTCCTTGTAAAGATCTTTCACCTCCTTGGCTACATGTATTCCTAGGTATTTTTTTTTGTGTGTGTGGCTACTGTAAATGGGATTGCATTCTTGATTTGGTTCTCAGTTTGAACATTATTGGTGTATAAAAATGTTATTGATTTTTTATATTTATTTTGTATCCTGAAACTTTACTGAAATCACTTATCAGTTCTAGAAGTCTTTTGGCAGAATCTTTAGGGTTTTCTAGGTATAGAATCATATCAACAGTGAAGAGAGATATTCTGACTTCTTTTCCTATTTGGATATCTTCTATTTCTTTCTCCTGCTCTGGCTAGGACTTCCTCCATTATGTGTTAAAATATATTGACACATCCTTTTGATGTATTAAAAATGACAAATATGGGCCAGGCACAGTGGCTCACGCCTGTAATCCCAGCACTTTGGGAGGCCCAGGCAGGAGGATCACCTGTGGTCAGGAGTTTGAGACCAGCCTGGCCAACATGGTGAAACCCAATCGCTACTAAAAATACAAAAATTAGCTAGGCATGGTGGCACATGCCTGTAATTCCAGCTACTCAGGAGGCTGAGGCAGGAGAATTGTTTGAACCCGGGAGGCAGAGGTTGCAGTGAGCCAAGATCACACCACTGCACTACAGCCTGGGGACAGAGCAAGACTCTGTCTAAAAAATAAAGAGACGAATATGAAGATTATATAGTATCCCTTAGATATCTATGATATAGTATGAAGAGAAAACAGACATACAATTTGATCACTAATTAAAACCATCTAATCATGGTATATGTAGATAATCAGTGGGGATACTGAATACTGACATGAAATAATAAAAATGGCTTATGTTTTAGAAACAATTGTCTGTAGGCTGGGCATGGAGGCTCACATCTGTATTCCCAGCACTTTGGGAGGCCAAGGTGGGTGGATCACCTGAGGTTAGGAGTTTGAGATCAGCCTGGCCAGCATGGTGAAACCCCATCTCTACTAAAATTACAAAAATTAGCTGGGCGTGGAGGCGGGCGCCTGTAATCCCAGCTACTTGGGAGGCTGAGGCAGGAGAATCGCTTGAGCCCGGAAGGTGGAGGTTGCAGTGAGCCAAGATCCGCCACTGTACTCCAGCCTGGGCAACAGAAAAAAAAAAAAAAAAAGGAAAAGAAAAGAAAAAAAGGAAAAAAAGAAAGAGTTGTCTGCATTGCTGCTTCCAATTTCTCCCCTCTGTTTTATTTTAGACTCACTCTAGTCAGGCTTTTGCCCCCAGTCCTTGTCCAAAGCTGCCCTCCAAAGTCAGGGTCACCCAGGTTGCTACATCTATTGGTCTATCCTTGGTCCTCTTTGTATTTGCCCTGTCAGAAGCATTCGACACTGTTGGCAGTTCTCTGCTTGACACGTTTCCTTCACACGGCTTCCAATACATTCGGTTTCTCTCCTTTCTTTCTGATCACTCTTTCTCAGAATCATTGCTGCTTTTCCTCTTCTTACCACCCTCTGTTGTCTGGAGACCCATGGCTTATTCCTTGGTCCTCTCCTCTGCTTCATTTCCAACCAACGTAATGTCTTTACATACTAGCTATATGCCAGCAACTCTCAAATACTTATCTTCAGCCCAGATCTCTCTCCTAAACTCCAGATTGGTATATCAAACTGTCAAGCCACATGTCCTCTCAGATAGGTAATAGGCATCTAAGTCTCAGCGTGTTCAAATGAACTCCTGCTCTTCCTTCCTAAGTCTACTCCCCCTGCAGTTCTCTCCACTTGGTTGACAGCAACTCCATCCTTCTAGTTGCTCAACTCCAGAAGTTATTCTTTCCTTTTTCTCTCACACTTTGCATGCAATCTATCGGGAAATCCTGCTGTCTTTACCTAGAAAATGCATCCAGCACCTGACCAATCTTCATCCTGACCACTGCTACAGCCCTGGTCTAGGGTGCCTGGACTGTGGCATCTGTCACTCACAAGTGCCTCCGCCCTTGCCCTAGTAAGGTGTATTCTCAGCATGGCAGTCAGATTGGCCCTTTTAAGGCATAAGTCAGATCATGTTACTCATCTGTTTAAAACTCTCCAATGGCTCACTCCCATCCCACACAGAGCAAGAGCTAGGCCTCTGGGGCAGACCACTAACCGACCTCTACTCTGCTGCACTCTGTCCTGATGTCCTTCTCCCCTCTCCTCACTCATTATGCTACATGTACACTTGCCTCTTTGCTATCCCTTGACCAAACTATATATGTGATCACACTCTGGAGTGCTTGTTCTATCTATGCTTTCTATTTGAAATGCTCTCTCACCTCATTCAAGTCTTAGCTCAAATCTCATTTTCTCAACAAGATCTTCTTCCCTGAAGACCATATTTAATGGTACTCTTGGTCATCATTACCACTGCCCTTTCTTCGCCACCCCCAAACACACCTCAACTCCCTCACTTTGCTCCTTTTCTGTGTACTGAACATTCTCTAACATACTACGTAAGCTACTTATTTATTTTTTGTCTCTCCTGCCAAAATGAAATTTCTGTAAGAGCAAGGATCTTTGCCATTTTGTACTCCCATGTATCACAAGCTCCCAGAACAGTTGGCCAATAAACATTTGCTAAATGAACGAATGTTCAATGGTGAATGTATGAGCAAACTGTTGTTTGATTATATTGTGCCTATACCTCTTTTTTTTTTTTGAAGAGTCTTGCTCTGTTGCCCAAGCTGGAGTACAGTGGCGGGATCTCAGCTCACTGCAAGCTCCACCTTCCGGGTTCACGCCATTCTGCCTCAGCCTCCTGAGCAGCTGGGACTACAGGCGCCCACCAACACACCGGCTAATTTTTTGTTTTTTTATTTTTTATTTTTGAGACAGAGTCTCGCCCTGTCGCCCAGGCTGGAGTGCAGTGGCACAATCTCTGCTCACTGCAAGCTCTGCTGCCTCCCGGGTTCATGCCATTCTCCTGCCTCAGCCTTCCGAGAAGCTGGGACTACAGGCGCCCGCCACCACGCCTGGCTAATTTTTTTTT
>NW_012115932.1:12264421-12268144 GCF_000951035.1 Colobus angolensis palliatus | reverse complement strand
TTAAGAGACAAGGCCTTGCTATGTTGCCCAGACTAGCCTTGGAACTCTCGGGTTAAAATGATCCTCCTGCCTCAGCCTCCCAAGTACCTGTGACTACAGACACATGTAACTGTGCCCGATATTATGTCTATAACTCTTAAGAGAATTTCAGTCCATGAACAATGCACACACAGAACTGGTCCAAGTGCATGGCTCTGAATGCCTGGGCCTTGGTGCTCATATTCCTACTATATTGGTATCAATGGCTCCATCTACTCAGGTGGTCCCCCACATCCAATCAGACCACCTCAAATCAAGAGGAAACCAGTAGCCTGACAGTTTATGAAACTACCAGATAGAATTCTTCCTGCTATGGCCCCATTTAATCACCCCCATATACCCCATTTCTGCCTTCATTCCCTCAAGAATAAACTCTGCCACGGCCTGCTACTTTCTTCCATTTCTCCAACAGCTCCCAGAAGCACCTTGAAATTCCACTCCCGCCATGAGATTTTAATGAGGGGGATGCACTCAGCAATTAGAAACAGGAAAAGACTGATTAGGGCTCCTGCACATCAGTGTTTAACCCAGCATCCCATGCAGCCCTCCAAGCATTAACCTCATTCCCCATACACACTCAATTAGGCATATTTACTTCTCATTATCCAGGACGCAATCATGAGTGCTAATAAAAACCTTTGCTACCCCCAACAATGCAATTAATGCCATTAGCTGTCTCTCAGAAGCTCTTCTACACTTTGGTGCCAACAACAGTCCACTCATTCACCCATTTATTCATGCATTCATGCACGTATGCCCTTTTCTATTTAGCACAGGTTAAGTTCACACCTACTACGTGCCTTACCAGGCAAAGGCCTGGGACTAGAGAGATGAATTAGACACAGTCTCTGCTCTAGGAGACCTGCAACAACAGGCAAATGATCATAATACAGGGTGATGAAGGGCACAAGAGAGGTGTGGCTAGGGTGCTACTGAAACCCAGAAGAGGAAGTAGATGGAGAAGTACAACTTTATTCTCCAGGACCAGTTCAAATCCCAGCCCTGCCACATTTTAGCTGTGAGTCTTAAGTAGTCAATTAACTCTAAATCCCATTTATGACATGGGGATGATCATCTCACCGTCCCACCAGGAATTGGGAGGATTAAAAGAGATAATGCCTATCAAGTGCTCAGCACAGGACATGGCACAGACGGTATGCTCAGTAAACAGAGGCTATTAGGATTTGATGCCCTAGCCTCAGCCTTCAGACTTTGCCAGGCACATCCCATTTCATTCCATTTTCTTCTTGCCTGAGAGGATTAAGGGGATGCTACAGTTCAGAAGGCTGAGAGTGAGGCAGAAAAATCCCTTTCTTCTGTACACATGGACAAGTGGGACAGCAAATTTCAGAGAACAGTCCTGGCCAACAGGGTGCTCAATGGATGAGGCCCAAACACATATAAAGTCTCCCCTGCTGGAGGACTGCTCCCTGGGTTTCTCCACCTGTCAGACAACCTGCTTCTTTTCTCAAGTCATTCCTCCATGATAGTCTGAGACAGACGTACTAGGAATCTTTGTAATGGATCAGGATACTTGGATCACAGATATGAAGTGAGCATGGGCTGACTGGTATGACGGGCCAGACATACACACACACATACACACACACACGCTCTCTCTTGCCAATCCACTACGGACATATATGCATACGTGCTGTGGGGGGCCTGCTAGGGCTCTGGCTGCTCTAAGATGGTCTGGCAATGACGATGACACATCTTTCTTTTAGCGGGAAAAAAAGGTATGCCCATAAATTTATATATGTAAATATATACGTGCATATGTACACATACACACACAAACACACGATTAGAAAATTTCTGGAATGATATACAAGAAACTGTTCGCAATGGCTGCTCCCATAAAATTGGGGAGATGGATTGTGAGAGGAGTTTTAGATTCTATTAAAAACCCTTCTAAACTGTTATTTTTACATGAGCATACATTATCTATCTATATCTACATCGACGTTTCTATCTACATCTATATAAAACAAAATACAATCTGGCTCCAAGAGTCTGCAAGTGGTTCTTCCAGACTTGGAGGGAGGGTGGGCTTGGAGGTAGAGGGATGAAGAGGGCACAGGGAAGGGAGGACCATCAGGAACTTACTGGTGTTGTGGTCTATGAAGTAATCTCCAACCTGTGGGTCATATGCCTCTTCCCATCCTAGCGGCAACTCATCACTAATGCAGTCAGCAAAGGTGAGCGGTTTGGTGTACCTGGCAAGGGAGAGGAGAAACAGACTCCATCAGCCTACAATCCCCAAACGCCTACACCTTGCTGCTTCTCTGGGCCTCTTGCTTTTCTGGGCTGGCTCAACAGATCCAGACGTTTTGCACTGCAGCAGCACCAGCTCTGTTGTCCCCTTTGTTCCCGGGAAGGTGAACACATAGCTGCAGCGGCAGGATAAGATCACCCTGTAGGGGAGGCAGGGAATCTGTGTTCTGGTCCCAACTTTGCCACTCCTTTGGAAGTGACTGGAGCAAGTCACCTTCCTTCTTTGGGCCTTTGTTTCTGCATCTCTGATTGAGGGTTTGCAGGAAAAGGGTCTAAGGTCAAGTCTTGTTTCTAGACTTGGACTCCAGCCCCCCTTGGCTCTTCCACCTGCAACTCACTCAGCCACCCCACCTCCAATCCCTATCCTGGCTCTGTCTCACGCCTGTCATGCTCACTTGCCCTTTGGAAGGCTGGCTTGCCGCAACATCAAGAATAGCAGATGTTCCATCCCTGTGAGTTTGGCCAATGAGCAATATTTATTTTCCTCTTGAGCTGATTCCCAAATGCTTGTACCCACAACGGCGCTTCCCTAGACAATCCAGGCCAAACTGATCTTTTAGCAATAACCGCTCTCTATGTCCCCATCTTGTGGGGAGTGAAATGGTAGTAATCACCAAGTCTCAGTGGCTAAATCAAATAAACAAATCACTCAACTAAACTAACAAAGGCTTGTCAGTGCTGGAAAACTATCACAAACGATTTGTCAAGTATTTAAACCAGAGTATGGGAAGCTGGGAATCTGGGTATACGAGATTCAGCCTGGGTGGCCCCTCCAGACAGTCACTTTGGTTTCTTCCCATTGCTGCCTCTGCCTAAAATACATATTCTACAACCTCCTTCTCCTGTCTGCTTCCTACCCGATCCCAATTCTGGAAGCCCAGAAGGCTCTGCTTCAGATTCTTTCTTTAGATTGGCAAAGTGAAGTACAATGGGACAGGATGGGAGATGACTGGGCTGGGGTCTAGGTATTTCTCATCAAGAGCTTCCTTCCAAGGAAGAGACTTGCTAGATATGTCCCCTCCCAACAGCTCCCCTGCTGCTGCATATGGATCATCACCTTTTAAATTCCTTCCTGTGGATTAGTTAAATGATTTTAATCAATGGTACAACCAAGCTACAGAATCCTGTGTCCAGCACAATTGGTGCTCAATAAATATTTGTGCAATGGGGCCCAGCACAGTGATTCATGCCTACAATCCCAGCACTTTGGGAGGCTGAGGTGGGTGGATCACTTGAGGTCAAGAGTTTGAGACCAGCCTGGTCAATGTGGTGAAACTCTGTCTCTAGTGAAAATGCAAAAATCAGCTGGGCGTGGTGGCTGGTGCCTGTAATCCCAGCTATTCAGGAAGCTGAGGCAGAAGAACCTGGGAAGTGGAGGATGCAGTGAGTCAAGATCGCACTATTGCA
>NW_012115932.1:12247200-12264159 GCF_000951035.1 Colobus angolensis palliatus | reverse complement strand
GTGAAACCCCATCTCTACTAAAAATACAAAAATTAGCTGGGCGAAATGGCGGGCACCTATAATCCCAGCTACTTGGGAGGCTGAGGCAGGAGAATCGCTTCAACCTGGGGGGCGGAGGTTGCAGTGAGCCAAGATTGGGCCACTGCATTTCAGCCTGGGTGACAGGGCGAGACTCTGTCTCAAAAAAAAAAAAAAGCGCAGTGGGTGAATAATGTAATGAATACACAGGAAAAACCAAAAAAAGATGAGGCTTACACTCTCCTGCCCTCTAAAACTCACTCCAAATCCAACTTAAAGAAAAATACATGAAGAAAGGAACGCTGAAAGAGTCCTGGTTGGATAGGACCTGGTGTGTTCATGTACCACTACACACCTAGGGTCTGCAGGCTATGAAAAATATCTTTTGGTTGAATGAATGAATACCCAGAAGCTTCTGACAGTAATTTACTGCTGCACTGCGGAAGGCTGCTGGTTCCATGAGGATGAGGCCAGAGGTATGTGATGTGCAACACACTATGTGCTAAATTAGCCGGGTATGGTGGTGCGCACCTGTAGTCCCGGCTACTCGGGAGGCTGAGGTGGAAGAACCGCTTGAGCCCAGGAGTTGGAGGCTGCAGTTAGCTGCGATGGCACCACTGCACTACAAGCTGGGCAACAGAGCATGACCCTGCCTCTAAAACACAACCACCGCCGTCACCACCACCACCAACAGCAATAAGACAAATAAGGGTTTAGTAGGCATCACTTACTGGCTGTGTGAATTAGGCAACTTATTTTACTTCTCTGAGCCTCAGTATTCTTATCTGTATAAGGAGGACAGTACTAACTCTCCAGTTGTTGGGTGGGTTAAATAAGGCCTGTTTGTGAGTACTTTTAGCACAGGTGCCAGTGTGAATGGGCACTCAAAAATCATTAGTTATCCTTACCTCCATTACCAGAAGGAGAAACTGAGGCAAAGAAAGACTAAATAACATTCTCAATGTCAAAGACAAAGCTGGGATTTCAAGCAAGATGGCTGGTCTTTAGGGTCCCTGCAGGGAGCTACCAGATTCTCTTGAAAGTTGACACCTTCAATGCATCTCCTAAGCCCCATGGGAAAACACAAGCCACCGTTTTCGAGTAGAAGGAGGGAAAATGGGCTCGACACAGGTGATGGGGACTTTCCTTAGCTCAGGATGCACTTGGTTCAGGAGCACCTGCTCCAAATGACCTGGATGAAGTTTCCCCAAAGCCATCTCCAGGCCACCTGCCACTGCCCCCCACGCCCTGCCAGATGTCAGAAACAAAAGGCCACTTCCCTCAGTGTCTTGCTCAAAGTTCTTTAAGTGGTTTGTTCCCTCTTCCTTATGGAGAATGAAGACCAGCGACCAAGAGCAAAGCCTCATCTAACATCACCTCATCTAACAAAGCCTTGAAAGGGGCTCTGAGGGAAAGCTCCACACACAGGTATGCCTTCCATGGGGAGTGACTCCACGGCTGATGACAGGTCGATCTGTGGGGAAACAGGCATGGTCAGGCCACCAGTCAGATCATTCTTTCTCGCTCATTCCTCCACCTGCACTGTGCCCAGAGAAGTCCTACCTACTAGCAGAGGTATGAATCTTATATAGACAGTTTGCAACCCAGAAAACCATGAAGATACGTCCCCTTCCCAACAGCTCCCCTGTTTCTGCATATGGATCATCAC
The DNA here is from genome assembly GCF_000951035.1 of Colobus angolensis palliatus. Classification (NCBI taxonomy): domain Eukaryota; kingdom Metazoa; phylum Chordata; class Mammalia; order Primates; family Cercopithecidae; genus Colobus; species Colobus angolensis. The sequence continues at coordinate 12,262,472 of NW_012115932.1, read as the reverse complement.
TTTTCAAAATTCCTCCTTGGAGATTAAGTGATTTTAATCAGTGGTGCATCTAAGCTACAGAATACTGTGTCTGGCACAATTGGTGCTCAATAAATATTTGTGCATCGGTGAATAAAGTAATTAATATGTAGGAACAATAAAAAAAAAATGAAGTGTTCTGGCCAGGTGTGGTGGCTCATGCCTGTAATTCCAGCTACTTGGGAGGCTGAGGCAGGAGAATTGCTTGAACCTGGGAGGTGGAGGTTGCGGTGAGCCGAGATCATGCCACTGCACTCCAGCCTGGGTAACAAGAACAAAATTCTGTCTCAAAAAAAAAAAAAAAATGATGAAGTGTTCTTTATTTTGCTAACATGAAAGATGCTCTCAATATACTCTTGAGAAAAACAACGCTGTTGAAAGATAAAAGCTACAGGATAGTGTTACATTATGACATTTTGCCTGAAGAGTGTATGTGTGTGTGTTAGTAAAGAAACTGGAAAGAGACACATTAAAATGCTATCTGAATGTAGGGATTTCAGTGTAATTTTCTTTCTTTTCTTTCTTGCCTTTTTTTTTTTTAACTAATGTATTTGCTGTGTTCATATATTAATCATAACTAAAATGTTGACTAATGGCTAACTCTAGGCCTAGAAAGCAAGCTGTGTATGTGACATTCCCTTTCCAGGCAGCAGGTCCTCTTACTGTTTTGCAAATAAGAAAACATGCTTGACATCATACAGTTAGTAAACACCAGAGGTATACCCTGAAGTTCCACTGCCAGATTCCAAAACTCGAGCTCTGCTAATAAAAATTAACAAGACGAAGTGAGTCTCAGAACAATCTGGAACACAGAGCAAGCTCTGCTAGAGGTACAGACAGTGAAACGAGACCAGAGGGACACCTGAAGCAGGCAAAAGGCATGAGGGCTTTAGCATATTTGGGACCTTCAGTTATCTATGTGTTGGTGCAAGGATATTCAAAAGACCTGGGAAATCCATGGCAGCTTAATAAAAACGCAATTAAGTGTTTCAAAGTCAGCTGGATGCAGTGGCTCACTCCTGTAATCCCAGCATTTGGGAGGCTGAGGCAGGTGGATCACCTGAGGTCAGGAGTTCAAGACCAGCCTGGCAAACATGGGCAAACTCCATCTCTACTAAAAATACAAAAATTAGCCGGGCATGGTGGCAGGCACTTGTAATCCCAGCTACTCGGGAGGCTGAGCCAGGAGAATCGCTTGAACCTGGGAGGTGGAGGCTGCAGTGAGCTGATATCACGCCAATGCACTCCAGAGCAATATTACATCTCAAAAAAAAAAAAAAAAAAGTGTTTCAAAGTCATTAATACAAATGATTTACTGAGCCTGCTGGGTGTGAGGATGGAGATGGGGTTATGAGGATGGGACTGAAACACTGAAAATGTGTCACTATCTGGAAAACCATTAACTCCACTGATGTTCCAGCCTTACACATTGAGAAGTCAGAGCTAAATACATTTGTTAGCTCCAAGCATCAGTAATGTGACAGACATGTGGATACCCTACCAGGGCACAATGCTGACTCCACTTGCAGTGAGCCTAGACACTGTGCCCAAGAGCAATAAAGCAGAGGGAGGCAAGAGGACCCAAAGCTAGAAGGAGAGGGCAAAGGAAAGAGAAACACTTTGGGTTTGATATTCTCATTCTCCTTTGATGCAATCACGGGGGAAATGCCAGAGGGCTGACTGGCTGATATCCTGACTCCCAGAGCTCTTCCATGGGAAACAAGGAAGCTCCTATGGAAGGCTATGCAACTTACAAGAAATCTGGACAGCAAGATTCTCTCTGGAACAAATGCCAAGAGGGAGATGAATTATTCAGTGTGTAGAGATGTGTCATTCAGGATGAAGAGATGTGTTTTTGGCTGCACAAAGATTTAAACAGACACACTCACACACAGATATGTGCACACACTCACTCTTCCTGCCAGTTAAGGAGAGGAATTGTCCATTTAAACCAGCCACCCCCACTCCCCCGGGGAACTGTGGGTGCTCCTCTGGCCTGAAATGTTTCACCTTGGGCAAGTGCTAAGGATGCAACCTGGGAAGAAATGTCCGCTTTCAGATGTGGCCAGGACTTGGGGGCCTGCCTGGAACTTCCAGCCCCCACCCTCGGGTGAAGCAATTCACCACCATCCAGCCTGGTTCAGTCGGTCCCTGCTTCCAGCCTCCACATCTCGGGCTGCCGAAAACCCCAATTGTGAAATCAAATGACCCAGATGCTGGAGGGGCAAGAGGGGAGGGTGCCAGACAAGAACGAGTTCTGCCTCTTCTTAATTACAAATCTCTAAAGGAGCACAAACATTCCTGAATATTTCTCAACAGGCCCTCCTGGAAAAAACGGCCGGATGTGTCGCCGTGGAGACAGGTAGGTTCTGCCAGGAGCACCCTACAAACAGCACACAGGCACACCTTTCGGGGAGAGCCGCCTGGGGAGGCTGGAAGCCTCCCTTACCCTCCTCTCAGGGGCAACCACCAGTGGGTAACTGGTAGTCACTTTCCTACGGGCTGTGGGGACATGAGACCACGGTGGGCATTTGGTATTCTGACAGTGTGCCTTTTCTAAGGAGGCGGCTCAGAGGAGGAGAGGAAAGCCTTCTGCCAAGTCTAATACTGGGTGGTGATTCTCTCGGGACTGAAGAATGCATACCCTATCTTTCATGTTCCTAGTGTTTCCCGAGCAAGCCCCAGCTTCCCACAGTAACCTCTTTATTACCGTCCAGCAGGATGCTGGCCTGCTCTCTCTGAGGGCTGGCTGGGCGGGATCACTTTCTAAAGGGCTCTCCAGACTCCAAGCCAAGAACTGTCCAAACTCAGCCGAACCTCTCCTCCACAGCCCAGGCACAATGGCCAGGCTGGTTCTTCCCGCCCTGGGCTGTTTCACACGCATAGTTCCCATAGCTGAGGTTGCACAATTCCTGATAACGCTTCTCCACCTGGGGCTGCTGCAGAGCACCATTTCTAAGCAGTCCCTTCACCTTTCACTCCGGGGACACCAGAGTGAACAGGAAGAAAGGCAATGTTTGAAGTCCTCCTTCCTTTCATTCAGTTTGGTTCAGACGCTTTTATTCATTGTCTAACAAATCTGGGGATGATAAAAATAACCATCTCTCAAGTTTGTTAGGAGAGCTGAACACATGACACACAGCAGAGCCTTCGTTAACACCAGCTACAGAGGAAAGAGACAGATAGGGCCTTGCCCTTACAGTCTAGAGGGTGAGATGCACCCTGGCCAGAAGCAAATCAACAGGGCCATTTCAGAGAGATCCATGCTATTCAGGTGAAGTGGAGGCGGAGGTTGGCTGTGGGGGCTCTGGGGCCTGGGTATGCACTTTGGATCATTCCTCTGAGCACTGCCCTTGTGTTGAGCTGGAGGGTGACCCAGAGAAACTCTCTGCCTCACGCTCCACTCTCATCCTTCCACCCTCATTTCAATCGATCCACCAAGCAACAAGAATTTATCAAGTGGGTATGGCACCCCAGGCCCATGCTAGGCACTACGAGGGCTCAGACACTTGAAGAAGCCATGTTTCTGCCTCCAGGGTCTGAGGGTCTGGCCAGGGAACAAGACCCACACTCCAAACAGGCAGGGAGTCATCCCCACAACATTCCATGGGAGTGTATGTGGCTGTAACGCTACCCGCGGCCTGAGCCACAGGTAATTAGAGGATGCAGGGATATTTAATAAGGCGCTAGGTAAGCAGTATAGATGTGAAAGGCCAACGGGCCAATGGGCAGGGAGAGAATGCAGCAATGGGGTGTAGTCAGGGAGGGTTGGGGAGGGGAGGAGGAAAGAGAGCTGTGGTCAGCTCCATGGTTAAGGAGGAGGCAGGGTAGATGTTACCCACAAAGACTCAGGAATGGGACGCAAGGCTGAAACCCAGGCTCCGCCTCTTCCAAAACTGTGGGTGGGTTATGTAACCTGCTTGAGAGGAGTTTTCTTCTCTTTGAAACTTACAGGGAAGTCTCACTCCAGTAAGAGTGTTGTGGGGATTAAATGAGATAACCTATACAGTATCTAGCGCAGGGACAGGCACAAGACAAACCCTTGATAAATGTAGGTTGTAAACATAATCAGAGAGTTCTGTGCATCGTGAAGAATCACGTCACCCTTCATTTCAAATCCTTAACACGTGAGCTATCATCACCACCATCACCACCCCCACCATTATCAGTCTTCACCCTAAGAGATACACGGTGGTGGTGAAAACTCACAGGTCTGGAGTCAGACATTTGGGTCCCAATGCAGGCACTATCGCTCATTAGCTCAGTCCCCTTGGGCATTAACTCTAACCTGTGTGGCTTTGTTTCCTCATCCATAAGATGGCGGTGCTCAAAGTCGCTGCTGCGTTAAAATGAGCTGTGCTGACCACATGGCATTCAGGGCTCAATCTACATCGGCTGTTAGGATGAGTTAGGTTTTACACCCCATTTTCATGATGGGGAAACTGAAGCAAAATAATTGTCCTGGCTTGCACAGCTAATAAACCTTGCACTGTACTCTATCACCTCCCTTCCTGGAGGAGCTGGGACTGCTTAAACCATCTTTTTTTTTTTTTTTTGAGATGGAGTCTCGCTCTATCACCCAGGCTGGAGTGCAGTGGCGTGATCTCAGCTCACTGCAGTCTCCACGTCCCAGGGTTCAAGTGATTTTCCTGCCTCAGCCTTCTGAGTAGCTGGGAGTACTCATGCTATCATGCAAGGCTAATTTTTGTATTTTTAGTAGAGGTGGGATTTCCCCATGTTGGTCAGGCTGGTCTCAAACTCCTGACCTCAAGTGATCCTCCTGTCTCGGCCTCCCAAAGTGCTGGGATTACAGGTGTGAGCCACCATACCTGGCTTCCTCTCTCTTTTTAGAAAGTTAAATGGGAGAAAGTAGGAGATGGTAGCTGAATTGGATTTGGTTCTCAAAGTCTGCTTTCTGAAGGAGGAGGCATTTATACCTGGAATTCCCAAGTTGTTCTTCTCTTAAACACTTCCCTCCCTCTTGTTCTCTACTCTCAGGACACCTGTCTCAAAATTCTAGCTTTTCCACCCTTAGATCTCCTTGCTTCCTTACTCTGTTTGGGTTGGCTTATCCAGAAGTTTTCTTGGCCTAGTCATTCCCATTCCTAAAATTCTTTTACAGAAAAAAGAAGAGGAGGGAGAGGTGGAGGGGAGATTCCAGACTGTCCCTCCACCCCAAACCCTCCCTACCTTCAGACTAGGCCCCCACAAACCAGTGATTCACCTCCCTGCTGCCAAATCTTGGATGCTGTCTTCCCTCTGCCCTGCTGGGTTGGTGAGATCACACACCTATGCCCTTTGGGCCCATCCCCTTCCTTCACCTCCATCTTGAGTCTATGCTTATCCGTTCCTACTCACTGACACGGGGTGAATCCGGGCTGCTAATCCCCTCTGTGTGCCGCCTGTTGGCTTTAAGATTTCAGTTCTGAGAACCAAATCACGGATTAGAGGAGATAAAGCCAACTGACAACCTGAGGGCCAAATTCAGCCTGGAGATATGTTTGTTGATCTACTACAGTGCTATATTTTAAAAATGGACTTAGCACGCCTTTGGGGACAGGTAATCTCTGGATGCACTTTGTCCCCTGTGCTTTCAATGTGTCACTCCTGCCTCTCGGTTAACAGCAGAGGGCTCTGGAGCCACACTCGCTGGCTTTGAATCCAGGCTCTGTCATTTTCTACCTGTCTGACCTTGGATAAGATATGTAAACTCTCTGTGGCTCAGTTTTCACATTTGCAGAACAAGAAAAGTAAGAACACATATACTGAGCACTCACTATGTACAAGCGACTGTTCCAAGCACTTTATGTGTTTACATATTTACTCAGTTGGCTTTCACAACAGCTCTTTCCGGCAGGTACCATTCAGACCTGCCCCACAGTGCTCCTTGAAGCTTACATGAGATAATGCATGAAACAGCATATGAGTACACAGTGAGTGCTTGATAAATGTGATTAATTAATTAATTTATTTTTTGAGATGGAGTTTCACTCTTGTTGCCCAGGCTGAAGAGCGTTGGCATGATCTCAGCTCAGTGCAACCTCTGCCTCCTGGGTTCAAGCGATTCTCCTGCCTCAGCCTCCCGAGCAGCTGGGACCACAGGCGCCTGCCACCATGCCCGGCTAATTTTTTCTATTTTTAGTAGAGATGAGGTTTCACCATGTTGGCCAGGCTGGTCTTGAACTCCTGACCTCAAGTGATCTACCCACTTCAGCCTCCCAAAGTGCTGGGATTACAGGTGTGAGCCACTGCACTCAGCTGAGTGATTTATTTTTCACACTGCCGTACAAATGAGGCCCCCAGTGTAGAGAATGTTAAAATTAAAAGAAACCCAACAAATCAACTCCCTTTCTTTACCAATGAGGAAACCGAGGGACAGAGAGAAAAGACTTGCCTGGAGCCACCCAAGGACCTAGGGAACCTGAGGACCAACTCCAGCCCTGCATCACATAATGCCAGGAGATCAAACCAGCTTGGTGCTGGGCTTGGCTCCACCTGAAATTCAATAAGTATCTGAACAGCCTCCAAGAAATAGGTATTGATAGCATTTTCCCAGGCTAACTAATCCTATTATACCGAAGGAAAATGATCACTGGGTAGGAACCAAGATGGAGAACTATGAAGCTCCCATTCACGGAGAAATGAGGTTGGGGGGAGGGCTCTTCATTTTTCTCGTTACCACCTTGGAAGGTAATTACCTAAAAGTCCCACACCACAGTAGAATGAAGACCCTGGAATATCTGTTTGCTCCTCACCCAGCTCAACCCCAGCTTCATCCTCATTCCTGAATTAGGAGTTAGGCTATGGAAGCTCCGTGCCCTAAAGAAAAAGCCAACAGAACCAGAGAGGACTCCCAGTTCAATCCTTCCTAACTGTGTAATCTCAGCTTATTCCTCCCTCCGTTCTGAGCCTCAGTTTTCCTGCAGGTATAGAGCAGACAAGAAAACCTGCTTCCCAGGTTCTTGTATTCATCAGTGCATGGAGAAGACTCGACACAGCACCTAGCACACAACCCCAGGCAGGCCTACAGCCCTCCTCCTTTCTGTGTTTAGGACTCTGGGGACACTCAAACCCAAGCCTTAATCCTTCCAGCCTCATGAGCTGGGTTCCCAAGGGCTCTTCCCAGGTGCTGGGCTGTCTAGAAGCCTTGTCAGCAGCAACTGCGGAGGCAACAGCTCACCCTGCCCTGGAATTTGGCCATTCCAGAATCTTCTGCTCCTTGAGCTCTAACCCTTACCACACAGCTGGAGGAGCTGGTCCTTCTAGAAATGGAATTGACCGTGAAGACTTTTCTGGGATCCTGTCTGACTTAGGGACCCTCCCATGACTGCATGGTTTAGACAGAGCACTGGAAGAGGAATGATGAGATCTGGGTTTGAAGCCTGACAATGCCCTTGGGCAAGGCACTCCTCTTGCTGGACCTTAACCCTCTCTCTCTGGGTCTTTCCCACCTGCAAAATGAGGAAGCTGGAATATAACGCCACTAAGGCACCTTCTGCAGCTTTAGTCTAATATCTGGTCAACCTGTCCCAAAGGTCAGGGCAGCTTCCACTTAAGGCCAGTGAAGCACTAGGCATGGGACCATATGCTCCATGTAAAATAGATCGCTTCCTTTATTCTAACAATATTTCTGTGAGGCAGGTACCATCACCCCAATTTTACCAACAGGAAACTGATGCTTAATAGTAATAGCAATAATAATAATAAAAGCAAAATTTCATTGAGTATTTGCAAAGTGCCAGGCACTGCCCAATGTCCTTTACATAGGCCCTATTTCACCAAAAGATGCACATTTTAAAACACATTCAGCATTTTCTGAAACTCTGATGTATGCTACTACTATTGACATCCTACAACTGCCATCAGCTAGGCAGCAGTCCTGATAGAGCTGTCACTGTCTGTGTGTGCACATATATCAAAGACACCAGCACTGCCACTGGCGGAATGGGTGCCACAGGCTTGGGATAAAAATCCCACAGACAAGACACTGAGGAATTCAAAAATTCCTCAATAAAGTTGTAAGCACTTTTAACCCCTAGGAACCAATGGTTGTGGAAAGGTGTGGAGAACATAGTCAACAGACCTGTTTAGCAACATTCCCAAAGCAGGACTCTGAAGCTGGCTACCTCTACAGAATTGCCAGGCTTTGAGTCCCTTTGTGGGTCCTTATAACAAGGCTGCACCACTAACACTCTTAAGGGCACAAAGGACAATAGTAAAAGCACAGACATTAATAACTTAGCTAAAAAGCTACTCCAAAGAACTGGATCCTGAATGGGAAGACACTGTAGGAACACCAGAGCTTTATTTTGCTCATGTATTCCTTTGCGGGTTTTTTGTACACATAAAAGTGATATGTGAGTTAAAAGAGAAAAAAACCAAAAAAACTAAGTTTGAAAGATTTATTTCAACAAATATAAAATAAATATTCTAATTACATAAGAAATTTGTGACATAGTTTAATTGGCACAATTTCCCCTTCTTATGGCACATACAATAATGGTGCTTCTTAAAATCAGTATTTTCTTTATTTATAATAACCTCAAGCTAGAAACAATCCATATATCCATCAATAGGTAAATGGATAGACAACTGTGGTATAGCCAAACAACAGAATACTACTCAGCAATAAAAAGGAATAAACTATTAAAATACACAGTAACGAAGATTAATTTCAGACACACATTAGGTAAAAAACTCTATAGTGTAAAGGCCAGACGTGGCGGCTCACGCCTCTAATCCCAGCACTTGGGGATGCTGAGGTGGGTGGATTGCTTGAGCTCAGGAGTTCAAGACTAGTCTGGGCAACATGGCGGAACCCCGTTTCTACAAATACAAAAAAATTAGCCAGGCATGGAGGCGCGTACCTGTAGTCCCAGATACTTGGGAGGTGGAGGGGAGAGGATCCTTTGAGCTGGGAAGTGAACCCAGATCATGCCACTGTACTCCAGCCTGGGTGACAGAGTGAGAGTCTGTCTCAAACTCAAACACACACACACACACACACGCATACACCCACACCCCACCACCGCTACCAACAGCAACAAAAACCACATACTGTGTGATTCCATTTATATAAAATTCTAGAAAAAAAAATTAATTACAGGGGCAGAAAGCAGGTCAGTGGTTGCCTGGGGAGAAGGGTTAGAGGGAGAGGATTACAGAGAAGCACAAGAAAAGTTTTGGAGATAAGAAGGTTTGTTATACTGATTATGATGAGGAGTTGCCACATGTGTATGTATACATGTATGTGTGTATGGCACACATATATATATGCGTGTCAAAGCTCATAAAATTGTTTAAACACATACCATTTAGAAGACTTCAAAAATTCCTCAATAAAGTTGTAAGAAAAAAGAAAATCGTCAATTCAATGCAACATATTAACTGATTTAAAACAATTTTATACATAGTATTACTAGCTCCATTTTATAGATGTAGAGACTGAGGCACAGGGAGGTTAACTGGTTCATCCAAGGACATTCAGCTAGTTGAGAGGCAAATCCAACTGGTATCAACCCTCAGCTATACCACTGAGTGACTGTGGGCACCTTCCCAGCCCCTGGGCTGCTGTTCTCCCATCCCTACCATGAGGTGACAAAGTGATGGCTACAGGACCTCTCAGCGCTGAGTTTCCATGACTGTGTCCCAAGGACGTGTTCAGGGTCATGCAGCCAGAGGAGTGGATCCTCCTGGACACTCAGATTCCCTGACACTCACTGAGCTCTCCTTGCCCATCCTCATTCATTCTCTGAACACACCTCCTGACATCTCCTTATTGCACAGAACAAGTCATCCCTCCAGGACCACTGTGTGAAGCCTTTTCTAAACTAAGCTGTGCATTGCCTACCAAAGTTGTCCTACCAGGGCCCCAGGGAGGCATGACACTGTTTCCCCAGGTCACCCACCCAGACAGACAGGGCCTTCCTGAGACCTGTTCCGGATGCTGCAGCTGACATGTCTGGAAAACCACAAGCCAGCAAGGCCCACCATATGCAACGATCCCAAGTCTGTGGATTCCCAAGTGTTCGCACACTCAGATTCCCAAGTGAACACATCACAGTGGGCAGACTGATCTAGCCAGAAGCTCACCTTGTCTGCAACTCGCCTACTATTTCTTTGGTTTTTAGGACCACAGAGGCCTATAGTAACTGATTACAAAGGAGCTCTGCACAAGAGTTGAAAAATGGTTTTCACCTCTGAAAAGTACGACTTGCTTTAAGGGTTTATTTTTCTCCCATCATTTCTGTTTAAAGAGGAACATAAATAGAATGTTATTCCCTGAAGGGAAGCCCTACCTGCAAGTCAACATGAAACACCGAAGTGTTCTGAGCTGAAGGCGGCTGGATTAAAGTCAGCAGTGAAACAAATAAGCAATTAAAACAGCTATTTTGGGAAGCCCTAGAAAGAGGCAGATACAGTATGAATTATTCATTCATACTGCTAGGATGACTTCTGGGCATTGTCCTCTTTGCCTCTGCTCTTTCTCTTGTTCATTCAGCCACTCAAGCACAGAAAGGGAACACAATACCCTGGCATGCACACGTGCGCGCACACACGTGCACACACACAGAAGGCAGGTTGCCACTCCAGATGGTGAACCACACGGAAAAGAAACCCACAGGTTGGCAGACGCTTTCAGCTCCAATGCCGGGGAGAATGTATGAATTTCCAACTGGCCCAAGAAGTGTGTGTGTGTGTGTGAGTGCACGTGTGTGTGTAAGACAGAAAGAGGAAGAAAAAGACAGTATCTTAATATCTTATTAATAGTTGTAACCTCAGCATCTTATGAGTGGGTATCAAATGAATGTTCACTGAATGAATAAATGAACTCACAAAGAAAGAAAGAAAGAAAGATCTCATTGGAATTCCCAGCAGGGTTCACAGCTAGGTCCTCCACTTTCCAAATTTTGTTTGTCCCAACAAAGAGAAACTTGTGATTGAAGAAATATTTAAGGTCCTCAAAGTGCTTTTGGATTCTTGACCTTATTTGATATTCAAATAACCATCACAACAGTGGCATCATGACCATTATGAGTATTCCCCTGTTTTACAGATGACATTCAGAGACTTTGCACAACTGACAGGGCTCCCGGGGCCCTGGGTAGGGCTAGGATTATTGGACATGAGCCACCTGAGCCTTGGCCCACTGCTCCATCTCCTCCACCAGGAACCGTCTCCATGGGCTTCCCTCGTTCCCAGCTGGTAACTGGAGAAGTGCGACAACAGCCAATTCCTTTCCCCTCTGGGAATGCATAGCCCACTGGGTAGCAAACAAGGCCTCTGTCTCCTACTCCTGTTTCATTGTAATTAGTATAATCATCATCATGAATAAGCCAGCTCTCTCTGGCATGTGCGTTCTGCAGCCCTTGGATAGCTCTACTCGAAAGTCCTGGGGGAAGAAGGTGACAGTGAAGGTAGAAAGGATCCTTGTGGATTGTCTACAGGTTTCAGTGATTTGATAGACAAGGTTGACTCCATTATCACATTCGATTCCCAGATCAGAGCAGGGTGTGGGCCAGGGAATTCTCCCAGCTCAGCTGACTTGGAAGACTCTTGCCTGACACCGATGTATGACAGCTTTTTTTCTATGGACACCAACGCACAGGAGCCTGGAGGCCAGCAGACGGGGCAAAGGCTTTGGAACCCCAGGGACACAGGTTCGCAGCTGCGAGAGCTTGGGCCAGACACCTCACCTCCATGGGCCTCCGGCCGCATCGGCAAGCTCTCTGGCACGGAACAGCGCTCAAGTAGTGTGTATTCCTTTGCTTCCTGCTACTTTCTCTCCAGAATGAGGCCTTACAATAAACACACTCTTCAGCGACATAATGAATCCAGTCGGCAGAAATCACGTTGCAGCATTCTGCCATGAATTGGGTAGAGCACCAGACAATGAACCAAGATCCTTCCCTTGCTGCTCACTCTCCATGTCCTACCTGGATGGGAGAACCGATGCCCATGCTCTGTGCGTTCACAGGCCACGGACTGGACCTTCACCTAGGGCTTTCCAGAAGCCCCTAAGTCACAATAGCTTCTTCTCATCACAGCCCCCAAGAGAATCACTGACATCTCTCTTGGTCTCTCTGGCTCCCCGTCTCTGTCTCTTTCTCTCTTTTGTTCCTTCCCTCTTTGCCTCTCCCTCTCCACCCACTTTGCAGCACCCTTTCCTCACTTCTCTGTTTATTTTCTCAGTTTTTCTACCTACACTCCTTCCTGCTCACTCCCTTGCCCACCCCCATAATAAAAACAACAACACGTTAATCCAGTCTTGTCACTCTGTTGCTCCAACCTCTTCAAAGTCTTACCACCAAAATAAGATGGAATAGAACTCCTTGCCCCTGGCCTGCTCCTCCAGCTTCATCTTTCTCAATACTCAGAATGCAACAGTAACCTCATTCCCACCTCAGAGCCTTTTGCTCCCACAGGTCTCCTGCCTGGGACACTGTTACCTGTCCCTGCCCATCCACTTTTTGCATGGCTGGCTCTCAGTTGAAATGCTGTTTTGTTTATTTTATTTTATTTTTTTGAGATGGAGTCTCCCTCTTGTCACCCAGGAGTGCAGTGGTGTGCAGTGGTGCGATCTCAGCTCACTGTAACCTCTACCTCCCAGGTTCAAGTGATTCTCCTGCCTCAGCCTTCTGAGTAGCTGGGATTCCAGGCTCCCACCACCATACCCGGCTAATTTTTGTATTTTTAGTGGAGACGGGGTTTCACCATGTTGGCCCTGCTGGTCTCAAACTCCTGACCTCAGGTGATCTGCCCACCTTGGCCTCCCAAAGGGCTGGGATTACAGGTGTGAGCCACCGTGCCTGGCCTGAAACGCTGTGTTTTTTAGAGGCCTTCCTGGGCAGGCCTGACTGAGTGCCACCCTCCCCCAATTACTTTCTGTCACTGTATTTGTGTGTTGATATGTTGACTGTCTGTCTCTCCCATTCCAACAGAGCCACACCTGCAGAGTTCACCGTTGTCTTACTATGACCAAACACAGGCCCTGGCAGAGTTGAGGCTCCCTAATATCTGCCGAATGAACACAGCAGGCTTGTGGCCATTTCCTCCTAAGAGGAAAGCTTTGGGGGTGTTTTTGGTCTTGCTTTTTACCTCCTGAAGCAAAGTCCCTGAGCCTATTGCTTACAAAGCCAGCCTAACAAAGACTTCCAGGGATACAAAGCGTACAGCCCTACTCCAGGGCCTGCTGCAGGCCACAAAACTGTTCATTCTGGAAGCTCAATGCTCTCTACACACCCCACAGCAAACTGGAAATGACCAAAGAAGGGGCCTTGAGAACCCTCCCTGGGAAGACCGAAATGATGGAACCAAGGCAGGTCCACAGAGGAGAAACTTACCAGTGGAGTGGAATATACATATATCCAGATGGGCAACAGTCAGACCCGGGAATTGGGTCCATGACAAGTACTTAAAGGTCTTATAAACTGCAGGAATCATGACTTTTGTACCTAGGATAGCACTAGTGGCTAGGCATATCCCAGGTTCCCCAAAAAGATAGAATGGAGGAGTAAATCAGTTTCTAAAGTAAGCTAAAATATATTTTTAAAGTATCCAAATAGTTTAAATTTTGCTTTTCCTTAATAAAAATACAAGCCAATGAGAAGAGATTCAACAATGAGCCCCTGATTTAAGTCTGTTCCAGTGCATCAATATTAAAAAACAAAAAATGAAAAAGCACTCAGGCTGGGGTTTGTTAGATCACGCCTGTAATCCCAGCACTTTGGGAGGTCAAGGGGTGCAGATCACCTGAGGTCAGGAGTTCAAGACCAGCCTGGCCAACATGGTGAATATGTCTCTATGAAAAATACAAAAAACAGCCGGGCGTGGGGGCAGGCACCTGTAATCCTAGGTACTTGGGTGGCTGAGGCAAGAGAATCGTTTTAACCCAGGAGATGGAGATTGCAGTGAGACGAGATCACGCCACTGCACTCCAGCCTAGGTGACAGCAAGATTCCATCTCTTAAAAAAAAAAAAAAAAAGAAAGAAAGAAAGAAAAGAAAAGAAAAAGCACTCATTTTTGGAAGAGCCTAAGCTTATTTTCAAATATCTTTTCATAGCTATTATATGTCCAGCACCAAGTATGAGCTTAAACTCAGCTGGAGGTAAACACATAAACTATTCATTCATCCATGATCATGTATATGGAGGAATGAAAACAATGAAGACATCGTTCCAAATGAAACTTTCACAAAAGGTGACACAAGATTTCCAGAAAGGTGAAATCCGTGCATGCTGGACTACTCCCAGGGGGTACTGTAGAGGAAGCAGGAAGTAGCTTGGGCCCTGACTTGGCAGTGATTGGGCCAAACAAATAAGGCCTTGCATTTAACCTTCCCAACCACATACTAGACAGTGGAGGACACTCAGGCTTCAAGAGGCGCTTGATTGGCCTGATGGCACACAGTGAGCGATGGAGGAACAGCCCTCTAGGTCATGGTCCAAGTGCAAAGAAGGCTCCCTGGGCGTCAGGTGAAGGAAGGACAGCAACTCTAACTCTTTGGGGTGGAGATGAGAAGGACAGGGCTGGCAGGCCACTGAGGGGCAGCAGGAGGCCTGAGAGAGGTGGAGGGTTGGCAAGATGATGTCAGGAGTGGCTGATGCCAGGGGCAGGGCTGTCGTGTTTGCACACTAGTAGCATCTCGTCTCTTTACTTAAGAACATCATATGCAAAGGGAAAGGACTGCCTCAGGGTCTGGAAGGACAGCATGAGACTGGAAGAAAAGTCTAGAAGGAAGAGTCAGGCCAGTCACAGGGTACCTCCAGGGAAGCCTAGGGAGTAGGGGAAAGGTCAGCTGTGGCCTTCTCTTAGGGAATGCGGGGCTGGGAGGTGAGTAACCTGCTGAGGAGAGTGTGGGAACCTTCCCGGGCCCCCTGGAAGGACCCAAAATACACAAAAAGGGGTTCAGAGTGGCAGGGAGGCTGCCTGTGAGGCAGAAGGAGCGTGGGCTTTGGAGCATGCAGGTCTGGGTTTGAACTAGAGTTCAGCCAATTAAGTAACTTCACCTCATCAGTAACAATAATAGCAATAATCAGTTCTCATTTACAGGGCATTACTATGTGACAGGCATTGACCTAAGAGTTACCCATATCAACGCCATTTAATCCCCACAGCAATCTTGTGAGATGGTACTATTTTGTATAATTAAAAATTATTATCTGGGGCCGGGCGCGGTGGCTCAAGCCTGTAATCCCAGCACTTTGGGAGGCCGAGACGGGCGGATCACGAGGTCAGGAGATCGAGACCATGC
>NW_012115932.1:12203200-12246630 GCF_000951035.1 Colobus angolensis palliatus | reverse complement strand
AAAAAATATATATATATATATATATACACATACACATGTATATATATTTCAGATGAAAAATGAGGCAAAGAGAGGTTAAGCCACATGCCTTAGGTCCTACAGCTGGAAGGTGGCAGAGCTGGGATTTGAACCAGGCCAATAGGTTCAGGGTCTGAGCTCCTAATCACCATGCACCATGCAATTAATAAAACAGGAACGACAACATCAATTCTTTGTGGAGTTATTCTGACAATCAGGAAAAAGTGCTGAGCTCAGTGAATGATATTTGAATAATTACTGGATAAACCGAAAGCACAGCAGAAGTCACCCAGGCAAAGGAAACATTTGCCAAAGACATACTAAGTGGTTCTTACTTTGTAAACATTATTTGACCACCTGATGGTCATCCCATTTTTCAGATGATGACACTAAGGCTCAGAAAGCTTGAGAAGCCAAAAGGGCCTCAATAAGCACATGTGGGCAGTATTTAAGACTCGTGCTTGTTAATGTTTATTGAGCGCTTGCTGTGAGCCAGGCCTTGTCTCATTGGATGCTCCCGACTGCCCTTTGAGGTAGGTGCTCAGTGACCTCTAAGGAAAGGGATAGCAGGTCCTACAGGTGGCAAAGGGCAGCTCTGAGATCTGAATCTGCGGCTTCTACCATATCAGCTGCCACGGCAGGGTTATTGCACAGAGAATGTGGGGCAAACAGGGGTGTCTTGAGTGGAGAGGGTGCAGAGAAGCAGCCAGTCCCTGGGCAGACACCAGTCTCAGTTCTGAGTGGAGTCTACTCACCACCACCATTACGATCCAAGGATAAAAAGGACACCCAGAGTGGGCAGGCGGCATGTGGCGCAGAAACAGCCTGGCTGCAACAGGACTGGTTGCTGTTCTCCACCCACCTCCAACCTCCCTGGTCTTTCTTGTTTCCCCTTTGCCTGGGCTGCCCAATCCCTTTCTCTGGAAGTCACATCCTCTGTAGGCATCCAGGCCTGCTGTAAACACCATCTCCCACCTGCAGCCTTTGCCAGGCCCCAGGACAGCAACCTCTTCTCATCTCCCACAGCCCTTCACCTGCACCCCTCCTTCCATCACATCCTAACTTATGGCACTTCCATTTGTATCCTGCTCTTCTCTCGCCTCCTAGAGACGAAGTTGCTTCGAGACAAGGTCCGAGTTGGATTCATTTCTGGATTCCATGAGTATTTTACATTTCCCATGTGTATATGATGCCTTTTGGTGGTACACAGGATGACTTTATGAGGTGCACTTCCAAGGCAGGAGAAAACATTGGATCTCTCAGTGAGAACGCTATTCTATTTTCAATTCCCCTTCAGCTTTTCAGATTCAATCAAGAGTGGAGTCAACAGTCTGGAGCTACTGTGTCTTTAATTCCTCCAACCTCTGCCAGGCTCCTTTGTTAACTAAGGGAGATTGGACTCCAGGCTCATTGTCTTTCCATGTGCTATCTAGCTGGGAATTTTTTTTTTTTTTTTTTTTTGAGACAAGGTCTCACTGTCGCCCAGGCTGCAGTGCAGTGGCATGATCTCGGCTCAATGCAACCTCCATCTCCTAGGTTCAAGCAATTCTCCTACCTCAGCCTCCCAAGTAGAGATTATAGGAATGCACCACCACACCTGGCTAATTTCTTGTGTTTTTAGTAGAGACAGAGTTCCACCATGTTGGCCAGGATGGTCCTGAACTCCTGACCTCAAATGATCCACCTGCCTTGGCCTCCCAAAGTGCTGGGATTACAGGCGTGAGCCACCACGCCCAGCCTCTAGCTGGGAATTGGTATCATCATTTTACTTCTATTGGCAAAAATTGGGAAGAGGGTGCCTCAGTGACTGAAGTTTTGGAAACTCTCATTTAGCTCATTGTTTGCAATGTCTTAGATGCTCAATAAAAATGTGTTAAGCACATAATTGAGCAGAAGAATGAATGAATGAACGATCACGATAACAACAGGCTTTCCTCCACGTCCTTTTCCTCCTGTCCTGCCCTTGGACAGATGCCCTTCATGTTGGGGTGGAGAAAAACAGAACAATGCTTAAGAGTAGGGAGCCAAGGGAGAGCCAGTCCAGAAGAGGCATGCTCAGCTTCAGTTCAAGCACCCTCCTGGCCCACACCAAACAGCCTCCTGGACTGTGACCTGGGGATCAGCAGGGGAAGGGACGGGGAACAGTGGGATTTTTGCCACCAAGCTCCCATTTGTGCCTCTTTTGGTGACAGCATTGTAAATTTCCTGAGGAACCCACCTCTCTAAAGATTCTCCATCCATGTGCTTTGGTGAGCAGCTGATTTTACACCATTCCTGGACCCCAGCTTCCGACGACCCACTACAGGCTAGTAAAAGTCAACCTCAGGACTTTCATCTGAGCCATGAATAGAGAGACCTCTTTTTGCATTTTTCTTCAATCCTAGAAGATCACCATGTGCAAACTGAGAATGAAGCCAGTACGGCAGCAGGCAGAGTCAGGAGGAGAGAAACTAAGACCTGATGATACAGCTGGAGCCCTGTGTCGAACAGTGACCTTTGGACTTTCCCAGTATGTGAACCAATTCGTTCCTCTAGTATTTAATGTCCAATTTAGCTGAGAGCTTTTCCATAGGATCTCAGAGGAATGATCTGGAGCTGGGAGGTGAAGCAGGTGTTTTTAGCAGCAAAGGTGAGCTGTCCGCATTTGGAGGGCCCAGAAAGATGGCACCCATGCAGATAACTATCCTTCTTGCTAGGAGAAAGGTGGAGTGCTATTTTGAGGAAACAAAGGGTTACTCAGGAGGCCACTGCTGGTCATAGAATTGGGGTTGGTGGAGCTGCCGCTCCAGACCAATTCTTCCAAAAACAGGAAGGCCTGTAAGCCTTCTGCCCAGTGGCCCAGAGCAGCCAACCCCACTCCCAGCCCCACTCTACCTTCTGTCTGCAAACAGAAGCAAAGGGAAGGAGAGCCAGCAAAATGAGGGAGAAAGAAGGAAGCACTCCTGAGGACCTACTGTGTGCTGAACGGCAGACCACGATATAGGTCCCAGCTTGACGTGGCCACTTACCAACTGTGTGACCTTGAGCAAATCCTTGTTACAGATGCTCAGTAATATGAGAAGGTGAGAGAGCCAGCCTGCAGGGCTGTGCCGAAGGAGAGGATGAGGCTGCTTGGCCAGGATGAGGCCCTGCAGAGTGGGATGGAAGGAAGAAATCTTTTACAAGGAAGGAAAGAAGGCATTTCCTGAGCCCAAAACTGGAAAGCATTAAAAAACAAACAAAACGTTTGTATACTTATAAGGTGGGGGGGTGTCATATACAAAAGATTTCAGGAGGCTTGCTAAGAAACAGGCGTGTCAGAGGGGTGGGAAGAGAACTGGTGGGGGTATCAGAAACCCACATGCCCAAGAGGCCTACACCTGCATGGCTGAATGACCTTACAGGTCTCTGGGACACAATCATGGGAATTTGGTAATGAAAGGACTTTTAGAAATCACTGTGTCTGGTCATCTCATTATGGAGATGGGGAAACTGACACACGGGGAACAGAAGGGACTTGGCCATGACCATTCAACAACTCGCTCTGCCACCTGCCAGCTCTTGAATCTTGGGCGTATTGGTTAACCTCGCCGTGCCTCAGTTTCCTCCTCTGTAAAATGGGGATAACAATCGTCCCCACCTCACAGAGCTGCGGGGAGGTTTATAGGATGATGTGTGTACAGCATGGGGCATTATGTCTGGCATATTGAAAGCAGCTGACATGTGTCAGCTTTGGAATTTTCAGACCACTCAGGAACTTTTCCACCAGAAGAGAAACCCCTTTCTTCTCACGCCCTCAAGCAAAGATCCAAGGCTGCAGTGTGGGGGCTGGATACCCCTGGCCCCACCCCAATCAAATTCCTTCTGGGGAACCTTCAGGATGGCTCTGCTAGGGCCCTTTCCTAGGCTGATAATTTCTTTCTTTGTATTTCTCCAGTGGACCCTGCCTGGACAACTACTTCTTGATCCTTTCCGGATGGCATCTTTGTATTTCCTCATTGGAGAAGTCCTTGTTTGTGATGGCCGCACCCCCAGCGGGCAAATGTCTGTGGCTCTCCTCTGGCTTGTCTGAGGTCGAGGTGGGATAAAGGGAGGCCTGTGCTCACAGCCAAGCTTCTACCCCACCCCGGAACTTCTTGAGAGGTATGCTTCAGGGAGAGGGACAATGACGTGTGGCCCTTCCCTCTGCCAGCAGCTTTTCCCATCCGGCTGTGGATTAAAGGAGCCTGGGTCACTGCCCAGGCAGAATAAAGCCTGCAAACATCCTGGGGACATGCCCCTCCTTGGCAGGAAAACAGTAGAGAGGGTGAGGGTGAGGGCTTGGGTCTCCCTGGGCTTCACTCTACCTGAGCCTGTGCACACACCTGTGCACACGCATCACATTCATGTCCCCCGAGCTCAGGAACCAGCTCTGCCACTTGCCAGCTGTGTGGCCGGTACACATCACCTCTCTTGGCCACGTTCAGGAAAAGGTGTACATGACATCCCCTAACCTGTCAAATGGGGCTGCCATTAACACCCATCTGGGGAATAAAGGAGCTCAGGTATGCCCGGTGTTTGCACAGTGCTTGGATACAGTAGGTGCTCAATACTCTGTTATCATAGCAGATATTCTAATTACACTACCATCTCCTGAGCATGACTCCTCTGACCCTTCCAACAGGGCAGATAGATCCCAGCTTTATAAGCCCACGGCCCATCTGCTTCTCCTTCTCAACTCTTCACGATGACTTACAGTCTTTCTCTGGAGATGGTGACCTCTGCAAGGGCAGCGATCAGGACTGTTTAGAGCACTGCAGTATCCCCAGTGGACAGAATCATTCTTGATACATAATCATAAATATATAGGGATTTTTTTTTTTTTGGACTGACCTTGCTTGACAATGACTCTGTAAAAGAAAAGAGGCCTCCAATTTCACTCAGGCTAACAAATGAAATAGATCGTCACATAGATTGCTCTTCACCTTCTCCAGGGCCCTCCCTTACACCAAGCGGGAGGGTGCAAGAGGGAACCCAGGGGCTGTGCCCAGATGAAGCCATGAGCTGACAGAATGACAGAAACAGGGTTTCAGTTCTGCCTAAGCAGGAGACCCACAAACACATCTTAACAGAGTGAGCACGGACTTCACACGACCTTTTCTTCAATGTCAGCATCTCCACAAAAGGTCTAAAGAATCAGTCAGGATTAGGGCACAGAATTCCAAATTCCCTCTCCAGGCAAGGCCAGGGTGATCAATTGAAGGTGAATCAGAAGCGGGGAACAGACCCTTGCGAGCCTGGTGGGCTGAATAAGTAGTATCCCCGGAACTGCCTCCTTCCTGAGGTCTGCCCTGGAGGGCACATGACTGATAGTAGTTAACTCGAGAACTCAGGGCGTCCCAGGCCCCAGGACACAGCACCCATCTACAGTCAGTGCAACTGAACTGGAGAGATGCTGGCTTTGGCCTCTGAGGAGGACCCTTGTCACTCAGTGGGTTGGGGGCACTGCCAACGCCTGGGGGTGACATCCAAGGACCCTATTAGTAAAGTGGGGAGCAGCTCAGACTGCGAGCCCAGTGTCACAGACTCAGAATGATCCAGGAACCATCTAGGGAAACAATGCCCGCAGAAAACAGCAGCTGCAGGTGTATTTCCTGCCCTGCTCAGCTACTCCTGCCCTGCATGAGAGCAAGACCCTAAGACCCTCAAGAGACCCTCAGGAAGTCTGTCTAGTGCCCCAACATCAGAATGAAGGCATCTGGGAAACAGGTCGAAACACAGTGCCTGACACTAACCAAATGGCTCCTCCTCTAATTGTTTTACATGGAACCAAACATCCATTGTCACATTAAAAAATAAGACATGTCTGTCAATCATTTCTTTTTTTTTTTTATTATACTTTAAGTTTGAGGGTACATGTGCATAACGTGCAGGTTTGTTACATATGTATACTTGTGCCATGTTGGTGTGCTGCACCCATCAACTTGTCAGCATCCATCAACTCGTCATTTACATCAGGTATAACTCCCAGTGCAATCCCTCCCCACTCCCCCCTCCCCATGATAGGCCCCGGTGTCAATCATTTCTAAGCCATCACCAACTTACGGAACAACCTCACTCAGAGCATACCAAGCATGGGCCCTGGGAGGTCCCAGCTTTTACTTTTTAACTAATTCTAACTAGTCACACAGGTTTCTCAACAATGGCTCACCTGAATTCCTCTGCTCCTAGCCAAACAGGAGGTATTCAAATGAGTCTTGTATTCTGCATGCACTTATTTTCTCAACAAGCATTTCAGGCATGCCTACTAAGGGCACTGGTGTGTGCTAAGTATCTCGTATCTCCTTACAGTGTTTGTACCTGCAAAACACTGATTTTCAGCCTAACTTCAGACCTGCTGAGATCAGTCTGCAAGAACCTGCCCTCCCCAAACCCTTCTCTTCCTTCCTTTTGACATCAGACTTAAGGCACCCAATTAATCTCGGTGGGCTTCAGGTGGAGGGAGAGCCAGGGCTGGGCATCCCAATCCCAAGAGCGTTAACTGGGGGTGCTTCCTGGGCCATCTGATTCTGTTATGAAATGGGGTCAGTTCTTTCTCCCTGCCCATGTGGTGTTGGACAGAGCCTCTCTCACCACACAGAGTCCCTGCAGGCTGGCATTGGAGAAGACTGAGACTCCAATAATTTATCTTATCAAGGGTCACACAGATTGTACAAGTAGAAGCTGGGATTCTAACCCAGCCACTCTGACTCCACAGCCTGCTCTCTTTTTTTTTTTTTTTTTTTTGAGACGGAGTCTCGCTCTGTCCACCAGGCTGGAGTGCAGTGGCGCTATCTCGGCTCACTGCAAGCTCCGCCTCCCGGGTTCAGGCGCCCGCCACGGCGCCCGGCTTTTTTTTGCATTTTTAGTAGAGACGGGGTTTCACCGTGGTCTCAATCTCCTGACCTTGTGATCCGCCCGCCTCAGCCTCCCAAAGTGCTGGGATTACAGGCATGAGCCACTGCGCCCGGCAGCCTGCTCTCTTAATCAGGGGGGAAGTCAATGACTGAATATGTATCTTGATACCTGCACTTAGATGGTCACTTAGAGAAACAAGAGTCATCAAAATATAAAAACTATGAGTTGTGTTAAAAAATTAACCCATGAACTGAGTACTTGTAATAAAATCAGTACCTATACAAATACTGCTCCCCACTTAACATTAGTGTCTAGCCCATGCCATCAGTATTTCCTGTCAACATCTTTATGGGTCTGCTGGATGTCTTAGCATCTGACAAAGCAATGCAAGTACAATCCAAGTCAACTGCAAGGGAAATCACTAATATTCTAAAAGAGGCAGGATTTCATGAAGTTTGTGAATGTTATGTTGAGTAACTACTCAATCACACCCAAGGAGTGGTTGAGTTACTCAGGTAACAACTGAAAAGGAGAAAATCCATTAAGATAAAGAAGAAACAACAGGCCCTTTAAAAGGGAAGGATTCCAGGCTGGGTGCATTGGCTCACGCCTGTAATTCCAGCACTTTGGGAGGTGAGGATCACTTGAGGTCAGGAGTTTGAAACCAGCCTGGCCAACATGGCAAAACCCTGTCTCTACTAAAAATACAAAAATTATCCAGACATGGTGGTACATGCCTGTAATACCAGCTACTTGGGAGGCAGGAGAACAGCTTGAATCCAGGAGGTGGAGACTGCAGTGAGCCAAGATTGCACCACTGCCCTCCAGCCTGGGCAACAGAGTAAAACTCTAAAAATAAAATAATAAAAGAGAAAGATTTCAGTGATACCAAGGGGTTAAACAAGGCCATTAGGAAAACTGATAAAGCCTTCAATATTTTGCAAAAATGACCTTCCTTATGAGCCTGGTGGGAAAGTCAAACAAGAGAAAAATGTCCTTTTCTGCAGTGGCTCATTGTATCCAAATAATTACACAAAAAATAAATCAACGCTTTGTTAAAACTAAGAACTGGGGCATGGTTGCAGCACGTTGTTAAATACAGTATAAATATACTTTTAAATTTTTTGTTTTGTTTCTCAAAATAAAGGCCTGATCAAATCTTTTCCCCCCAATATTTACTATAAATGTTTGACTTCTATTTTAAGTCATTTCTCTTCTAAATAAAACCTCTCCTTGGAATATGAACCCCCTGCACTGCTTTGTCAAGCAGCCCCTGCTTCCTGCTGTGACAGACGCATTGCTAAGGCTTGAGCAAGAGCACCTGCTTCAGAGATGCTCAGAGTTTCTTCCCCTCGCAGAATTTTCCCGTTTACTGTTTCATCTGATGTCTTCAAGAACTCCATGAGTTAGTTCAGGAACCTGTGTACTATTATCCCACACATGCACATCTACTTTGTAGCTTACAAAGCTCTTATCACATTTGCTATCTCATCTTGACCCACAGGACAATTCTGGAGGAGAAAAGTAACACTCACATTCTACAGCTGAGAAAACTGAGGCTGAAATGTAAACAATGTGCCCAAGACCCCATAACTCACTGTTGGAAGCTTTAGGATTAGAAGCCAGGTTTTCACCACTTATTCTTTCCTGTGGGCTACCAAGCTCTCTCAAGCACAGGGAAGACAAATGAAAGTTCTGCAGGCTAGGAATCATTTTTTCAGGCCAGTGAATTCTTTTTAGAAGCTATCTGCAAGGCTGCCTTAAAACACTCAAACATATCTCCTTTTGCAGAAATAGTCCAAGGTATATAAGAAAAACAGCGACAATCAATACATTTCCATTGCCCCTTTATGACTGTTCTAGGTGGAAAATAAGGATCAGAAGAGTTCCATTCCAAATGTTCAGAATGGATACGCCTTGCAAGTTGCTGTTTGGGTGAGCTGCATAATAGCTTGTCAGCTACAGTGGTTTAGATGCAGCAGTGTTCTCCAATGCATAACTGAGCCAAGGGGGAAGCACATGAATTATTAAGAAATGTCATCAATGGAAGATTGACTGGAGGTATGGTAGGGGAGACATCTGAGAGCCCTGAATCCCTGAAGACTAGGAAAAAACATAAACATCCCAGAAGCAAGAGTTCAACTCTTTTTTTTTTTTTGAGATGGAGTCTCGCTATGTAGCCCAGGCTGCAGTGGCACCATCTCAGCTCACTGCAACCTCCGCCTCCTCAGTTCAAGTGTTTCTCCTGCCTCAGCCTCCCAAGTAGCTGCGATTACAGGCACACGTCACCACGCCCATGTAATTTTTGTATTTTTAGTAGAGATGGGGTTTCACCATGTTGGTCAGGATGGTCTTGATCTCTTGACCTCGTGATCTGCCACCTTGGCCTCCCAAAGTGCTGCTGGGATTACAGGCGTGAGCCACCGCACCCAGACTCAACTCAATATATATGTCAGCCCCTCCTTTGCCACCAGCTCTGCGTGCTGCTGCTGACAAGCAGCATGCGGTGGAGGCAAGGGATGTCCCAGAGTCCAGCCAACCTGAGCTCTGTGATCTTGGGCAAATTATTTCCCTTCTTTGAGTGTCAGTTTTCTTCATCTATAAAATGGGGTCGTCATTTTCACTTGTCCTGAAAAGTATATGAGATAATGTACAGTTAGCACAGTGCCTGCCGCACAGCAAACACTCAGAAAGTTGAAGCTATCATGATATAAATTCAAATGCAGGGCACATGAAAGCACCTAATGAACGTTTGTTCCCATCACCAAGAATTTCTGTATCTCCTAGCACAGTGAACTTTATGACCTTCAAAACCATGATTGCATGGTCTGTGCAAATGCGAAAGGGAAATAAAGTTGAGAAAATTGGGAGGTCCATCTGTGCAATGAAAATGCATCCAACCGCCCCAGGCTCTTAGGGCTGGATGGTGGTCATAAAACAAGAACTCCAAGCTTCTGAGAGCCCAATCCTTCCTTGGAACATATAAATTGGAAGGAATTGTTTAACACTGGAATTGGAAACACCCTTTGCTCCCTGCCTAGTGCCCAGATACTTGGTGGTGGGCGCTTGGATAAACCCTACTGCCCAGAGTGTGGAAAAGCTTGAGGGGCCCCCACTGTGCTCTCAATCCATCCACAGTATGGTCTGTTCTCTGCAGCACTTGCATCCTCCGGTTCTTTGCTCAAGACTTCCCAGTGGCTACCAGTCGTTCATGGGTTTCCTTAGCTGGGTCTTCAGGGCTCTTCATCTACCCTTTGGGAGTTCTTACCCTTTCCATGAACCCCCTCCTCCACACAGTGTGGTACAGTCCCTGCATACCTTCCCACCTCAATGTCTTAGTGAGTCATTCACAACTCTTCAAACCATCCCCCATCAAATCTGTTTCTGCCTTTCTAGATCCTATAAAGCCTACAGGGCCTCCATGAAGTCCACAGAAATCCGGTCAGCATGAATTCAACCTCATGTCTAATGTTACTGCTTCAAACTTCTATGCATGCATCACTGGCTGAACTGTGAGCTCCCGGGAGGCAGGGAATATGCACATACTTGTGGGTGTGCATTCTCCCACAGTACCTAACACTGCCACTTGGATCCAGCCAAGTGCCTGCCTTCCTAGAGGTTGACGGCCTAATTTTTGCTCAATAGCCCTACCTTCCATGGTCCCTCCCCTGTTCAACTCCATCAGCTCTGTCAGTTCCTAGAACCTATTACCCTGATCTTTATGTTTTCCCTCTCTTGTCCTCTGCTCCAAACAATTCAGAATAAAACCAGGCCAGTTGGAGGTAAGCTGTGCAATATACTCCCTGCATCTGAAATTCTTTCAGTAAGTCCCCCCAGTGCTCCCCATTCACTTCCAATGAAACTTCCCCATGCCTAAGGTGCCAATTTCAGTGCCTGAAGATGCCCTTGGAACCAGCGCTCTGCACATGGAAGCCCTTTCCTCCCATTACAATTGCTGATGTCTGACACAGGACGCCCTTGGAACCAGTGCTCTGGACACAGAAGCTGTTTCCTCCCATTACACATGCCGGTGTCTGACACAGGCTGCAGGCTTCACTCTGGGCACTGAAGCCCACCGGCTAGGGGAGGGGGCAGCACGGCTCTAATTGTGTGGAGTGATCATAATTAGATACCAATGCCACCTGGGGAAATGGGGTGGACACAAAAGCAGGCATCAAGAGGTAACAGAACTTTCTTCCATTATCTGTGGGTGAATCACCAGGTCCTTTTCATGGTTCACTTAAGGGGCCAGGGAAGGACCAGCATCTGAACACCTGGCAGGTCTGTATCTGGTGACCCAGGCCTTACTTTTTCCAAAATCTTTTTTTTTTTTAAATCAGCAAATGACACCTGCACCACTTTGAAGAGGAATGATATTCTCCCACATTTGAAAGGCCAGCTACCTAGAGGAGAGGAGATGAAAAATGCCATCCTGGGTTTAGATCTAAAGCACATCAGCCTTTTGATGTTGAAAATGAGAGGCAGGGATGGGAATTTGGGTCTCTCAGACTGGGATATCAGTGATCTCTGACAGCAAGATGTGTTCCTGCCTGCTGCTTGAGCTGGAGAGATTTTTCTCAGTTAGCAGTGTCCCTAGGACCCATTATCCATGGAGCCTTGTGAGTAATTGCTGAGTAAATGCTTGACTTCAGAAGCCTGCATACTATACTGGCCCTGCCCTCGAGTCTTGCACTCTTTAAAGCTGCTGCTTTCCTCCATCTCTGCCTGGTTAGCACTTACGTGTCCTACAGATCCTAGAGCAAGCACCTCCTCTCCAGGGAAGCTTTCCTTCCCTGGCCACTGTGATGATAACAAGTCCCAGGGCCCACCGGTCTACCTGCCAGAACCTTGCAACTCTCGACTGTTATCCTTAACACAGCTGTCACGGTGATTATTTCCCATGTCTTCGATTATTGCACCATGGTCTCCCTGTAAGTTTCACAAGGACAGGGACATGTCTGCTTTGCTCTCCCCAGTCTCTCTGGCTCCTGGCACAGTAGCTGCTATAAGGAAGTGTTCAGGAGAGGTACTGATGAACAGCACAGACTTTGGAGGCAGACTACCTGAGTTCTAATTATGACTCTGTTACTTATTTGCTGTGTGCCCTAGGCAAATAACTTAATCTTTCTGTGCCTCAGTGTCCTTATTTGTAAAACAAGGAGAAAAATAGTCCCTACCGGATCTCCAAAAGAAAGAAAAATGGGCCGGGCGCGGTGGCTCAAGCCTGTAATCCCAGCACTTTGGGAGGCCGAGACGGGCGGATCACGAGGTCAGGAGATCGAGACCATCCTGGCTAACATGGTGAAACCCCGTCTCTACTAAAAAATACAAAAAACTAGCCGGGCGTGGTAGGGGGCGCCTGTAGTCCCAGCTACTCGGGAGGCTGAGGCAGGAGAATGGCGCAAACCAGGGAGGCGGAGCTTGCAGTGAGCTGAGATCCGGCCACTGCACTCTGGTCTGGGGGACGGAGCGAGACTCCGCCTCAAAAAAAAAAAAAAAAAAGAAAAATGTATGTACATGCAAAAGTTTATACGTGAATGTTCATAGCAGCATTAATTCATAATAGCCGAAAAGTGAGAATAACCCAAATATCCACAAACTGATGAATGGATAAACAAAATGTGGCATATCCATACAATGGAATATTATTTGGCAATGAAAAGCAATGAAGCTCCGCTACATGCCTCAACATGGATGAAAGCTGAAAACATCAAGCTAACTGAAAGAAGCCAGACACAAAAGGTCACGTATTGTATGACTCCGTTTATATGAAATGTCCAGGACAGGCAAAGTTATAGAGGCAGAAAGTAGATTAGTGGTTGTCTAGGGCTGGGGGGAAGTGAAGATTGGGGGATGACTGCTAAGGGGTGCAGAGTTTTTTGTGGGGAGGTGATGAAAATATTATAAAAGTGATTGTGGTGATGGTTGCACAACTCTGAATATACCAAGAGCCACTTAATTCTAAGCTTTAAATGAGTGAATTGTAATAGCAGCACTTTGGGAGGCTGAGGTGGGTGGATCACCTGAGGTCAGGAGTTCAAGACCGGCCTGGCCAACGTGATGAAAATATTATTAAAGTGATTGTGGTGATGGTTGCACAACTCTGAATATACCAAGAGTCACTTAATTCTAAGCTTTAAATGAGTGAATTGTAATAGCAGCTCTTTGGGAGGCTGAGGTGGGTGGATCACCTGAGGTCAGGAGTTCAAGACCGGCCTGGCCAACGTGATGAAACTCCATCTCTACTAAAAATACGAAACTTAGCCAGGCATGGTGGCGCATGCCTGTAATCCCAGCTACTTGGGAGGCTGAGGCAGGAGACTCACTTGAACCCAGGAGGCAGAGGTTGCAGTGAGCTGAGATTGGCCATTGCACTCCAGCCTGGGCAACAGAGCGAGACTGTCTCGGATAAAAAAAAAAAAAAAAAAAAAAAAAAAAAAACAAAAAGAATGGTACTTGTCTCATACTGTCGTTGTGAGGGTTAAGTTAAACGTCTATTATCTGCCAAGTGTTTGTTACCTAGACTACATAAGCAACTGAATACTCATTAAACCTTGACTATGGGCTGGGTACTCTGCTAAGTTACAAACAGTACCTTATTTCGACCTCACTGCCCAGGGAAGGAAGTATTGTATTTTTCCCACTTTACAGATGAAGAAACTGAGGCTTACAGAGGGTAAGTAACTCACCCAAGGTGACAGGGCTAGTAAATGGCAGAACCAGGGAAAGCCACCCTTGCCCGAGCCACCACATATAGAACAATGTTCCCCAAACCCAGAGACCCCTTGACTTGGAGTCAGAACCACTTGGCAAAAACAAACATGGCATTTTCCTTAACATTAAATGACTGCACTCCTCACAGCCCCAACAGCGCCTACACTGGCATTCTTTTCCCCAAGGCAGCCAGCTAGGGGGAAGGAAGAGCTCCCTCCCTCCCCAGATCCCAGAACCCCACCCTCATCCCTCTGCTTTTAGAGTCCGATTTCTACCAGGAGCCCAGCTGGAAAAGCTCCTTGTCATGTCATCCCATTTGTCCTTACCCCTGCTGAGGGACCAACAGCTTCCTGGGGCCTTCAGTCCCTGCAATAACCAGACACAGACTCCTCTCTCCCCTTAGGGGGAGGAAAGCAAGGGCTTGGTGGGTAGAGAGAGCTGTGTTTGTATCCTGGTTCTGCTAGTTAATTTCTCTAAGCCTCAGTTTAGTAATTTAAGAAACGAAAGTAATCATATCTTTCTCGTCAAGTTTTATAAACGATTAAATGAGCGAATGAATGGGACGTGCTAAGAAGACTGGAAATAGTCAAGTGCTGGCTGCTAGGGCTACTTGGAGGTGACGCAGTGGTCAGAACAGAGGTTTGGGAGCTACTAGATGGATGGATCTACATTCCATCCCAGCACTTCCACTACCAGCTATGTGACTATAGGCAGATCAGTTCAGTTCCTTTAGTCCTAATTCCTCTTCTGTTTAATTAGCATAATAATTCCTCAAGTACAGGTGTACTGGGAAGCCCAGCTCATCCGAGACACATAAAGTGCTTAGTACATTGTCCAGGACATTCTAGATGTTCATTTTTTTTTTTAGAGAACGGAGTCTCGCTATATTGCCCAGGCAGGTCTCAAACTCCTGGGCTCAAGCTATCCTCCAGTCTCTGCCTCCTAAGAGCTGGGATTACAGGCGTGAGCCACCACGCCTGGCCTAGATGTTCAATAAACACTTGCTATTATCTTCTGTGATTAGGAGAACTGCTCCTGGGATGTCTCTGCTAGCGCCCAAGAAGTACCCACCAGGAATTTCAACTCCTCTAGGGTGTGCAATGCCGAGAAATCTTGGAAGATGCACCTGCACCAGCAAAAAGCAGGCCTGGGTGATGAGTGTACTTAGAAATGACTTATGAGTGACTTAGAAGCCCTCACCTCACAGCTCCCTCAGAAAGAATGTGTTGCATGATGGCACCTTTTATCTTAATTTTTTTTAGAGTGGGGAAAAAAAAAATAAAGGCTAGAACCTCAAGGTCAGGTTCACTTCCCTGCAGGCTCCTCCTAGGCTGCAGTGAAATTTCAAGAATTCGGCCTCCGGGCCCAGTTTACATTCCCACCCTCTCGGTATCCAGGATACCAGAGGGACCTGTGGCATTCCATCCCACCAATCAGCTTCTTCAGCTGGGTTCCAAGCCCTCAAGCGCTCAGTCACATCCTCAGCTGCCTCCCTGCTGGAAGTTTGGCCTAACCCTTCTTTTGGGAGAAGCATTGCTGCTCAGCAGGAGAGTCATTGATTCATTCAGTTGCCCAAAAGCCAGGCACTGAGGATACAGTTTTGTGGTAAACAGCCAGAGCCCCCTGTCCTTAAGAGCTTGCAGTGCAGTGGAGAAAGCAGACACAGAAATAATTTGGGCAATTCTACAAAGCAGCAACACACAGGAGTAGGAGACTGTAAATGGGGGTGGAGTGGGGAGGGTCTGATCTTACCCCTCACGGTTAGAGAAGGCTTCCCGAGTGAGTGTGATTAAACTCAGGGCTGAAGGATGAGTAGGTGTAAGTAGGTGAAGAGAGCAGGAAAGATAACTCCTGTTAGAGGGGCCGGCATTTGCAAGTCTCTATAATGCACAAGGTTGCAATGTCTCTCAAGACCTGTTGCCAGAGTGCGGTGGGGGTGGGGCAGAGAAACAGGATGGGGCTGGAAAGGCAAAATCACGGTCAGTCCTATGTTGTTGAATGTCCTGTGAGCCACGTTAGGGAGAGAAGAGGCTTTTTTTTTTTTTTTTTGAGACAGGGTCTTGCTGTGTCACCTAGGCTGGAGTGCAGGGGTATCACCACAGCTCACTTCAAGCTTGAACTTCTGGGCTTAAATGGTCCTCCCTCCTCAGCCTCACCAGTAGCTGGGACCACAGGTGTGTACCACTATACCTGGCTTTTTTTTTTTTTTTTTTTTCCAGTAAGGATGAGGTCTTGCTATGTTGCCCAGGCTGGTCTCCACCTCCTGGGTTCAAGGGATCCTCCCCGGTCTTGGTTTCACAAAGTGCTGTGATTATAGGCATGAGCCCCCTTGCCAGGCCAGGGAAAGTAGACTTTAAGAGCCATGACAGAACATTAAAGTATTCTTTGCAAGGAGATGATCAGGCTCTAGTTCTATAAGAATCTTGCAATAAGTTCATCTTGAAGGAGTGGAAGGGGGCTGGTAAGGGATAGCAATTTCTGAGTCCCCAGCATAGAAGGGATAGCAATTTCTAAGTCCCTAGCATAATGAACCTGGGCTGATAAATGGGGAAGCTGTGCAGGTAAAGCCTGGGCGGGGGGATGCGCTCTTTCCAAATGTCCCTCTCCTGGACTCTCTCCTTCAGGACAGACCAACAGTCACACTAGTACAGAGCTCAGTGCTTCTGGACCAATAGCACTTCAGAGCAGCCTCTCCAGGTTGCAAAGGTCACAGAGGTGCTGCCCATCATTACGAACCTCTAAACCTACACCTGGCCTCACAATGAGATCTTGTCTGGGAGAAGAAGTCGCATTCTCCACAAAGGGCTCACAGCACCAAGGTGCATTCTCAGGCATAAAGGTATGAAGAGATGGCCAAGGGTTATAAGAACGCATGTTTTCCATGCATCTCAAGGGTGCAAAATAGGCACCATCCAATCCCAGTTCCTGACAGGAAAAGAAGGTCTGTAGATGCATGCTTGACATTATACATAGGGGAGGTACTCAAAAAATATTTGAGGAAGGAGAGAAGAAAGGGAAAGAGGAGGGCAAGGAGATACGAATTGGTTAGTGAATTCGCAGTTTCTCTGAAAATGCTGTGAGCTTCATGGAGTCCTTGGTCCCCTAGAGATGCCAGTTGGCTTTCAGCCTGGTTAGACAGAGAACAAAAGCTGGCTGCCTGGCACCTGGGGTGCCATCCCCAGAGATGCTGAAGTCAGGAGTTCTGAGGTGGGGCTTGAGACTTGAAGGGTTCCCCCACCATTTTTTATAAAAGTGAAAAATGGCCAGGCACAGTGGCTCATGCCTGTAATCCCAGCACTGTGGAAGGCCAAGGAGGGTAGATTACTTGAGCCCAGGAGTTTGAGACCAGCATGGCCAACATGGTGAAACCCTGTCTCTACAAAAAATGCAAAAATTAGCCTGGCGTGGTGGCACACGCCTTCAGTCCCAGTTACTTGGTGGGGGGGGGCTGAGACAGGAGGATCGCTTGAGCCTGGGAAACAGAGGTTACAGTGAGCTGAGATTGTGCCACTGCACCCCAGCCTGGGTGACAGAATGCGACTCTGTCTCAAAAAAAAAAAAATTAATTAATTAAATTTAATTAAATAGAAAAAGAAAAAACCAAAAACATACAGAAGTACCCCACAAATACAAGTAACAAGAAACTTTTCCCTCCTCACCTACTATGCAAACCCTTAAGTTACAGGGAAGTTACTATTTCCAGTGTGCCCTCCCAGAAATGCTTTCACAGACATATCAGCAGGTACACTAACCCAGTGCACATGCATGTGCACACATAAACACATACACATGCTGATCAAATACACACACATACACTCTACTTCATTACTAAGAAAGCATCACTTATAAACAGGATTATTCTAGATGCAACCAGGAAGGTAAACACTACCAATAAGTTATGACCCAAAGCTTTGTTTAACTTAGAATATTTATATGTACTGAAAAAGCTCAGACTTTTTTAGATATGGACTTTATTATATGACTCTCTTTTCCACTTATGACAAGGAAGATAAGTGAAATGAATGAACTAAGGTATAAGATTGAGTCCCCTCTCAGCTCTGAGGCATGAGCCACCGGCAGCATTTCTTGAAAGAGAATTCTGATGATGTTTCCGTGATTCTCTTCCAAGCCACTGACAATTACTTTGAATTTTGATTCTAGCACTTTCTTGACTTCACCAGAAGATGTCAAAGAAAGTTTTTCAGTAAGAACAAAGACCTGTTTGCAAATGGTTTTTCCATGGTTTTTTGATGAAAACACAGAGGGGCCACAGCTATCTCGTTACCTTAACAGGAACGACATCATTTGTGCATGTGCAAGCAATGATAGCAATGGCCAACAGCATTGATAAGAGTACCCCACATTTGAAGATGTTCTCAGGCAAAACAAGTTCACCTTAAAACTGATCAATTACACTGCAGGACATATACAATTTCCCTCAGCTCACTCTCAGCTGTCTTGGGGTTGCAAATTCAGATTCCAGCACAACCCAGGCAGGTAACCCAGTGAAGTAGGAAGGGTGGACTGCAGTGAACACAAGCTTTCAAAGGGTGGTCCTGGAGCAGCAGCTATTTCCATACCTTGTGGGCCAAACATTTCTATGGAACAGATAATTCCTTGAAGCCCATCTGTAAAACTCTAGTTGATGGGAGTGTATACTTTTAACTCCATTCTCTAAACATATACCCTACTGTTCTGAATCTTGCTGAATGCTCCATCATGTATCTTGGACTCCTTTCCCTATGAGCACCTGTAGCTCTACCTTAGACTTGTCAATGTCCACAAGGCACTCCATTGCATGGATGCCCCAAAACGTATCCGAATAGTCCCCAGGGAGAGAGATCTGGGCTGTGTGCTGGGCCGGCGCTCTTACACACAAGGCTGAAGTGAGGAAGTGGCAGGGCTGCAGTTCTGAAGCATGACCCCTCGAGGAGTGGGGAAGGGGCGGACATTCTGACATCCCCAAACTGGAGAATGGCTATGTTGGTCACCCAGCTCGCGTCTTGGCAGCTCAGCATTGAGGGTTCGAGGCTTCTGGGAAGGTCAGGGGAAGGACTGGTTGTAGAGGATTCTGAATGCACCAGCTCTTCTTACAGTCAGAAGATTCTGCAGCTTTAGGGGAGAGGTGTGGCCAACTCTTCACCCACCTCTGGCTTCCTCAATTGCAGAGCCCTGTAGGCCCCAAACCCGACTGCTGCCTGCCAACAGTCCCAAACAGCCTCACTGCATCCTTCTCTCTGCTCCATGTCCCTTTTCCTCCTACAGCCCCAACCTCTTCTAGAGGTTTCCTTCTTTCAGAGGAAAGAAAAGAATGAGTGCATGTGGGATGGAGGGAGGTCTTAGCTGTATTACCCCAGGATCACCTCCCACAACCTCTTCCCCTTCTAGCACATTCCATGCATATATGGTGGGTGCACAGAAGTAGGGGTAACAATAGTGACCTCAAGAACAATTGATTGCCAAACACTGTGTTGAGAAAACACGAGCCAATTAATCCTCATAATTCTGAAGGTGCCTATTGTTAGCTCCATTTTATTGATAAGAAGAAAACTGAGTCTCATAAAAGGTGAATGCCTTTGCCTAAGTTACACAACTCATGAGTAGCCTCCCTCCACAGAACATCCCAGTTTTTCAAGGACTTCTTCCAACGGATGTTGCTCAGACAGTACAAGGAAACCAGAAGTTTCTTTCCTACACAGTGCGGGTCCCAAGCCAATTGCTGAGACCCTCCTGTCCAATGCATTGCTGCATTCCTGGTGAGTGAGGGTGGCAGGGGAATGGGACCATTTCTTTTAGTAATTTTTGGAGTTTACATTTTTAACCAAAGCCACAGCTGCTTTTTTTTTTTTGAGACAGGGTCTCACACTGTCACCCAGCCTAGAGTACAGTGGTGTGATCTCGGCTCACTGTAGCCTCCACCTCCCGGGTTCAAGCGATTATCGTGCCTCAACCTCCCAAGTAGCTGGGATTACAGGCGCCACCATGCCTGGCTAATTTTTGTATTTTTAGTAGAGACAGGGTTTCACCACGTTGGCCAGGCCGGTCTCAAACGCCTGACCTCAGGTGATCCGCCTGCCTCCGCCTCCCAAAGTGTTAGGATTACAGGTGTGAGGCACCACGCCCGGCCAAAAGCCACAGCTTTTAAGTAATACTGCTTTCTATCATTTCACTTTCCCCTTTATCTGTCTACCCTTTGAATTACTGTTTTGCTCATTCCTTCCATTTTCATGCACTGACCTCCCTGGCAGGGGAAGAAACAAGCCAGGCTTTCCTAAACTCTCTCTCATTCCAGTGGGTCCAGGAATTTGCAGAACCTGGCAAAAAGGTTCTAACTCCAGGTTCATTAGCATGGCTTGTTAATTATAAACACTCCCCTTCCTCCCAAACGCCTAAAACAGCAGATTAAGTTTTAACTTTTGCTGGCAGGACACCTGCTTCAGACATTCCTTCTCCCCTCACCTCCTAGGATTTACAACACAAAAGTAAACATTTACACTGGTTAAGATTTACCAAAAGGAAGTGTGGTCTGGAATGCTGCCTTTGAAGTCCTGCCTCACGAGAAAAAGGGAACCCTTTTAAACACATAAAATAAGAAAAGAAGCTCACGTTGCTTTTCCAAAACCTCAAAGCCTTCTAGATGATATCCCACTTGGGCTCAGCACAACCAGGCTTTCTGTTTGTCCCTTGGGCCTTGAGGGCAGCGTAAGTTAAATCCTAAGAATAACACAAAACTACAAGTCTCTGCTCAAGGTAAATTGGGTTATCAGTCAGCAGTGCAATCAAGTGGTCTCCTGGAAGCTCTTGGAGAGGACTTTCTTCCTGACCGAGATATCACCAAGGGGGAAGGAAGAAACCAAGTACCTGACAGAGGGGGAGCCACGGGGCAAGACCAACTTATCAGGACGGAAAGAGCAACAACGTACACCTGTTCGCGCCAGAAGGCGCTGATTATCTCAAAGAGGTTTTTCTGCTTTATTGCAGGTGGATGAGGGGTGGAGCCCAGACAGCCTAAGGTGGATGCCAGCTGTGCTGACTGAGGGCATAACAGACGCTTTTGCAAACAGGGGCACCAGACACTGAGGTCATGCAAGTACTTTTGGGGAAAGGGAAGTGAAAAAACTCCCCACAGGCCAGGCGCGGTGGCTTATGCCCGTAATCTCAGCACTTTGGGAGGCCGAGGCAGGCGGATTATGAGGTCAGGAGTTCGAGACCAGCCTGGCCAATATGGTGACACCCCGTCTCTACTAAAAATACAAAAATTAGCCAGGCGTGGTGGCGCGCCTATAGTCCTAGCTACTCGGGAGGCTGAGGCAGAATTATTTGAACCTGGGAGGCGGAGGTTGCAGTGAGCTGAGATTATGCCATTGGACTCCAGCCTGGATGACAGAGCAAGACTCCGTCTCAAGAAAAGAAAAGAAAAGAAAAAAACTCCCCACATCCACTCTAAGATTGCAGGTCAGTGGCAATGCTCTAATAAGGAAAGGAGGAATGACTACAGTTGCGTGGCATTCCTATCCAATCAGACTCTTCACCCTCTAGAGATAGTGCCTCCACCACTATATACATCTATTGATCAAGATTAACCAAGAATCTTGACCATGGGGAGCAAGTCCCAAGTGCTTGTTGTTCACCAGCAAGTGAAGAAGGGGTGCACCAGGAAACAGCATCATTCATAACCCATTCTGTTCTAGCCCCCGCTGACTGCTTTACCTGATTAGCTCGCTGGTCTCTATGACGGCCCAGTGAGGCAGATGTTATCATGCACACTTTGTGGGTGAGATCACTGAGGCTAGTTAATGCTCCCAAGGCTGCAACTTATGCCAAAGCCATCCAAGAGGCAGATGTGTTAGAGGCTGCGCTGAACTTGGACTCCTAAATTGCAAAAGGCTCAGCTCTGCTTTCTGTTAGCTGGGAGACCTTGAGCAAGATACTCAACCCTACAGGTGTTTCTGGTCCCACTCTGTGTTGAGCAGCAGCGTTTCAATGGGCTGCACATTTGAGGGAGAAGGCCACATCCACCCACGTGTTCTAACTTCCTGACCCACCCAGCTGAGTGTTCAGGATTTATCAGCATGAATGCAACAAATTTTGGTAAGGCTTTCCCCTCACTCCTGGGTACCCTGTAAAGTGGGGGAGAATATTCCTGCCAACATGAGCTTATATTCTCATTCAATATCCTTTCAGAGTGGAGAAAGCAGCCAACTTAATGCTATACCACACTCAGGCTTTTGTTAAGGGAATATCTACAAGCACTGGCCTTTCATTATTATTCAATCAAACTGAGCCCTGGCAAGGTCTCACCTTTACTTGCAGAGACAAAGCAGATCCAGAGCCCCTGGGCATTTATTCTTGCTACCTCCAGCTTCCTAGTGTCTCAAAAAGCCACAATCTCACTCAGAGGAACACCGCGGTGCTGGTTCTAAATTTGCTCCAAGGACCATAATTGCAAACCCATTTCTCTGAACTGTGGAAGCTCAATTTCCTAACTTGCCAATTGGGGATGAAACAATTTACCTTACAAGGTTTCAATGAAGAGCTAAGGAGACCCCCAAAGGTAAGATTCTTTCCATCATAAACATTCTTGCTCTTAAGTCCTGGGCCCCAGAGCACACTATCCGAGTGAGTCAGTATAAGACATACATGTGAAAAACAAATACAAAATACAGATCACAGGGTGAACAAATGAACCAAGAGGTAAATGAAAGAATGAAGGAAAGGAGAGGCGGAGAAGACTAGGAAGACCAATGGGGGCCCTGAGTCATGCTAAGATATTTTGGGGCTTTCTGTGAGCACTGGAGAACCATGAGCAATTTCTGAGAAGGAGAGCAATTTGCTCTGGAAAGCCCTGTGGAAGAAAATTCCAAAAGTAGTTGCAACAAGAGATTGCTGGAAAATGATCTTGGAGCCTGGTTATCGTTAGCTGACTGTCGCAATAACCAAAGCAAGAAATGACACCTTAACTCAGACACTGGCCTGCATATGGCCAGTGCATAGTAGGGTAGAAATGAGTCAAGAGACCTCAACCACCAAAGGCTCTCAGCAGCTCCGTCCCTTCAAAAATGCAGATTTGCAAGAATAAACTTTCCCAGATGCTTATTTTTGTTCTAGGTTTCTACAAATGTGAAATAAGACTATTAGGTCTGGCTGGGTGCAGTGGCTCACACCTGTAATCCCAGCACTTTGGGATGCCGAGGCAGGCAGATCATGAGGTCGGGAGTTCAAGACCAGCCTGTCCAACATGGTGAAACTCTCTCTCTACTAAAAATATAAAAATTAGCTGGGCGTGGTGGCGTGTGCCTGTAATCCCAGCTACTTGGAAGGCTGAAGCAGGAGCATTGCTTGAACCAGGACCCAGGAGGCAGAGGATGCAGTGAGCTGAGATCGTACCACTGCACTCCAACCTGGGCTACAGAGTGAGACTCCATCTAAAAATAACAACAACAACAAATAAGACTATCAGGTTGGTGTCCTGAGCCACTAATTCCTATCCTTATATTCACCTTATTACCTTAAAACAAAACAAAAAATCATTGCTGTCCACTCACAGTCATAGCAGCATTATTCACAAATAGCCAAAAGGTGAAAGCAACTCAAGTGTCCATCGACAGATGAACAGAAAAACAAAATGTGATATCAACATACAATGGAATATGATTTGCCCTTAAAAAGGAAGGAAATTTTGACACAGGCTACAACATAGATGAGTCTTATGTATTATTTCACATAATGCTAAGTGAAACAACCTGTCACAAAGGACAAACACTATGGGATTTCATTTATATGAGGTATCTAGAGTAG
The DNA here is from genome assembly GCF_000951035.1 of Colobus angolensis palliatus. Taxonomy (NCBI): domain Eukaryota; kingdom Metazoa; phylum Chordata; class Mammalia; order Primates; family Cercopithecidae; genus Colobus; species Colobus angolensis. Next base: position 12,223,245 of record NW_012115932.1, on the reverse strand, counting down.
TCAAATTCATAGAGCCAGAGATAGAAAAGTAGTTTCCAGGGGCTGGGGGCAGGCTGGAATGGGGAGTTGTTTAATGGGTGTACGGTTCCCGTGCAGGAAGATGAAAAGAGTTCAGGAGACAGATGCTGGTGATGGTTGCACAATAACAATATACTTAATGCACTAAACTCTACCGTTGAAAATGGTTAAGATGATTAATTTTATGTTATGTATATTTTACCACAATATTTTAAAAAGGAAAAATCATTTCTCACATGGAATGTCAGTGCAAATGGGACTGCCTGTAAATGATGGAATTCTTTGCCACCAGACACAGCCTATCCAGGAACCTTCTCCTCCTCTTCCAGGCAACTTTTCATTATTGCTTAAAAATTCCCCTTCCCACTGCCCCACCTGGTGCTGACTCAGCTCCTGTCAGTATCTGAATGGCAAGAACCAGCCTGAGGGCAGACACTGCCACCTTCTTCTGTGTCCTAGGACACCTGGAGTTCCCAGAGACTGACAATGATGCCATCCACCACTCCAGGACCCCAGCCCCTGCCAACTTCGGTGAGCATGGCCCCAAGTCCTGACTGGCATCACATGTGAGCTTGGCAGGTTCCAGAAAGCTCTCTTCATGGCAAGAAGAGCTAGGGTGGGGTACCCTGTGGGAGCTGTTGGTAGGGGCTCCTATCAGAGGGTCCCAGGGTCTGCCATCTCAGAGGACAAGGAGGACACATGTGGTCTCAATGCTGAGCACAGAATGAGGCCATGGAGGTCAGCTTGTTTCTGCCCACTTCTGCCCTTGCCAGTGACTCAAAGGAGATCAGGACAGGAATGAGGAAATGGCTCCATCTGTCCTCCCCTCTGCAAAGAGCTGGAAAGCCTGCTCTACTGGATCCAGTCATTTATTCAGGTATTTGAACTCAGCCACTAGGTGTCCACACATTTAGGATGGTCATGTCTTTTTGATGAATCACCCTATTATTGTAAAAGCTCTCTGTATGCCATGCTGACAGCCATTCCAATATTCTTGTGATTAGTATTGGTATGGTATATCCTTCATATCCTTTTACCTGTAATCTATGTGAGTATTTATATTTAAAGTGAACCTGTTATAGGCAGGCTATACACTTGAATCTTGTTCTTTTTTTCTACTTTTTAATTAAAGTATTTAGTCCATTTACTTTCACTGAATTATTGATATAGCTGGTTTTAAGTCTACTAACTTGCCATTTGTTGTCTATTTGTCTTATCTGTTTCTTGCTTCCTTTTCCTTTCTATTCCGCTTTAAAAAAAAAAATCATCCACAATACACCATTATTATGTTTGCTCTAATCAGTCAACTATCTTTTAAAGAAATGAAGACATTTTTAGTTTTTTCTATTTTTGATGCTCTTAATTTCTCACGTAGATCTAAGTTTCCACCTGATGTCATCTTCCTTCGGCCTGAAACATTTATTTTATTTTATTTTTTTTGAAACAGAGTCACGGTCTGTCACCAAGGCTAGAGTGCAGTGGTACAATCTCAAGTCACGGCAACCTCTACCTCCTGGGTTCAAGCGATTCTCCTGCTTCAGCCTCCTGAGTAGCTGGGACTGCAGGCACGCACCACCAGCCTGGCTAATTTTTGTATTTTTAATAGAGACAGGGTTTCCCCATGTTGATCAGGCTGGTCTTGAACTCCTGACCTCATGATCCGCTCATCTCAGCCTCCCAAAGTGCCGGGATTACAGGCATGGGCCACCGCGCCCGGCCCTGAAAAATTTATTTTAACATTTCTTATTGTGTAACCATGCTAGTGATACTTTCTCTAAGCAATTTATTTTATCTGAAAATGTTTGGATTTTATCCTCATTTTAAGGATAGTTGTGGTTGAATACAGAATTGTAAGTTGACAGTATTTCTCCCTTTCAGCACCTTAGAGATGTCATTCAGTCATGTTTTGGCTTGTATTGTCTCATCAGAGAAGTCTGCAGTATTCTTACTGTTCTCCTGTATGTAATTCCTGTTGTTCTCTTGTATGTTATTCCCTGGCTGATTTTAAGGTTTTTCTCATCTTTTGTTTTCAGCAGTTTGACTATGATGTGTCTAGGTGTGGTTTTCCATATGATTTTCCTGGATTTATTGGGCTTCTTGGATGTGTGGGTGATATTATTTTCATCAACTTTGTAATTTTTCAGCCATTATGTCTTCAAATATATTTCCTAATCTCTCTATCTCCTTTTTATAGGAATGCAAATACACATTTCTTAGACTGATTAATATGTCCCACAAATTGCTAAAGTCCTTTTTTTTCAAGCTTTTTTTTCCTTCTGTGCTTCAGCTTGGATACTTTTTATTTTATTTTAGACAGGGTCTCACTCTTTCTGTTGCCCAGGCTGGAATACAGTGGCACAATCATAGCCTTATTATGATGTTTTGACCTTGCAGATCTCCTGAGAGGATCTCAAATATTTCCAGGGATCACACTTTGGGACCTGCTGCTCTGGAAAAGTTCTAGGCTTCCTAGAATGGAAGGGGCTTAAAAGAGAAAAGAAAAACCTCCTGTGCTGACATCATGCAGAAATAACAAGAGGTATTAACTAATTACAACTGAACAACTGATTCAAAAGAAAAGGATATTGCTGAGCTGGGCACGGTGGCTCACACCTGTAATCCCAGCACTTTGGGAGGCCAAGGCAGGCGGATCACCTGAGGTCGGGAGTTCGAGACCAGCCTGACCAACATGGAGAATCCCCCGTCTCTACTAAAAATACAAAATTAGCCAGGCGTGGTGGCACATGCCTGTAATCCCAGCTACTCAGGGGGCTGAGGCAGGAGAATCGCTTGAACCTGGGAGGTAGAGGTTGCAGTGGGCCAAGATCGTGTCATTACACTCCAGCCTGGGTAACAAGAGCGAAACTTCCTCTCAAAAAAAAAAAAGAAAAAAGAAAAAAGAGGCCGGGTGTGGTGGCTCAAGCCTGTAATCCCAGCACTTTGGGAGGCCGAGACGGGCGGATCATGAGGTCAGGAGTTCGAGACCATCCTGGCTAACACAGTGAAACCCCGTCTCTACTAAAAAATACAAAAAACTAGCCGGGCGAGGTGGCTGGCGCCTGTAGTCCCAGCTACTCGGGAGGCTGAGGCCTGTAGTCCCAGCTACTCAGGAGGAGAATGGCGTAAACCCGGGAGGCAGAGCTTGCAGTGAGCTGAGATCTGGCCACTGCACTCCAGCCTGGGCGACAGAGCGAGACTCCGTCTCAAAAAAAAAAGAAAAAAGAAAAGGATATTGCCCTATAAGAGAAGGCAAACACTGAACCTGTCCCCCTTCAGGGAGTTGGAGAATGATTTCTTGAGGAACTAACTTTTAAGCTGGGCCCTGAGAAGCATGTTAACCAGATGAAGGCAGGAAGAGGCAGAAGTTCTTCTTTCCCTCACTACACATGACCTTCCTGCCTTGCTAAGGAAATTGGATTAGGCTTTAAAGAAGGATCAGAGATGGCGATTACTTTCTTCCATGACATCTCCCCTAGAAGAAGAACCTGGTTCTTCCCAGACCAAGTTGGAAATCTGCTCTGGGAAGAAAAGGGGAAGCTGTAACCTAGGGTCCTTCTGATGCTCATGGAATTAACCCCAGTAGCAGAGAAGCCCAGGTATCTCTGGGATCACAGGGATATCCTACCAAATATGGCACTGTATGGAGGCCCAAGTGCTGAGACTCAGGGGACACAGGCCTGAGGACAGTTATGCACGCCCACAGGGTGCAGCGGCTTACGGTAACCCATGTAGCAACAGAAACCCTTAGCTAACTGCCGTAATTTAAGGCAATTAGGAGCCATTCATCATCCAGATGGCTATTTGCTCTAATCGTTACTCGCTGAAGGAACTATATATAGCAGCTACCTTTCCGCTCCATTCCCAGGCCTTGTTCCTGTCTTCTGGTTGCCAGTTCTGCAAACACTCACTTTTGAAACCAGACATGCCAAGTTCCAGTAGGGACATCGGACAGACACTGCCCGTGTTCTTCTTCCCCTTGACACACCCACCTTTGTGGTGTGAAAACCCACCAGGTTCCAGTCACCATCTCACTTCAGCCTCCCAAGGCCTTTGCTTTACTTGAAAAAGACTAAGCAGAGAAGAAAGCCATCCCGGGAGGATGGAAGGCAGTAGATTCTGCTCTGTTCACTGACAGTACCGATGCCCAGCACTTACCAAACACACAGAGTCTTACACATGCTATAGGACTTATCTCTATTAATTCATTGAGTTATACTGTAACCTGATGAGATTAGGTCATTTATCCCATTTTACAGACAGGAAACTGAAGCACAGAGAGGTCTTGTATCTGACTCAAAGTCACCAAGTTAGTAAGGAGAGCAGACAGGATTAAAACCAGGGAATTTGGCCTCTAAGATCAGTTCCTTGAACGTTACACTCTACTGCCTCTCTAGCTTTGAAGTGGCATGAGGAGTTGGCTTTTTAAAAAGCATATGGGCTGGGTTGAGTGGTTAACGCCTATAATCCCAGCACTTTGGGAGGCTGAGCCGGTGGATCACCTGAGGTCACGAGTTCGAAATCAACCTGGCCAACATGATGAAACACCGACTCTACTAAAAATACAAAAGTTAGCCGGGCATGGTGGTGGGTGCCTGTAATCCCAGCTACTTGGGAGGCTGAGGCACGAGAACCACTTGAATCTGGGAGGTGGCGGTGGTAGTGAGCTGAGATTGTGCTACTGCACTCCAGGCTGGGCAACAGAGCAAGAAAACTCCATCTCAAAAAAAAAAAGTGTATCTATAAATGCTCAACATCACTCATCACTAGGGAAATGCAAACCAAAATCACAATGAAATACCACTTCACACCCATTAGGTTAGCTACTATTAAAAGCAAAAACAAAAACAACAGTAAGTGTTGATGATGATGTGGAGAAATTGGAACCCTTCTGCACCACTAGTGGGAATGTAAAATAGTGGAAAACAGATGGCAGTTTCTCAAAAAAATTAAAAATAGAATTACCAGGCCAGGCGCAGTGGCTCATGCCAGTAATCCCAACACTATGGGAGGCCAAGGTGGGTGGACTGCTTTGAATTCAGGAGTTCAAGACCAGCCTGAGCAATGTGGCAAACCCTTTGCTCTACTAAAAATACAAAAATGAGCTGGGTGCAGTGGCTCATGCCTGTGGTCCCAACTACTTGGGAGGCTGAGGCTGGAGAATCACTTGAGCCAGGAAATAGAGGATGCAGTAAGCTGAGATCGCACCACTGCACTCCAGCCTGAGAAAGAGACCTTGTTTCAGAAAAATAAATAGATAAATTACCATGTGATCTAGCAATTCTCCTTCTGGGTATGTACCTAACAGAATGGAAAGCAGGGGCAACGAACAACTATTTATTTATTTATTTATTTTTTATTTTTATTTTTTTGAGGTGGAGTCTTGCTCCGTCACCCAGGCTGGAGTGCAGTGGCGCGATCTCGGCTCACTGCAAGCTCCGCCTCCCGGGTTCACGCCATTCTCCTGCCTCAGCCTCCCAAGTAGCTGGGACTACAGATGCCCGCCACCACGCCCAGCCAGTTTTTTTGTATTTTTAGTAGAGACAGGGTTTCACCATGTTAGCCAGGATGGTCTCGATCTCCTGACCTCATGATCCACCCGTCTCGGCCTCCCAAAGTGCTGGGATTACAGGCATGAGTCACTGCACCCGGCCATATTTATTTATTTATTTTTTTTTTGAGATGAAGTCTCATTCTGTTGCCCAGGCTGGAGTGCAGTGGTGTGATCTCAGCTCAATGCAACCTCTGTCTCCTGGATTCAAGTGATTCTCCTGCCTCAGCCTCCCGAGGAGCCGGGATTACAGGCACCTGCCACCACGTCCAGCTAATTTTTGTATTTTTAGTAGAGATGGGGTTTCGCCATGTTGGCCAGGCTAGTCTCGAACTCCTGACCTCAGGTGATCTGCCCACCTTGGCATCCCAAAGTGCTGGGCTTACAGGCATGAGCCACCACGCCCAGCTAACACATATTTATACACGTATGTTCACAGCAGCATTGTTCACAAGAGCCAAAACGCAGAAGTAACCCAAGTGTCCACCAACAGATGAACTGATTAACAAAACGTCATGTATATGTGTGTATGTATCTGTATACATTGTAACACATTGTATGTATATACATCTCACATATATTCATACAATGAAACATTATTCAGCTTTAAAAGGAAAGAAATTCTGACACAGGTGACAACATAGATAAACCTTGAGAACATTATGCTAAGTGAAATAGCCAGTCACAGGCTGGGCACGGTGGCTCATGCCTGTAACCCCAGCACTTTGGGAGGCCAAGACGGGCAGATCACCTGAGGTCAGAAGTTTGAGACCAGCCTGGCCAACATGGTGAAACCCCATCTCTACTAAAAACACAAAAATTAGCCAGGCGTGGTAGCAGGTGCCTGTAATCCCAGCTATTTGGGAGGCTGAGGCAGGAGAATGGCTTGAACCCAGGAGGTGGAGGCTACAGTGAGCAGCCCCCAATTTTGTATAAGATTGTATAATTTTTACCAATGTACAGTTCTGTGACTTCTCATTGAACTCCAGCCTGGGCAAGAAGAGCAAAACTCCATCCCCCACCCCAAAAAAAAGCCAGTCACAAAATGACAAATACTGTAAGATTCCACTTATATGAGGCAGTCAGAGAAGTCAAATTCATAAAGACAGAAAGTAGTTTTCAGAGTTTCAGTTTTGCAAGATGAAGAGCGTTCTAAAGTTGGATGGTGGTGATGGCTGCACAACATGAATGTAGTTAACACCACAGAGCTGTACACTGGAAATGGTTAAAATGGTAAACCATTTTATGTTACATATATTTTGCCACAATTAAAAATACATTTTTAAAAAGTAAACTAAGAAAAGGTATCTGTGTAATAGATCTCAGAACCTTTATTATTGTAATTAAGGTAAAAATTATACAATCTTATAAAAAATTGGGTGCTGATTACATTTCTGAACTTCCGGAACCGAGAGAACATTTGGAAACAGAGTAAGTGCTGTGGACTTTCCATGATCCACACGCCAAGCCAAAGAGGTGATTAGCAGGCTTAAACTACTGATTTCTAATCAGAAAGTTAAAAAAAAAAATCATACTTTGTCAAAGAGAACAGCAACAAACGGCCAATAAACCCAGGAGTTACACAATAGAAGCTGAATTGTGCAGCACACCAAGACTCTCCGGGCTCTCTAGCACTGCATTCTTGACTGCGAACATGTTCTCAGAAAGTGAGGATTTTCATGACGTCACCGGGCTATTGCATTGCACTGATAACGCATCATTCAACGCTGTATGACCCCTCACAAAGGCAAGGCAGTGCCTCTGAATGAAAATGAGGACATCTGGAAAGACATATTCTAGGAGTCATTAGCAATTAGATCTAAAGTGTCCCAGTCCACTTGCCTCTCCTTCCCACGTAATCCAGCCTTTTAATCTCTCCAGTAAGCTAGGATCCTGGGCATACTGAGGAGCAGGACTTCTTTCTCTCTGAAAAGGCCTCTGTGCTCACATTTCTAAACAGCTATAGATCCTAAGAGGGCAGAAGGCAATGGGGGAAACAGGACAAGATGCCTTGGTGGGGGAAGTCCCGGGCTCAGTGCCTGGGAACCGACAAGAAGCATGGTCCTGGAGAGTCATCGCAGCCCTGTCTACTCTGCACCCCACTACCATCCAGCCAACCCCTAGGCCACACCTCCTGTCCTCACCGTCCAACAGAGCAGGATCTGTGGGATCCGGCTGCGGGCTCCAGGAAGGAGGCAGGAACTTCCTCCAGTGCCTGAATTCCAAGCACTGCACCCTGGAGAGTGCGAGAGCTTGACTAATTCTCAAATCAGGACACACAGACAAACACTGAGAAATGGCAGAGAACTCAAGGAGGGTGAGTGATGTTGCATCAACACGCGCCAAATACCTTGAGACAACGCAGCACTGGCAGGCACTCGGCTGCAGAGTCAGAGAGCCCAGACTGAAACCCCAACCCTCTTGCCAACTTGCTGTGTGACCTTGGTAAGTTCCCTAACCTCTCTGGGCCACAGCTGCCTCATCTGGAAGGCGAGGACAAGGGAAAATGTAAGTGTCTATAAAATCCCTCAGTTCGTGGCAGCTCTCACTACTGCCAGGTGAGCTTTCCACAGCATCTAACAAGATTTTTGAACTGTATTGTCACTTTACTCTTTTTTGAATATGAAATCTTCACCAAATGACAACAATGTACTATTTTCCTCCTGGAGGCAAATCAAGTGTAATTTGGTGAGAAGGGAAGAGAAAGGGAGTGGATTCAGAAATAACATTCTCATAAAGAAAAAAGCACAAAAGAACCTCAGTAATTGACAAAATCTTGTAATACCTGACTCCCTCATGGAATCCCAGCAAATGTCAGAAGGATTCGGATACAGCCCATGTTGAACTAAAGCTGGAGTCTCCCCTTGCACCAATTCAATTCCAGAAGCATTTGCTAGGGCCTGCTGTGTACTTAGCCCTCAGCTGCTCAGCGCTGCTGCCTACAACCCAGCCAGTCCTTTCTTTCTTTTCAAGGAACCAAGGGGTTCTGCACCTACTACAGATGTAGAGGGCAGGCTGCCCTCACCCAGACCTCCTGGGCTGAGTCCCCTGAGGTCACAGCAGTCTGGGCTGACCCTAGAGTCTCACTAGGTAAGGCCTCTCCTTTCCAAAGCCACCCTGCCCTGAGTCAGCCCCTCAAAAACACCCCCAGCCCTCACATACATGCAGATAAGCGAGCCAGCTTCCAGGAGGCACCCTGGACTGGTAAAGCAGGTTTCTGGTGCTCAGCTTGTTCAGAATAAGGAAATGCATTTTGTTTTTCAGAGCCAGGTGATGGGCAACGTCCTTTCGATCCCAGGCACCTGCTCTCCCTTCACTGACGCGATGAAGACAGCCTGTCTGGGGCTTCTGGTATCTTTGTTTGATTTCTGTTGGGTCAACAGTTACCGGTTTGGCAAACAGCAATTGCGAGCCTCACACAGAAAATCGTGGTCGCAAATTCTGAGAAATGCTGAGGGGGAAGGACTCTTGGGAGTTTCATGGTCCAATAGTTCTATTCTTCAGCTTCTCCTGCCTGAAAAGAGGGGGAGGCCTGAGCATTCTAGCTGCCCTGGGTTTGGGGTCAGCCCTGGGGCTGGAAAACTGTTCTTTCATCTGTTTTTCTATAGCAGGAAGAATGTCAAGCTATGGAGTCTCCCTGAAATACAGACAGGGATCTGAGCTTCCACCAAGGACACCACAGTCCCAAACAGGTGGGCTGTGCCTCCTGCCAGCCAGAGCCTTGGCCTCTTCTTGGGTCTGATGCTCGCCCTCTGGCCCCAGACTTGACCTAGGAGTTTAGACTCACCAGGAGAGGAGTCAGAAGGTGAAAGCTTCTTAACAGGAAGCGACCATTCGTCATCCCTATCCTGTGGCCTTTCAGTTGCCGCTCAGCGCTCTTCACTTGCACTCATTCCTTTCTTAGTACCAATTATAGGCAAAACTTTGTGCTGGGCCTAGGGAGACTGCGCAGGATGCTTCCCCATTCAGGGGAGCAGTCAGGCAGAAAGAAACTACTACTTTGTGGTAGATTCATGTTAGGAGAAAACACATATACAAGCCACTATACAAGGTGGAACAAAGATGGCAAGGAAAGCTCCCAGGGAGAAGCGGCCCTTTAGCTGAAGTTCGCCAGGTGAGGCAGCACAGGGAGGTAGTATCAGAGCGCATGGGGCACACAGAGTTGACACAAAGGAAAGATTAAGTGAGGGGACAGAGAGTGAGAGGTTTTCAAGATAAAGGTGTATTAGAATCATCTGGGTAGCATATTAAAAATGCAGTTCCCGGAAGCCTCACTGAGAATTCTGATTCAGTAGGCTTAAGGTGGGGCCCAGGAATCTGCATTTTACAAGCTCCTCTGGGGAGTCTAAAGCAGGAAGTCTGTGGACCACACTCTGAGAAATCCTGCTTTGAAGGAATGGGAAAAAAAAAAAAGCCATTTGTGGCTTTGATGGAATACTGGTTTATTTTCCTGGAATGTTCCCAAAGGGACTTTGGACAGCTCACTAATGACTCGTTCTTCAGTCATGCTACACACACATACATGCCAACGTCAAACGAACTGGAAATGAATCTGGGGGGTGTCAGCAGCCTCCCTCACACTGATGGACAGAGTGTCTTCTGAGACAGGCGGGGGAGTGTTATCTCAGGAATGTGTTGGGGCAAGGTCTGTGCTTCCAATAAAATGCTGTGCACAGGTGAGCCAGGGCCTGGCGAGGGCAGTGTCCTAATCCCTGATGGGAAAGCCCTCTGGAATCTGGCCACACCTCCTTGCCACCCTCATGCCAGGAAAGGTTAGGCGCTTCCCTGGCCTCTCAGACTCTCTGCAGCCTGTGGCTGGCTCCCAGTCCCACACCTGGAGCCCACCTCTGGATTCCCAGGACCGCTCCAGGCTCAGGTTTCCCCTGGCTGGGGCCAGGGTTTATGTTCAGGGCCCTGGTTCACCCAACGAAAGCCTTGGCCCAAAAAATCATTGTGCTAGTCCCCTCACAGCAATATTTCTTTTCTTTTCTTTTTTTCTTTTTTTTTGAGATGGAGTTTCACTCTTGTTGCCCAGGCTTGAGTCCAATGGCGATCTCGGCTCACCACAACCTCTGCCTCCCGGGTTCAAGTGATTCTCTTGCCTCAGCCTCCCGAGTAGCTGGGATTACAGGCGTGCACCACCACACCTGGCTAATTTTGTGTTTTTAGTAGAAATGAGGGTTCTCCATGTTGGTCAGGCTGGTCTCCAACACCCAACCTCAGGTGATCCACCCGCCTCAGTGTCCCAATATGCTGGGATCACAGGCATGAGCCACCACGCCTGGCCCCCTCACATCAATATTTCTCCCAGGCAGCTTGTGACTTACTTTGCCAGCTCAACTCCCTGCCCGGGAAACTTATTGTAGACTCCAGTTCCTCCTTGTCTTGTTCTTGCCTCTGTTCTCTGACGACTGGAATCCTGCCTCTGTGCTCGCCACCAGTGTCTGCCAAGCCACTCCTCATTGCTTATTAGAGCCAACAGGCATGACCCTGCCATGAGTGCTCCCACCTGTGACTGGCCCTCAGCCCCTGTCCCGTGTTCTGCAGCCCTGGTGACCTCCTGCCTAGCCTGAGACTGCTCTGATCTTTGGCACCTGACCTTCTTGGTAGATGCACTGAGAGCTCAGGACCTTGCATTTTCTCTGCAGGTGTGAACCCCTATCAACTGAGCTCCAACGCCCCACCCGGCTTCAATCTCTTATTTCACATGGGGCTCTGGGAATGAGCTGTGAAGCTCCTTTCTCTAGATAGTATTTATAGCTGGTTGTAAAAGTCCACTGTTTATTGATACCACAAGTATGCAGTGTGCCCTAGATCTGAACTAGAAAGAGGCACAGGCAGCCACAAAAGCAAAAAAGAAAAACAACAGAGGCAGTATTGAATGGTCAGTGCTACTCAGTGTTAACATGCGGAAATACCTCTGGCGATCTGGTTAAAATTCACATTCTGATTCAGGGGGTCTGGGGTGCAGCCAGGGATTGTGCATTTCTTTTTTTTTTTTTTTTGAGACAGTCTCGCTCTGTCACCCAGGCTGGAGTGCAGTGGTGCAATCTCGGCTCACTGCAACTTCCACCTCCTGGGTTCAAGCAATTACCCTGCCTCAGTCTCCTGAGTAGCTGGGATAACTGATGCCCGCCACCATGCCTGGCTAAGTTTTGTATTTTTAGTAGAGACGAGGTTTTGCCATGTTGGCCAGGCTGGTCTCAAACTCCTGAACTCAGGTGACCCACCCATCTCGGCCTCCCAAAGTGCTGGGATTACAGGCGTGAGCACTGTGCCTGGCTGGGATTTTGCATTTCTAATAAACTCCCAGGCAATGCCGATGTGCTGGTCCATGGCCCACACTTTGAGTAGCAAGAGGGTAGGAAGCACACAGACAAACAGGAGTTTGCCACAGAGGTTTGAGGTAGAAACCACCAGGCCCTGCGAACTGCCATGAGCATTCAGAGCAATTTACTTGTGAAGTTCTGAGAAAGAACGTCCTTAGACTGGGCACAGTGGCTCATGCCTGTAATCCTTGCACTTTGTGAGGCCGAGGCAGGTGGATCACTTGAGGTCAGGACTTTGAGACCAGCTTAGTCAACACGACAAAACCCTGTCTCCACTAAAAATACAAAATTAGCTGGGAGTGGTGGTATACACCTGTAGTCCCAGCTACTCGAGAGGCTGAGACAGGAGAATTGCTTGAGTCTGGGAGACGGAGGTTGCAGAGATCATGCCACTGCAATCCGCCTGGGCAACAGAGCAAGACACTCAAAAAAAAAGAATGTCCTTAGGATGCCAATCACCCATGACCTACCCTGAGTGGGCAGCTACTGTGGTTGGCATCACATGACCCCTGATGTCTCCTGTACCAAGTGAGTCCAGCTCAAGGCTGGTTCTGTGATATTTTCAAATCAGCATCTCTCGTGAGTTGTAGTGGCTGAACTGATGGGTTAGGAGGCACAGGCTGGGGCCATGAAGTCCACTGCAGTCACCTGCAAACTAATGCTGTGATACTGTAATACCTGTTGACATTTTAAAGTATTTACAATGAGCCTTGCTTCTTGGCTAAGTGCCTTAAATAAGATAATCCATGCTTAATTCTCACAACAACCTTTCAAAGTAGATGGCAATTTAAGAGCACAAGCTCTGGAGCCAGACAACTTGAGCTTGAATCCTGGCTTTGCCACTTTCTAGCTGTGCGACCTTGGGCACATTACTTAATCTCCCCTATGCCTCCATCTCTTCATTTCTAAATGACGATAGTATTAGTACCTTTCTCAGAAGGTTGGTGTGATGGTTAGTTGAGCTAATAAATATAAAACTTAGAGCAGTGCTTGGCACTCAATAAAATCTTGGTTATTATTACTTTTTTTTTTTTTTGAGACAGAGTCTCGTTCTGTCGCCCAGGCTGGAGTGCAGTGGCACAATCTTGATCACTGCAACCTCTGCCTCCCAGGTTCAAGTGATTCTCCTGCCTCAGTCTTCTGAGTACTTGGGATTACAGGCATGTACCACCATGCCTGGCTAATTTTTGTATTTTTGTATTTTTTTTTTTTAGACTGAGTCTCGCTCTGTCTCCCAGGCTGGAGTGCAGTGGTGTGATCTTGGCTCACTGCAACCTCTGCTTCCTGGGTTCAAGTGATTCTCCTGCCTCAGCCTCCTGAGTAGCTAGAACTACAGACACCTGCCACTACACCCAGCTAATTTTTTATATATCATTTTTAGTAGAGATGGGGTTTTGTATGTTGGCCAGGCTGGTCTTGAACTCCTGACCTCAGGTGATCCACCTGCCTTGGCCTCCCAAAGTGCTGGGAATACAGGCATGAGCCATGGTGCCTGGTCTATTATCACTCTTAGCCTTATTTTTACAAAGCAAGGGAACGGGCTCAAAGTGATTAAGCAGCTTGCCAGGGTCACACAGTTAGTAAGAGGCAGAACTGACTCATAAATGAGGGTTTTAGGAGGCAGAGAAAACCATGACATGGGTGGGCAGATGTAGAGGGAGGTGTGGGGAGATGCTGCTGCCTGGGTTCCTCATGCCTCCCTGTTGCAGCCCCCACCTGCCCAGCAGCAGGGGCCACTATTCCTTGCCTCGGATTCCTTTCCATTTGGTCTAGGAAATAATTCCTTAGAGGGATTTTGAAAAACCGAAGAGCTTCTTTCTAGAGCCATCTTGTATGGGCCCCTGTAGCCTTTGATCAGAAAAGGCCTGACTTGAAGCAGACCCCTTCCTGCTGGAAGTAGGGAGGGAGGCGGATGATGGATATCTCTTGGAGCAGGAGGCACTAGGTGCTGCCTGGGAGGGGAGGGGAGCCATGAAGGCATACAGGTAGGGCTGGGGAGCTGCAGTCCAGCGGTAAGAATGGCAAAGTGCAGCGCATGCTTGGGAACTGACACCAACCCAACGGGGCTAGAAGCCAAGGACCAACGAAGAGAACTCAGCAACCATGGCTACCAATTATTGGCACCTGCAAGGGTGATGGGCACTCTGCAAAGTGCTTACTTTATTTATTCAGTTTAATCCTCATAAAAACTGCATGAAGTAGTGTGGTTATGTAAGAGAACAACCTTATTTCTTAGGAAATTCAAAATAATGTATTCAGCAGTTAAAAAAAAAAAAACAGTATCTCCAAGTTACGTTTTTGTTTGTTTGTTTTTGTTTTTGTTTTTTTAAGACAGGGTCTCCCTCTGTCACCCAGGCTGGAGTGCAGTTGCGCAATCATGGCTCACTGCAGCCTTGACCCCCTGGCTCCAAGTGATCCTTCCACCTCAGCATTCCACAAGATGATGGAACCACAGACATGCACTACTATGCCTGGCTAATTCTTTTATTTTTTGTACAGACGGAGGTCTCCCTGTGTTGCCCAGGCTGGTCTTGAACCCCTAGGCTCAAGTTATCCTCCCACCTTGGCCTCCCAAAGTGCTGGATTTATAGGCATGAGCCACTCTGTGCCCAGCCTCCAACTTACTCGTAAATGGTGTTTGTTTATACATAAATATTATATATATATCTGTAAATGATATATATTACGTGTATATATATATATTTGGATACATTATATATACTCAGAGATACAGAAATGGTGTGTGTGTGTACATATATATATAAACACACAATTTAAATTGTTTATATATATAAATAATTATATGTAATATATTCAGAAAGAATAAGAGAATATAAGGTAAATGGTCAACACACAAAAAAAACTGATAAATCTGGGTAAAGGCCATATGGAAATTTCTTGTACTATTTTTGAAATTTTCCTATATGTTTGAAATATTAAAATTAAAGAGACACAAAAACATTACCTGGGAAAGGTCTTCTTAAGACACTTAAAAACAGGATGAGGTAAACACTATCATTCTCATTCTTATAGATAAGGAAAGTGAGGCAAAATATGAGGTGCTTAGAAGATGAGGGTGAGACCAGCTTCGAGAAGGTCAGCAGTGTCCTGCAGCACCCCAAGGGGATAGGGAAGTGGGAGGGCTGGTCAGCGCTGGGTTGTGTTATACTGAGCTGGTACCTTCTCACGGTAATGGCAGAAAAGGCAGGAGGCAAAGTTGTTTGAGACCAGAACGGGATTCAGTTTTCAATTTGTTGTAGTTTGTCGTGCTTGTCTAGACACAGAAATGATGTCCAGTGGGTACCCAGAAACAGACACCTGTGGCTTCATGGTTGAGGGCTTGGGGACACAGGACACCCCTAGGGAAAAGCAAAGAGGGAGAGGTGTCTATTTTCTAAGACAGAGGGAGAGGTCTCTGTTTTCTAAGACAGAGGGAGAGGTCTCTGTTTTCTAAGATAGAGGGAGAGGGGTCTATTTTCCACTAAACTTCTATAGGAGTAAACAGAAAAGGAATGAGGTGTCAGAGCTTGCAAAATAAAAGGTGGCAGAACTTGGCAGGTAGATGAAGGAAGATGGAATGGAGATGGATGTTTCTGGAAACAGGGGTTGCCTGTGGAGAGGGGGCTGGGTAGGTGGGGACCAGGTAGGAGGAAGACCTACATTCCACTATGTACCCTTTGGACCTTAAGCATGTGAACCATGCCTATGTTGTAATCATTACAGAGGTACCTTCTAATGGTAATGGCAAAAAAGGCCAGAGGTAAAGTTGTTTGAGACCAGGACTGGATTCAGTTTTTGATTTGTTGTTTGAGGTGCTTGTCTAGACACAGAAATGTCCAGTAGGTACCCAGAAGTGGGCACCTGAGGCTTCATGGCAGAGGAGGTGGTTGAAGGCTTGGGGACACAGGACATCCCTAGGGAAAAGCAAAGAGGGAGAAGAGCGCAAAATGCTCCACCTCCTTTGGATGAGGATGACCCCGTAAAGGAAGGGAGTTGGGAGCACTGCTAGGTGCTACAGGCAGGAGGTCAAGGAGGATACCACTGTGTGGCCCCTGGTGACACTTCTGGAACCTTGTTCTGAGGCTGGGGTGGGAGAAGGAGGGATGGAGGTGCTGAGGCATGAATGGGGATGGTGGAGGCAGTGGGTGTGGGACTCTTCTATGTTCTTCAGGTAAAGGGGTACCAGGTGGAGTTTGCAGATCGAAGACTTATTCTTGGAGAGGGAGTCCCTGAGCATATTGGAGAACTGAAAGTCCGTGAAAGCCTGAAGAAAGAGAGATTATTTTGACGTGAGGACCAAGAAGTGGGCCAGGTTGTGGAGGAGGCTGAAGGAATTCTAGCTGGGTCTCTACATTGATTTGCAATTTGGCACAAATCTATTCCCTTGATCAGTGGTTCTCAAACTGAAGATTCCATCAAAATCACTTGGAGGTTCTCTTTACAAATGTGGAGTCTGGGTTCCACCTCCAGAGATTCTGGTTATATTGACTGGGATGGGGCCTTGCAACCTGCATTTTAGCCACTCCCTTTAGAGGTTCAGATGCACATGGCCAACAGATCACACTGCCTTGAGAGCTCCTCTGCCAAGGTCAAGAAAAAAACATTGCTTGTTGCCAATAAAGTGCCATGAACTCCTGCGCAAAATGATGAAAACTCCAGTTGAAGAGGCAGAGGGGTGATCACTATAGATGTATTTTATTTAAAGCTAAAAGCAAACTCAGTTTTTCTGACTACATAACTTTCTAACTTTATCCTTTGACCTCTGGAATCAGTGACAAGGCCTATTATTTTCCAATCCAGCATCCTCTGATTTTCCTAATCTGTAATTATTTTGCTTGTTTTTATTATTTGTCTGCAAGCTCCATGTAGGGTGACAGCAATCTTCATTCACTGCTGTGCCTTTTCCTAGCACAGTTCTCAAAGAAGGGACTGCATTCTTTGGTTTCGGTTTTAACCAGCGTGTAGCAGAAGTGGAAGGTAACCCATGCATGGCTAAAGCCACTTCCTGCTTGCAAGGCTCAGCCTGAAGACCCACTTGACTTCTAGTGAACCCTAAACGCACATTCTGAAGGATGTTCTATTAGGCAAGCAAGAATGCTGCAGACCAAGCCTACAGGACGTTCAGGCACCAAACAGTCAAAGGCAAACTTGGTTCTCACAAAGCCTTTCCTACCAAATAAGCAGATGGAGACCCCTTGAGCAGAATAGTCCATAAAAAGAAGGGTGAAATTGGCCAGGCGCGGTGGCTCACACCTGTAATCCCAGCACTTTGGGAGGCCAAGGTGGGCAGATCACGAGGTCAGGAGATCAAGACCAACCCGGCTAACACCGTGAAAACCCATTTCTGTCTCTATTAAAAATACAAAAAATTAGCTGGGTGTGGTGGCATGCACCTGTAGTCCCACCTACTCGGGAGGGTGAGGCAGGAGAATCGCTTGAACCTGGGAGGCGGAGGTTGCAGTGAGCCAAGGTCACACCACTGCACTCCAGCCCGAACAACAGAGCGAGACTCCATCTCAAAAAAAAAAAAAAAAAAAGGGTGAAATCAAAGATGTTGATAGCCACCACAGATGGGGGCATTTGGTCAAGGAAATAATTCCTTGGAGGGATTTTGAAAAACCAAATGTAGTCAGAAAAAGAGCTCACTCACCTTGTTCATGGAGAGAGGGATATCTGCTAAAACACGGGTAGAATAAGCAAAGACCAAGCAAAGACAGACCCTGGACAACTGGAAGAAAGTGCCAGTGAAGGACTCACAGCAGTGAAAGAAGCTCTAGTCTAAATCACCAGGACTAATTCAGTGTTGCTCTCCTTGACATCCTGGCCTGACCTACGTGGTGGTAAAGAACATGCTTCTGTGGGGGCAGACATGGGTTTGCATGTCAGTTCTGCCACTTATTAGCTATCCAACCTTGGGCAAGTTTTCAACTTTCTAAGCTTCAGTTTCCTCATCTGCAGAATGGAGATGGTTCTTACCTCATAGGGTTGCTATGAGAATTAAACTGGGCGATGTATTCCCAAGCACACAGCCCAGAACCTGGCACAATCTAGAGTCTTAATAAATGTTAGCAATTATTAGTTCCTGTCCATAGGCTGTGATCTATATGGTGGCAGTGTCTGCAACCCATTTTCTTGGAGTCCCAAAGATGCAGGTTATGTGCACGAAATCCAAACCAGGTTCAGCAAATGAAAGGAAGGCCCAGCCCCCAGGCTTACAACTCTAAAGTAGCTTAGACCAGCTGGGCGTGGTGGCTCACGCCTGTGATCTTGCACTTTGGGAGGCCAAGGCGGGTGGATCACCTGAGGTCAGGCATTTGAGACCAGGCTGGCCAACATGGTAAAATTCCATCTCTACTAAAAATACAAAAATTAGCTGGGCGTGGTGGTGCACGCCTATAATCCCAGTTACTCAGGAGGCTGAGGCAAGAAAAGTGCCTCCTTGAACCTAGGAGGCAGAGGTTGCAGTGAGCCAAGATCGTGTCACTGCACTACAGCCTGGGTGACAGAGCAAGACTCTGTCTCAGAAACAAATAAATAGAAAATAAAGCAGCTTAGATCAATTTATTCAAAAGCATTACTGCTGCAATGGGAGTTGAAGATTTTCACATTATGGCAAAAGGAGCCCAAATATCTTTGACTCTTCACCCATCAGGAAAAAAAAGAACAAGACAGGTAGGCATAGAAGAGGGGAAATTACCAAACAGCAAGCTAATGACATTCCCCCAAATATTTATCTATTTTTTTTTTTTTAAGACGGAGTCTCGTTCTGTAACCCGAGCTGGAGTGCAACGGCAGGATCTCAGCTCACTGCAACCTCTGCCTGCTGAGTTCAAGCGATTATCCTGCCTCAGCTTCCCGAGTAGCTGGCACTACAGGAATGTGCCACTATGCCTGGCTAATTTTGTATTTTTAGGAGAGGCGAGGTTTCACCATGTTGGCCAGGCTGGTATTGAACTCCTGACCTCAGGTGGTCTGCCCACCTCGGCCTCCCAAAGTGTTGGGATTACAGGCGTGAGCCACTGCACCTGGCCATCCGCCAGATATTTACTTCTCTACCTCCTGCAACTATTTTTTTTTTTTTTTTTAGACTGAGTCTCGCTCTGTCTCCCAGGCTGGAGTGCAGTGGTGTGATCTTGGCTCACTGCAACCTCTGCTTCCTGGGTTCAAGTGATTCTCCTGCCTCAGCCTCCTGAGTAGCTAGAACTACAGACACCTGCCACTACACCCAGCTAATTTTTTATATATCATTTTTAGTAGAGATGGGGTTTTGTATGTTGGCCAGGCTGGTCTTGAACTCCTGACCTCAGGTGATCCACCTGCCTTGGCCTCCCAAAGTGCTGGGAATACAGGCATGAGCCATGGTGCCTGGTCTATTATCACTCTTAGCCTTATTTTTACAAAGCAAGGGAACGGGCTCAAAGTGATTAAGCAGCTTGCCAGGGTCACACAGTTAGTAAGAGGCAGAACTGACTCATAAATGAGGGTTTTAGGAGGCAGAGAAAACCATGACATGGGTGGGCAGATGTAGAGGGAGGTGTGGGGAGATGCTGCTGCCTGGGTTCCTCATGCCTCCCTGTTGCAGCCCCCACCTGCCCAGCAGCAGGGGCCACTATTCCTTGCCTCGGATTCCTTTCCATTTGGTCTAGGAAATAATTCCTTAGAGGGATTTTGAAAAACCGAAGAGCTTCTTTCTAGAGCCATCTTGTATGGGCCCCTGTAGCCTTTGATCAGAAAAGGCCTGACTTGAAGCAGACCCCTTCCTGCTGGAAGTAGGGAGGGAGGCGGATGATGGATATCTCTTGGAGCAGGAGGCACTAGGTGCTGCCTGGGAGGGGAGGGGAGCCATGAAGGCATACAGGTAGGGCTGGGGAGCTGCAGTCCAGCGGTAAGAATGGCAAAGTGCAGCGCATGCTTGGGAACTGACACCAACCCAACGGGGCTAGAAGCCAAGGACCAACGAAGAGAACTCAGCAACCATGGCTACCAATTATTGGCACCTGCAAGGGTGATGGGCACTCTGCAAAGTGCTTACTTTATTTATTCAGTTTAATCCTCATAAAAACTGCATGAAGTAGTGTGGTTATGTAAGAGAACAACCTTATTTCTTAGGAAATTCAAAATAATGTATTCAGCAGTTAAAAAAAAAAAAA
>NW_012115932.1:12195849-12200395 GCF_000951035.1 Colobus angolensis palliatus | reverse complement strand
GCCAGGATGGTCTCGATCTCCTGACCTCGTGATCCGCCCGTCTCGGCCTCCCAAAGTGCTGGGATTACAGGCTTGAGCCACCGCGCCCGGCCTCCTGCAACTATTTTTTAAATACTTCCTGAATCATCTCAATTTTTCCGAGTAAAACTATAAATGTTAGATTTTAAAATATCTCATGTTCCTATGGCACTTGTCACCTTTACAAAGTACTTTCATTTAATCTCATTCAAACTCTACAAATGTTTGTAAGGAAGGCAGATGTTTACCTACAGCTATGCTTCTCCAATCTGGCTGCAACCTAGAATCAACTAAGGGCTTTCTAGAAATTCCCTGCCCAGGCCATACGACAGACCAAGTAAACCAGAATCTCTGGGGGTGGGCCAGTCATGGGTATTTTTAGCTGTTCCCTCCAGTGATCTGATGAGTCTAATATGTAGCAGAAGTGGGGAACCACTAACTGTTCCTTTTGTTCTCCCAGCTCCAAAGATACCTCCTCATCTCCTTGTAGAAAGGAGATCAAAGTTCCTTATTCGTCCATTGCAGAGCTAAGGAAACCAGGGCTCAGGAAGGTTAAGTGATTTGCTGATGAGAGGAAGGGCCAGAAACAGAATCCAAAACTCCGGACCCGGGAGCATTCAAGCCTGGCTTAGTGTGCTTCTACTGCATGCCAGCCATTGGGCTACCCATTAACCAAGAATAGAAAAGATGCAGGAAATCATGCCGTTCCATTACAGCGCAGGATGCTGTGGAGCCTGGGCTGAGGTGGGGAAGGTGTTTCTAAACTTCATTTGTAAGCTGAATCTTAATGCCAAGAAGATGGGAGGCGATGGTGAGGGTGTGGAGAAGGGAGTGTGGAGGTTCAGAGTGGCCAGTAAGGGTTGGGGAATGATATTAAAAATGTTCCTAAGTTGGCCAGGCGCGGTGCCTCATGCCTGTAATACCAACATTTTGGGAGGCCAAGGCAGGCAGATCACCTGAGGTCAGGAGTTTGTGACCAAACTGGCCAACATGGCAAAACCCTGACTCTACTAAAAAAAAAAAAAAAGAAAAAAAAAATACTGGGCCAGGCACAATGGCTTACGCCTATAATTCCAGCATTTGGGAGGCTGAGGCGGGTGGATCACCTGAGGTTGGGAGTTCAAGACCAGCCTGACCAACACAGAGAAACGCCATCTCTACTAAAAATACAAAATTAGCTGGGCATGGTGGCACATGCCTGTAATCCCAGCTACTCAGGAGGCTGAGGCAGGAGAATCACTTGAACCCAGGAGGCAGATGCTGCAGAGAGTCGAAATCACGCCATTGAACTCCAGGCTGGGTGAGAGTGAGACTCCATCTCAAAAAAAAAAAAAAAAAAGTTCATAAGCTAATTAAGACTATTTCAACTGGCTACATGCACCTGTGCTCAGAAGACGCTGCAATCCTGGTCAGTGTCTGCCATTCAACCACTAACAAATATCTGAGGTCTTTCTGGGTGCAAACACTTAGCCAGCAGTTTACAGACTTGAGTGGGCAGCAGAGTTACCCAGAGAGCTCATGAAAACCCAGATTGCTGGGCTGTACCCCCAGAGTTTCTCATTCAGTCGGTCTGACACGTAACATGAGAATGTGTTTCTAACAGGTTCTCAGGTGAAGCTGATATGCTGGTCTGGAACCACATTGAAGAACCGTTGTACAAGGGCAAAAACCTTGGAGGGCCTGGTGACCAGTGAAGAGGCTGAAGAAAACCCCAAGCTCCTCCACTGGCTGCTGGTAAATGTTTTATATCAGCAACAGAAATAAGCCACTTATGTTTGTTTTGAAACTCCTTGAACTATTAAGATACCTCTTAATATTCCTGTCCAGAAAAAGTCATTGTCTACTGGGAAGAAGTCTATCTTTGTAGGCATGACCAGTTTTTCCAGGGGACATTTTTCTCAGAGAGAAACAAGAAGTGGTTTATGTCCAAAAAATCTGGTCCTCAAAATAAATGAACTGAGCAGTAACTCTGTAACTACAGAGAAAGTTATCAAATATATTACGGGGATTATAATGGCTGCCATTAGAACTGCCCGGTCAGTGGAACTTGAATATAATGAGAGATGTCTAATGTGATTATTACTAACTCTATGAGACGGCTTCTAATTTATTCTCATTTTGCCAATGAAGAAATGAAGGCTCAAAAAGACATAAGTAACTTTGACCAAGGTCACAGAACCAGCAAGCGACAAAGGTATGCAAAGCTGAAGCAGTGGTCTAGAGGAAGAGCGGTGGGTAAGCCCTCCCTAGAGGGCTGAAGTGAGGATTCCACGAGAGGAGGTATTTGCTCTTCCTCAAAACCACCTCCCTGTACTTCCTGGAGATGAAGTAGGGAAAGTTTCCTGGGGTGAAGGAGCCCAGGTACCCTTCCTCTCCCGAGCAGATCAGTGCAGGGGAGTCCTGGCTCAGTTCCACTGAGAAACAGGGAGGGCAATTTCCTCTGATCCTGCTGTGGCCATGAAAATTCAAATTCCATACATTCTAATGAAAGAGAAGTCCCTTGGTCTTCTGGAATCCGCTTAAACGGGCTGCTTCCCCGTGTTTGCCTGCTTTCTTCTTGAGACAGGGTCTCACTCTGTCACCCAGGCTGGAGTGCAATGATGTAAACATGGCTCACTGCAGCCTTGACCTCCTGGGATCAAGCAACTCCCACTTTAGCCTCTGGTGTAGCTGGGACTACAGGTGTGGACCACCATGCCCAGCTCATTTTTTGAATGTTTGTAGAGATGGGCAAGAAAGTGAGATCCCATCTTACTTTCAAAGTGAGATCTCACTTTCTTGCCCAAGCTGGTCTCAAACTCCTGGGCTCAAACCATCCTCCTGTATCAGACTCCCAAAGTGCTGGGATTACAGGTGTGAGCTGCCATACCTGGCCTCCTGTGCCTTATCTTTTAATGAACAAGAAAAACCCACAGGATTTTGCTACTGGTCAGGCTTTGGTCAGCAAAAGAAAAGAACATGATATATGGTCCTCATAATCACAGTCCTCATAAACACAGGTAGACAGTGTTGGCTCATGAGACCATTTCCTTTAGCTCTCTTAGTATAGGGAGGACGAAGTTACTTCATTTGTCTTTAGTTTCCTCATCTGCAAAACAGGGATAATTGAGTACCCTCTCCTAGGTTATTACAAGGAGTCAATGAGTCAGTATATTAGTTGGTTGGTATGAGTGGGGTCAAGCCAGCATCATCATCTGGGAACCTGCAGGAAATGCACATTCTTGGGCCCCACCCAGATCCACTGACTCAAACTATTTAACAAGCCCTCCAGGTGGTTCTGATGTTTCCTCAAGTTTGACAACCACTGCACTTGAAAGTAAGCTCCATGAGGACAAGGAGTTTTGTTGGTTTATTCCCTGCTGAACCCCCAGTGCCCAAACAATGCCTGACGTATTACAGGTACACTATCCAATAAGTATTTGTTAAATGACTGAATGTGTCCAGATGAGACAGGAGAGGAAGAAAACAGACTCAGAGAGCCTGGTATTTCTACTATATTTGCACAGCTCCATGACTAGCTGTGCCTCTCACTAATTTGTAGTAAATTCTGTGAGTTGGAGACTCTATTGTGTATCACCCTTGCATTCCCAGCGATTAGCCTACCTCACCACAATAGGCTCTTGATAACATCCTACTAAAGGCCCCAAGGTCTCCCGGCTTCAAATCTAGGTTCGCACTACCACTGTCAACAGATGTCACCAGGTCTGTCCCTCCACCTTCCTAAAAGAGCTCTAGAGAACACCAAATCCCCAGTCATAATGCGATTTATCTATTTAACTATTTCCCAGTCTCATCACCCGTGTGCACACCCCACTGCAGCAGGGACTTTGCTCTGATCCTCCGCTCTGGCAACAGAGTCTGAGCACAGTAGGCACTCCATAAATACCTGCTGAGTGAATGTCCAACCCCCCGCTGGGTGGGACGTGATAAATGCCAATGCCCTTCCTGCAACACCACCATGCTCAAATCAGCAGGTCCTCAAACAGCTCTCAAACAGCGCAAAGGGAAGACTGAGTGAGGGGACAAGATATCAAAGCAGTTACAAATGAGTTCCAGAGACCTCCGGTTCCTGCATCAGCCTTTTTAGCTCTGCCATGACAACTGCAATTCATTACCCTGATTCACACACAACCCTGGTGCCAGCTCACTGGCAAGAGTCACTTCAGTCCAGAAATTCCAAAGAAGGGCTTGCCTCTGATAAGACGGTGGGAGGAGGGGAGTTTATTGATTCATACAATGAGTGCTGCCAAGGTGGTTTGTGAGCTCTGATGTCAATGTGGCTCAGGTGAGCCATGGCCCACCAGGAAGAGACTAGAGTTGGCAAGGAAGAAACAAGGGTTTTAGTTCCTCTACCATTACCAATGCATAGGAGGGTAGGTTGACCTAACTGGAAAGAGCTCCCATTTGAAGGCATGATGTGCACTAAGCATTGTGCTAAGACTTTCTATGTTGGATGTCATATCCTCACCATGACTCTCAGCAGTAGGTAGGTTCTACTTTTTTTTTGGAGACGGAGTCTCGCTCTGTC
>NW_012115932.1:12192661-12195409 GCF_000951035.1 Colobus angolensis palliatus | reverse complement strand
GCCTCAGCCTCCTGAGCAGCCGGGATTACAGGTGCCTACTACCACGCATGGCTAATTTTTTTGTATATTTAGTAGAGATGGTGTTTCACCATGTTGACCAGGGTGGTCTTGAACTTCTGACCTCAGGCAATCCACCCCCCTTGGCCTCCCAAAGTGCTGGGATTACAGGCATCAGCCACTGTGCCCGGCCCCGCTTACTATTTTAAAGTGACAAAGCCAGACTTGACTCAGTGTCCTCTAACGATCTTTGTGGAGAGCTTATCTACTACAGGGAATCGTGAACTGTGTGGTGTGCAATCCCGTGTTTGGGTGGAACCACTCACACACATACAGTTTTTTTTTCCATGGTGAAAAAATTAGCTTGTCACTTGAGTTGTCTCTCAGCCTCAGTTTCCCCATTTGCAAAATGCCAGAAAAACATGATGAGCAATAGTGTTTGGCATGTGACAGACACCGGATAAGGATCTTTAAAGACAATCATGATTATTAACCACCATTATCACCAGGTGCCAGTTATTGTTCTCACTGTTAGTGATACAAAGTCAAACAATGCACTTGTAAGAAATTCCTGGAATACACAGTGAAATGCTCACAGCGCGACTCTCCAAGAAAAGCCACGACAGATGTAGGACTGGAAGGCTGTCCCAGGGTCATCTCATCCTAGCAGCCACCTGATGCCTGCATCTTGACATTTCATCCTTCCAAGTCTGTTACCCGTCAGTGGATCCCAGGGGCTGCCCCAGGGACGACAAGTAACCGTCACTGGGCGGGGAGGAAGCCATTGTGGGGGCTGCTACCAAAACAGGCCCGGGCAACAGCAGGCAGCCGACTGGGGAAAGTCAGCAGCTGCAGTTGGCCTGGTGTCCTCGCTGCCAGAGAGTGATGAATGGAGCAAGAGAAGAAAAAAAAAGCCAACAAAGGTGTCCCTAATCTTGATGCAGCTTCATTTTTTTTTTTTTCTGGCTGACCATTGAGTGAGAACTTAAGCCTCCATCCCTTTTCTTTGGCAGACATTTGAAACTGAAAGATCCCATTTCTTCCCAACAGAGAGATGTCATGGGTAGAAGCATTGAGCAGGCAATTGGCAAGGGGTGGGGGGGTGGGGAGAATGGACATGTGACCCACCACACTTGTCCTTTTTCTTCCCCTCCTCCTCACTCTCTGCTCCAACCCCTCTTCCCCATGCCACATCTTTAGAGAACATTCTCCCCCACACAACAGTGAACGCCTGCCCCCTCCTCCCGCCACCCCATTTTTTTTTTTTTTTTGCTGCTCAGGAACTAAAGGCTAAATGGCCTGCTGGGGAAGGTTTAATAACAAAATGTCACTGTATCCAGTTTCTTAGTTTTCTCTTTCTTTATCTCTCTCTGAAACCGATTCGAGGCAGCAGCAACTGAGGCTTTCGCTGTTCTACCTAAAGGTGTGCAGCTGGCTGGCCATCTCCATGTTGGGAGAGGCAAGACGGGAGTTTTTTTTGCCCAGATCCAGCCCTCAGCTCTGTCCAAGTGGAAGTGCTTCCCGTAGCAAATAGCCAGGAGCTGGTGATAGGGATGTCACCAGGCCACTTCTCCAAGTGAAGTGGATTCCTCTTATCCAGGGCCCCTTGCTGAACTGGAGGCTGCAGAGCCTCATCACCTAGCACTACATGTTACTGGAGAGAGCTCCTGATACACGCCATGGAAGCCGCCTGACATTAGGTCGGCATTCCCTGCAAATGCCACTGAAGCCTGATCAAGCCTTCTGTCACTGAGGGAACCGTGCAGCAAGACAGTGGCCACCTTTGACTCCCCTATTCTAGCGTTGTTTCTCCTTATGTGTACCTGAACTTGGCATGCCAACCTTCCAGGTAACTAAGGCAACCTGATTCTCTTCCCTTCAAAAAGGCAGTGTTTTTCTCACAGCAATCTGGGACCCCAGGGAATTCGAAAATTGGGTCAGTTTGGCTAAGCCCTCTCCCCGGGAGGGGGAGGGATGGCAACAGAGAGGAACGGCCTTGGCTACTCATTCCCTGGCTGTTGGGAGCATTTACCCAAGCGACTTGGAAAGGACTGTGAACTCCCTATACACACTGCATCCTTCAGAGTCCCTCTGCCTCCATCTCTCTTCTCCCATCCCCAAAGCTCTGGTTAGCCAGCTGCTCCCAGAAGGTGGAGTTTATGCCAAACTCCTAAGCTCCTAAGCTGCCATGATCTCCTAAGCTGCCATGAGGATCTCACTGGCTTCTCTGGTTAAGGCTCCCTAGCAAAGTCTCTCCCTGAGATCCACTTCAGGTTCACCCGTTTTGAGAACAAATGGTAACTCTCAAGCCCAGCTGTCAACAGGGCACTCTGGGGCCCTGAGATGGATTAATAAGCCAGGACAGAGCCAGACCAGGCTACAACTAGTATGAGTGTAGATGCCAGTATCCAGCTAGGTGGGCTCCAGTCCTGGATGCAACACCTGTTGGTGATCTTGAGCAAGTTACTTAACTTTTTTTTTTTTGAGACAGCGTTTCACCCTTGTTGCCCAGGCTAGAGTGCAGTGGTGCAATCTCAGCTCACTGCAACCTCCGCCTCCCGGGTTCAAGGGATTCTCCTGTCTCAGCCTCCTGAGTAGCCGGATTACAGGCCTGTGCCACCACGCCCAGCTAATATTTTGTATTTTTAGTAGAGATGGGGTTTCACCATGTTGGCCAGGCTGATCTTGAACTCCTGACCTCAGGTGATCCACGCACCTCAGCCTCCCAAAGTGCTGGAATTACAAGAGTAA
>NW_012115932.1:12185592-12191111 GCF_000951035.1 Colobus angolensis palliatus | reverse complement strand
AGGTTCAAGTGATTCTCCTGCCTCAGCCTCCCAAGTAGCTGGGATTATAGGCATGCACCACCACGCCCAGCTAATTTTGTACTTTTAGTAGAGACCGGGTTTCTCCATATTGGTCAGGCTGGTCTCAAAATTCCCCACCTCAGGTGATCTGCCCGCCTCAGCCTCCCAAAGTGCTGGGATTACAGTCATGAGCCACCACACCTGGCTGATTCTCAATTTCATCAGTGAAATGAGAGGCCTGGATTTCACGAACAGAAAGGTCCATTCCAGCTGCAAAATTGGGTAGATATGCAGCCTCCATTTGATGCGGGTGTTTCACAGGTACTTTCTAGTAAAAGTTAAAGGAACTGGCATTCCTGAATGTCCCCTGCATGTCAGACTTAATGCTTGCTGCCCTACCTACCTTCACTTACTTATCACCCATAACTACCCTTGATGGTTAATGGACATCTCCCCATTCATTAGAAGACAAACCCAAGGTTCAGGGAGATTATGTCAATTACCAAGGTAACTCAGGTAGCAAGTGGCAGATCCAAGATTCCAGGAGCCAAAGACTCACTTACCCACATTTGCCCTCTAGGTGCCCATGACCTGGCCACACCCGAATGGTCACAAGTAAGTGAAATCATGCCTGTCTTAGCTCCATTTCCCAAGGCCAAATTCCTTAGGCACTGGAGCAGTGGTCTTGATTCTGCAGGTAACTCAGCAGGAAGTAAAATGAGACAGTGGTTAGAAATGTGTGTTCTGGTGTGAGCCTGCCTAGTATTCACATCTCAGCTCCACAAAGGTCGAGGGGCTTTACCAAACCTCCCTGAGCATTGGGTAATTCAGGTAGGTAATAGTTGTACCTAGTCCCAGGGTTGTTAGGAGGATTTAAAGAGCTAGCCCATATAAAGCTATCAGCAGACTGCCTGAATATAGTAAATACCCAATCATTATTTGCTACCTAGCTAAACAGGAGGGCTTTTGATGGTGGCAAGCAATTTCCAAGCTTATCTATGGTAGGAGTTATGAACCTGGGGTCCAGGAGGTCCCTGAAATTATTTAAAAGCCTTTTCTCTAGGAAGAGTTCTGAACCTTTATCAGTCTCATAAGGGTCTGTGACCTGACAGAGGTTAAGACTTTTTGACTGTTGTAGACCTGACTTCCTACCATATATATTATTTCTCAAATAACAGGGTTAGCAAAAGATCCTCAAGTCGTGGGAGAAATTGCTGGATCCTCTCAGCATGGCCTCTCCAGCCATGTGTGCCTCTGGTATTTATCACACAGTCCCAGAAACTGCCCAGAATTCCCAGGTGGTTCCTATGAGAAGGTCTGAATACAAATCGCACAACAAGAAGGAATCAGGCTGCAGGAACCTTCTCTGGGAGGGCCAGCCCCAAAGATCTATTCTTCCTCCGAGAACAATCGGTGCATTTGTTTTGCATACCATGAAGTGAAATACACAGGACACTGGCCCCTTTTCTGGGAGCTCACAAAAGCACCCGGAGTTACTCCGCAAAAGGAGCATGGCTCCAAGGTGCTGTTCAGACCTGATCCACAGCACCTGATTCCCGAAGGGCCTGTCACCTTCCCAGTCTGGCCTTGACTCAGGAAAAGCCTGTGGTGCTGCTGGAGCCTTTGGCCCAGTGGGCAGGACCCAAGCTGTCCACTGGACCCTCTCCGGTTGTTGGGACAACCATCCTCAGGAATTTCGGCCTCCCAGTCTTCCCCTGGGTGAGAAGGGGAGAGAGTTGGCAAGGCTGGCTGCTTGGCTGCTCTTCCAACCCCCTGGTGAAAGGGGAAGCTGAAAACTGGATTCCCTACCCCCAGCAGCTCCTGGCCGGCCAGCACACAAAACAGCTCAGCCCCAGAGGGAGGAATGTGCCAAGACATTCTTTAGGGTTGGTAACCAGAGACGCTATTTTGTCCTTGGTGGCTAAGAAATCACTTTTCTGACTGCAGGACCATTTGACTTACTTCTTTTAAATTCAAGGGAATGGGTGGGCATCTCCATGATTCAGGTAAGGAAAAATCCAAGGCAAATACACACGCACGCATACACACACACGGAGTGGAATTTTTAGTTCAATTTTTTTTCTCACAGCATTAATTAATTGCAGGGATATAACTACCTTGGCAGAACTTTTTCTCCCCAACCCACCACCCCCAAAATAAGTTTGGTTCTTTTCAGCTTTGTTAAATTTCTTCTTCCTTTTTCTCATAGCCAATCCCTGTTCCCCCTTCTCTTCTCATGGAGTCTGGAGAGGTAAGAGAGGCAGAAGGGTTTGAAATAATAATATCTAAGAGCTGGCAGGCCCGTGACGACCATCTAACCAACCCACTTCTCAAGCACTCAAACCTCAGAGAGGTCAAGTGATTTGCCCAAGGCCACACAGACAGGACTAAAAGGCAAAAATGAGGTATGCCAGAGGGAAATTCCAGAAAACCACAAGTGGATATCCTCCAATTAGCTCTTTTCCAAAACGTACAAAGCTGTAGTTGTTTTTCCAAAACGAGCACAATAGTGACCCCCAGAGTTGACCTGAGACCCCCCTCAGGATCCCAAGTTCAGGGGCCCAACACCAGCCCAGTGCAGGTGGGATGACAAGGAGGTACAGAGATGAAGCTTATAAACCAGTGACACAAGGCCAAGCGTGGTGGCTCACACCTGTAATCCTAGCACTTTGGGAGCCTGAGGTGGGCGGATTGCCTGAGCTCAGGAGTTCGAGATCAGCCTGGGCAACACTGTGAAACCCTGTCTCTACTAAAATACAAAAATTGGCTGAACGTGGTGGCGTGCACCTGTAGTCCCAGCTACTGGAGAGGTTGAGGCAGGAGAATTGCTTGAACCCAGGAGGCGGAGGTTGCAGTGAGCCAAGATCTTGCCACTGCACTCCAGCCTGGGCGACAGAGAGAGACTCTGTTTCCAAAAAACAAAAACAAACTAAAAAACAAAAGCCAACAAAAAAAACCAATGACACAAGATGAAGAAGGTGAGCTGCTCACCTAAGTGCTGCAATGTTTCTGCCTCCTCTCCATGGCTTGCCAATCTGCCTAAAAACAAAGGCTGGGCAAGCAAGGCGTTGGGGCCTTAGGCTGGCCACAGTACCTAGCTAAAATATACTAACACTATTTGTTTTTTTGTTTTGGTTTTTGCCTATCTTTTTTGTTTCCCCTTTATGACAATAGATATAACTAGTTTCCCATTTGTGAAAATGGTACACAAATTTTTAAAGTGAGTTGATCTAAAGTCAAGGAGTAAGTAAGCAATAGCACAGGTGGATATAGCAAAAAAATCATGGAGGTGGTCCATGTAACACTAAAATCTGGGAGATTGTGCTCTAGCCAATCAGTTCTTGATAGAAGCTATTTGCTTGCCCTTTTCCAAGGGTAAAGAATTACTGTTGAGAGGAGTCTCCTATTGCTGTATTAGAAGTTCCCAGATGCATGATTATCAGTGTTGGCAGGGGCAGTCCTTTCCCTCCAACAGGACGTCCAATTGCTAACAGCACACAGGTCTCAGTAAACTACAGGGACCTAAAGTGGGGCAGGTCACATACGCTTGAACTTGTGTCTGCTCTGAGAAAAGGACAAGAGAAAAGATGCTGCCAAGTTCACCAACACAGTAACAGAGCCGGCAACTGACCTGAGTAGGGGTAGGGAAGCAGCGTGTCAGGGTGACAAGTTTGAAGGTTAGAACTTCAGAGCTGGTGAAGAACTGATATGCAGAATGGCAGAAAAATAAAAATATTTGAGCAAAACACACCTCTGGGCTTCAAATTTTCTCTTATGTTTCAAATGGGAGTTGGGCTCTGATCTACATCCCTTCCAAATTTTAAGCATCCCAATATTCCCTTCCAAGCAAACCTTTTAAATTCAGGGAAATGGTGGGCCCCCCACATCTGACAAACAGGGAAACTGAGGCTTAGAGGTTGAAGTAGCTTGCCTAAGAGATGCTCTCTAGCACTAAATATTTACCTTCCAGATTACATTCATGAGACATTCAGCATGGTGCTGAGTGTAGAGGAGACATCCAGAAAGTGCTGAATGAATGAATGAATGAATGAACGAATGTAAGTGCTCCCAGAAGCTACCGAGAATCTCAACTCTCATTTTCTTTCTGCTTATTTTCTTTTTTTAACTCACATCTTGCTACATACACTTCTGGGACACCTCCACCCCAACCACACAAGATGAAGAGTCCAAGAAATTCACCTTGGTTGCTTTACAGGGACCTGACCCCCAAGGTCACAGACAAGGTTTAAAGTCCACATTCCCCAAGACACTCTGCCCACAGACCGTGTCAACAACACCGTGGTCCGGGGACTCCAGGACACACGTGGAGAGGGTGTATGTATCTGTGTGTGTAGTATGTGAGCAAAGAAATGCCAAACAACCAGGAGAAAGTATGGAGAGGTAAGAGCCACACCGAGCCATCTCAGGCTCCACCTGCCTCTGCACATCATTTCAACCTACAGCGGCCTGGTACCCACCAAGGTCAGGTCCCGCTGGTGCAGGGCTGAGGAGCCTCGCCGCCCCCTCCCCCGACCAGGAAAGAAAGGGAGGAGAAAGAGGCCTCTCACTTCCATCTCCATCCTAACAGCTTCCAAGTTGCTGCCAGATTCCTGGATAACCAGTCTCCCTCATCTGCCCTCCCCCGCTTCTTCACTTCCTCCCCACCCTCGGGTTCCAGGGCCCCTGGCTGCCCCTGTGCTGTTCTCAGCAGCTTCCAAGGCACCTGTCAAAAAGCACACCCCAGGATGCCTTACCCTAAGCCAAGTGCCCTCTCTCCAGTGGTCTCCCACGGAATCCTGGGGTCCTCACCACCCCTTCCAAACCGGACACTTCCCCATCCCCATCCGCCCACCCCTACGCCGGGTGGAAGCGTCCGCGGGAAGACCCGGCTTCACCCGGTTAGGTCGCTCCCCCAACCCCCGCCCCCGCTCGACCTCTCTTCCCAAAGGGGGCGGGCGGGGCTAGAGCTTAAGGTCAAAACTCCGGGCAGGTGCCGGCTGGGGCCTAAGTCCTCCAACTGGGGATGGCGGTGGGGCAGCCTGGGGCAGCTCCCCGGCAGGCGCCTCCTCTCAGTTGCCCACTGAGGCCGGAGCAGCGCTCCAGAAGGTTGCGGGGAGCAGGAGGTGGCGAACTGAAGAGAGCTCAAGAGGCACGCAGAGCTCCCCCGCCCCCGCCCAGTCCCAGCCGGCGGCTCCAGAGGCAGGTGGGGGCCCGGGCGGGGGTGTAGGGGCACGGAGGAGGGTCCCGGGGTCCTACCTGTCCCGCGGGTCGATCCAGCTGGTGGTGCGGTTCGTGTGGTCTATGTAGTAGACCTTGCCGTCGAAGTCGCGCGCCTCCTCCCAGCCCTCCGGCAGGGGCAGCTCCGGCCGGGGCATCTTCCCGAGCGCTGCCGGCGCTCCCCCATGCAGCTCTCGACCGCAGCAGGGGCTCAGCGGCTCCAGCCGGCCGCTCTTAGCCCGGGCGGCCGCCGAGGCACCATGATCGGGGGGGTGGCGCCCGCGGATGGGGGGCCCTAGTGG
>NW_012115932.1:12183494-12185407 GCF_000951035.1 Colobus angolensis palliatus | reverse complement strand
CTTCTGTAGCCATCGCCGCTGCCGCTGCCGCCTCCCTCTCCTCCCTGCAGCCGGGTGCCGTCCCTCCTCTCCGCTACGCCGCTCTGAGCTCGCTGGGTTTCTGACTTCTGCCTCCGCCAGGTGCGGCTCGGGCGGTGCAGGTAACCGCGCTGCCCCGGAAACGGGAGGTGGAGCGCCGGCCGCCTGGGTTCCCGGGTCCCCTCCCAGCGCGCAGCGCCACGAGGGCGTGTCTTAGGGCCCGAGACGCGCCCCCTCGTGGGACAGCCCCAGCCGCCGGCCACCCCTACGCTGCCCCTGCCAGGGGAAGGAGAGACCGCCCCTCACCTGCGTCCCAGACCTAGGGGGCTGGGCCAAAAACCGCTCTTCCTCTACTTAAAACGCTCCTGTCTCTCTCCACCCGGAGTAGCCAGGCTCTTGGCACAGGTGGCCCCAAATCTTAAAGCTCCCTGCTTTTCTGTGGTGTAGAATCAAGAGTCAGGCAAGAAGTGGTTAAATGGAAACATTCTTGCGAATTGGGAAACATAAGTTTTCCAGGATCTCTGGTCCCTTCCCCCAACACACGCACCATCTGTCTCCTTCTATTCAACTCTCCCTACGACGTTTCGCCCACCCTCCACCCCTCCCCACCATTTGGAAATGTAGCTGGCTCCCCTCAGGGCCCCTAAAATTAGGAGCGCTGTGGATCCGCTTTCCTGGGCGGACTTCCAGAGGGTGTCAGGGAAAACACTTCGTCAAAGTAATAGTAATGCCATTGTTATTGTTAGCTAAATTGAGGACTTACTTGTGACAGGCTGTGGCTAGCAGCTTCAGAACAGGCGTTCTTTCTTGTGATACCTTGAGGTAGGTGTGTTATGGATTTGGGAGAAGTAGGGTTATGAAAACGAAAAAAGTAAGCAAAGCAAAATTCCATCTTGAAAAATGTTCAAGAGAATAAAATAGAGTTTCTTGAGAAATTAAAAATGTAGAATTAGTTGGGCGTGGTGGCTCACGCCTGTAATCCCAACACTTTGGGAGGGTGAGGCAGGCAGATTATCTGAGGTCAGGATTTGAGACCAGCCTGGCCAACATAGTGAGCCCTATCTCTACTAAAAAATAATAATAATTAAAAAAAAATTAGTTGGGTGTGGTGGCGGGCATCCCTAGTCCCAGCTACTCGGGAGGCTGAGGCACGAGAATTACTTCAACCTGGGAGGTTGAGGTTGCAGTGAGCCAAGATCTGCACTCCAGCCTGGGCAACAGAGCAAGACTCTGTCTCAAGTAAATTAATTAACTAATTAATTTAAAATGTAGCATTAAATACAAAAAGCAAGCTAGCATGATTGAGTGAATGATCAGTCCCAATCTCCTCTTATGTCTGTGTACTGAGTGGGAATTTAACCCTTTTTTGCACTAGGCATTTGGCAGGAAGCTGAACTGGTCGAAGGAAGCCCAGTTCGGTGTCTTCTCTTGCCTGAGGCCCACAGTCTTCCAGAAGAGCCAGCACCTCGTGCTGTATGGGCCAGGGTGTTGCCGAGCAAGAGAGGGAATCATGTTTGTGGTCTCATCTCCTCTTGACAGAAAAGACCCACCAGAGTGAGCCTCGCCTGCAAATGCCTTCTGCATAGTTAATTCCTTCCCTGAGGCCAGGCCCAGGGGCTCAGTGCTTGGCCCTCCTTCATTCCATAAATACCAGGCACCAGAGTCCAGGGACACCAGCCTCAGACTAGCCCTCAACACCCAAAAGATGGAATTCCCCATTCCTTTATGGGGGAATTCCCACAGCCCTCTACACTTCCTCTGTGTGGGTCAAGCCTTCACTACATAAAAACCCACTATAGGCCGGGTGCCGTGGCTCAAGCCTGTAATCCCAGCACTTTGGGAGGCCGAGACGGGTGGATCACGAGGTCAGGAGATCGAGACCATCCTGGTCTACA
>NW_012115932.1:12173106-12182221 GCF_000951035.1 Colobus angolensis palliatus | reverse complement strand
TTTTTTTTTTTTTTTTTTGGCCTTATTTTTCAACCAAGCCTTTTTACTGGTTGGCATTGATTGTGAAGAGAAAACACCTTTTAGACTGCCAAGTCCCGCTTTCGTTTTAGTCCGGCCGCCCAAACCCTGGCATTTTCCAAATGGCTTGCTTCTTTGGACCTTTTGACCTGGCCTGGGAAGCAGGAAAGAGAGACCAGAGCAGGAATTGACTCCTGAATTAAGACCTTGGTCTGTTCACTCTTTTTACCTCCCATCCACCCCCAGCGAAAGAATCCCAGGTTATCTCAAAGAAGCTGCAAGCAGGGTGAAGTAATAAAACAGATGACTGCCTGCCCCATGTGATGGCGCGTGAATCATCCTGGACATTCTGCGAGGCTGAGGGCAAACATGGAAGAGATTAAAGGTAAAACCGGCTCAGCCACGTGATAGGCTGAATTGGGTGTTATTCTACAGGTGACTGAACTGTAGGAATCCGAACTGAAGACAAGAAGCCCAGGTCTCTCCTGGCCATCCTCCTGGGGCTGTGTCTGACTGCCTGTGTGTGAAGTTGAAGGAGACAGGCTTGGGCAGTGCAGAGGTGACCACAGGCCAAGCCTTTCTAATGACAAAGGCCACATCCCGGTGACCCAAAGGAATCACCTGAGCCTGGGACAGGCTGTCTTGTTTTTAAAAACGATGCCCACTTAAACCCTTTTCTCCACTGCAACTGCAAGGAAGAAAGGCCATTTTCCACACGTGTTTTAGAGTGTTTCAGAGAGCTAGAGTCACATATTCCATGAAGATGGTAAAGAGGAGAAATTAAATGTAAAAAAAAAAGGAACAAATATGTCAGCAGTTGAGTTTCCTGTTAGCATCTATCTTCTTCAGCGGAAATGGAGGCTTTGAGAACCTCTGCTGAGATTTTGCTTCCTGCTCCATAACTGTGTCTCCCTACCTCATGCCGTCCCTCCCACACATCCTGGGGAATGCACAGTTATGTTCTATGATGGAGCCAATAATGTACCCTTTCTTGAGTCATGCATTATTTGAGGTTCATAAATGTGCTGTGGACTGTTTTTTCCAATGATGGGAAAACACATCCTAAGCCCGAGAAGGTGGGGGTGGAAGAAACCTTGGTAACATGAGAGCCGAGGCAGAAGAGATGGTTTTTTATTTACCTCTAGGTCTTCCATGCTTAATTCAGTGCTGGGAAATGAGCTGAAACAAGTCTTGCACACCCTACTCATTTTACAGACAGAGAAATGGAGTTTGTATGAATAACGATTTACTGCCCTGGTTCCTGCTGGTTCCATTTCATAGATGAGCAAACTGAGATTCAGAGAGGCAAAGTGACTTTTCTATAGTCACGCAAATATCAACTTAGCTGCTTCTAGTGGATTTTCGCTTCTGACTCCCAATGTGGGCTTTAGAATGCCTATGAAGGAGAGACTTCAGGGCCATGGTTGGGTTGGGAAAGGAGGTGGGGTGGCCAGGAGACTCTCCTTAAACTCCTACTTATGTTTGGGTTATATGTCTATTTGGAGTGGATGGAGGAGGCCATGGAGGTTGATGAGGGCACACTAAAACTGGTCATAGCTGAGCTGACAATGAGAGGACAGAGTTGAAGTGGGGGTTCTCAATTCTAAGAGGAAAAGATAGTGCCCTGATCCTCCATTGCCTGCCCAGTGCTGTCTGCAAGACCCCCAAGGGGATTGGCGTCAGGGGATTTCACAAGCTCAGCTGTCTCTGTGGAAAGAGGGGCACTTTTCTCCCTTTGTTGCCTTTCTTTCCCACTTGTTTCCTTGCTGGTTCTTTTTTTTTTCTTTGTTTTTTGTTGTTGTTGTTTATTTGTTTGTTTGTTTTTTGAGACAGAGTATCACTCTGTCACTCAGGCTGGAGTGCAGTGGTGCGATCTCGGCTCACTGCAACCTCTGCCTCCCGGGTTCAAGCAGTTCTCCTGCCTCAGCCTCCCGAGTAGCTGGGATTACAGGCGCCCGCCACCACGCCCAGTTAATTTTTGTATTTTTAGTAGAGTCGAGGTTTCACCATGTTGGCCAGCCTGGTCTCGAACTCTTAACTGAGCTGATTTCTCCTCTGTGAGAGGCTGAAGCTGGCAGGAGAGGTTGAGTCCATCCTATTTCTGACTCTCTTGTCAAGGGATTCTCTGGGTACTGGGAGCTGTTGTGTCTTTCATTGAAGAGGAAATGAATTATGCACCAAAGGAGGCGGTGGTGATGAAATCTCAGTTTCAAGGGTGGGGGTGTGGAGAGGAGAGAGCAAGTCCATGAGCAGAGGGCGGGAGTTCTTGCAAAGCAGTGCTTTCCTCTGTTCCTCTACTCAACAGCAGAAGTGGAGCCCTGGTGGGAAACGGGGATGGGGGTACAAGTGCAGTCACCAGCAGACTGGCTGAAAGAAGCCTCTCTCTCGGTATTTATAGAGCTTGCATCGCCATGGTACCCAGGCACTTAAATTAAACTCTAGCCCAACTGCTTGGAGATGCATGGAATGAAATGCACTTTACCTGTCCACTGTACGTAGTCTCACACCTCATTCTCAGAACTTCACCACTGCAAAGATAAGCAAATGGAGTGAATTTTACAAATCACCTGGCAAGAAGGGTATAGGGTTGGGTTTACACAACAACCTGCCTCAACAGGGTGGCTGGGCGGAGTAGTAGAAAATACATGGGCAGAAAAAACAATCCAGATCTGAAACTTGGCTCTGCATCAGTGTGTGACTGTTGACATGAGACTGCATCTCTCTGAGCCTCAGTTTCCTCACCTGTAAAATGACAGCACCAACATCTTAAGAAAAATGAGGGTGACGATGCTGCCTCACTATTGACTTGTGACAACTATATGAGATGATGCAAGTGAAGTGCTTAGCTCAGCTTCTGAAATGCAGAAGCTCTGTTAAATATAGGTCCCCTTCCCTGCTCAGCTGTTATTCATTTATTCCACAAGAACTTTTTTTGTCTGCCTATTGTCTGCCAGACAAGTATTGAGACACAAGGGTGATTTCTGGTCCCGTGGAGCTTACAGTTTAGTAAAGTAACATATAATAAACAAGTCAACACATGAAAAAGTAATTGCAAGTTGTTGTTAATAATATGAAGGAAGGAGCGTGCTGTGAAGAATTTGGTAGGGTGTGGATTGGTTGAGAATCTACTTTAGACTGGGCCAGAGGAGAAGGCCATTCTCAGGAAGTAACATTTAAGCAGAAACCTTAAGCAGCCCGCAGTGTGAAAAACCAAAGATCATGCATTGCAGGATAAGAGAACAGCAAGAGCAAAAGCCCTGAAGACAGTATGTTCACACCCAGGGCACTGTTCCCATTCCACTGAAAACCACGGGAGGCTGCTCTTGATGGGGGCACTCAAGCTAGAAGGTGGTAACCCTAAAATGCCACAAGATTCTCTGACCTCAAACCCATGGCTTCCTGTACCACCATCTCCATCCTAATCCAGGTGAACAGAGTCGCCACTCCACAGCCCTAGTTACTCAGCTGCAGTTGCCTCAAAGGTCCAATAAAACCTAGTGAAGGTTGGATATTTTGCTACTTTGTCTTTAGTTTTCAGATATTTAAATATGTGTCTTGGCATGGATTTCTTTGGGTTTATCTCATAGTTTGGTGCGGGGAGGAGGGGCTCAGCTTCTTTAATCTGTAGTTTCATGTTTCCTGTCAAAGCTGGGTTGTGTTTGTCCATTATTTCCTTGAATCCTTTTACAATAGCATTGTTTTCATCCTCTCTTCTGGGACTCTCATCTTCGTTATAGTCCCATGGGATCCTGGGGCTCTGTTCATTTGTTTTCAGTCTGTTTCGTCTCCATCATTTAGATTGGGTAATTTTGATTGTTCTGTCTTCCAGTTCATGGATTCTCTTCCCTCTGTCCCTTCTATTCTGCTCTTGAGCCCATCCATGGAGCTGTTTATTTCATTTGTTGTATTTTTCAGTTCTAACGTGTTGATTTGGTTCTCCTTTATGTCATGTATTTCTTTGCTGAGATTTTCTGTTTCTTTGCTGAGGTTTTCTGATTTTTCATTTGTTTCAAGTGTATTCATAATTGTTCATTAAAGCCGGGCGCGGTGGCTCAAGCCTGTAATCCCAGCACTTTGGGAGGCCAAGACGGGCAGATCACGAGGTCAGGAGATCGAGACCATCCTGGCTAACACAGTGAAACCCCGTCTCTACTAAAAATACAAAAACTAGCTGGGCGAGGTGGCGGGCGCCTGTAGTCCCAGCTACTCCGGAGGCTGAGGCAGGAGAATGGCGTAAACCTGGGAGGCGGAGCTTGCAGTGAGCTGAGATCCGGCCACTGCACTCCAGTCCGGGCGACAAAGCGAGACTCCGCCTCAAAAAAAAAAAAAAAATTGTTCATTAAAGCATTTTATTATGGCTGCTTTGCAATCTTTGTCAGACAATTCTAACAGCTCTGTCATCTCAGTGTTGGCATTTATTGCTATTTTAATTTGGTTTGAGATATCTCTGGTTCTTGGTATGATGAGTGATTTTGAATTGAAACCTGGACACTGTCCTTCTTAGGTTGTCTGCTTCTCCAGCACTCAGCCTGGGATATGTGAAGCAAAAAGAAAAACCAGGGAACTCACCACCATGTCATTCCTCGGATTGTGAGTTCCCTAGCCATCTGCCTTCTTCTTTGCACTGTTCTGAGTCTTCTCATATTTGTTTTATATATAACAAGGTTTTTAGTTGAACCCCTTGGAGGAATAGGAGAAAATGTGCCTTCTCCATTTTCCTGGAAGCAGAAGGTCATTGCTTACTCTGAGCCAACAAGCCAACTCCAGCTTGTGTCCAAGCTGGAGTTCACCTTTTTTCCTCAAGCTGGCTTCTTCACCCTACTTTCCCCCTCCACTCTCTACCTCCCTATTTCATATTCCCTACAGATATCTAGGTAGGAATTGTCAGCATTCTGCCTTCACAGACTCCCTTATGTCTCTTCCTTCTTTTTGACCTAAGCCCTAGCTCAGGTCTGATTCTTTTGTCTGATTCTTGGCCATTTTAATGATGTCTTCACTCATCTCATAAATTGTATGCTCAGCAATCTTCCCCCCTTCCAGTGTACCTCTTCTACCTCCTCATCTTTCTTTCTTTCTTTCTTTTTTTGAGACAGCATCTCACTCTTTCACCCAGGCTGGAGTGCAATGGCACCAACCTGGCTCACTGCAACCTCCGCCTCCTGAATTCAAGCAATTCTACTCCTCAGCCTCCCGAGTGGCTGGGACTACAGGCGCATGCCACCAGGCCCGGCTAATTTTTTTGTATTTTTAGTAGAGATAGGGTTTCACCATTGTTAGCCAGGATGGTCTCCATCTCCTGACCTCATGATCCACCCTTCTCGGCCTCCCAAAGTGCTGGGATTACAGACTTGAGCCACTGGGCCCAACCACCTCCTCATCTTTCTTTCTTTCTCTTTTTTTTTTCTTGAGACAGGGTCTCACTCTGTTGCTCAGGCTGGAGTGCAATGGCATGATCTCGGCTCAGTACAACCTCCACCTCCCGAGTTCAAGCAATTCTCAACCTCCCGAGTAACTGGAATTACAGGTGTCTGTCACTACGCCCAGCTAATTTTTGTATTTTTAATAGAGATGGGGTTTCACCATGTTGACCAGGATGTTCTCAAACTCCTGACCTCAGGTGATCTGCCTGCTTCGGCCTCCTAGAGTGCTGGGATTACAAGTGTGAGCCACCGCGCCCGGCCTACCTCCTCATCTTTCTAAAGCAGGCATCCACAGGTGCATTCCTCAGAGTTAAACATAAACATAGTCTGAGAGCAATTACATTGGGGAAATACTGGTTTTAATAAAGTAAATAGATTTCTTTCCTATGGGACTTCTCAGCACTCTCAGGGTACCTCCATCCATGGTGAGTAGCCAAGAAAACAACATAAAATACAGAATGGCCCAAACTTATTTGCTTAAATATTCTTTTTCTCCCTGAGGCATCTCTGGAGTACAATGTTCTGAGAAGAGTGTTCACAAACTTCTGTAAAGAATCAGATAAGAAATATTTTCAGGCCAGGCATGGTGGGTCACACTTGTAATTCCAGCACTTTGGGAGGCCGAGACAGGTGGATCACCTGAGGTCAGAAGTTCAAGACCAACCTGATCAATATGGAGAAACCCCATCTGTACTGAAAATACAAAATTAGCCGGACCTGGTGGCGCATGTCTGTAATCGCAGCTACTCGGGAGGCTGAAGCAGGAGAATCATTTGAACCCGGGAGGTGGAGGTTGTGGTGAGCCAAGGTCACACCATTGCACTCTAGCCTGGGCAACAAGAGCAAAAATCCGTCTCAAAAAAAATAAAATAAAATAAAGAAAAAGAAAAGAAATATTTTCAGCTTTTGCAGTTTATGGTCTCTGTCAAAACTTCTCAGCTCTGCTGCCGTAGGGTGAAAGCAGGCATAGACAATATATAAATAAATGGATGTGGTTGTGGTTGTGTGCCCATAAAACTTTATCTATAAAAACAGAACACTGGCCCTGAGGTTGTAGTTTGACCACACTTCTTCTAAAGCATCATTTAATTAAAGAGACCTAGATGTCTTTAATTAAAGAAAGAAATCCTAGGTTTCTTCCTTTATTCACTATGTCTATTCTAACTAGACAGTTAGAGATAGCCTCGGCTCGTATCTCCAAAACACATGTTACATGTATTCCCGCCTCTCCATCTCCTAGCTTCTAGCTTAGATCCAGGCCGTTGCTTGCACCTTATGAAGCCTCCTGCTGGACTTCCTCTGTGCACGTGCTCCATCATTCCACATGGAGCTGGGATGGTTGTTGTGAAACCTCAGTGGCTCTTCGCTGATCTCAGGAGGAAGTCTAAGCGTCTCCCCATGTGTTGTAAGGCCCAGTGTGGGCAGCCCTGGCCCTGGCCCAGCCTTCTAGT
The DNA here is from genome assembly GCF_000951035.1 of Colobus angolensis palliatus. Taxonomy (NCBI): domain Eukaryota; kingdom Metazoa; phylum Chordata; class Mammalia; order Primates; family Cercopithecidae; genus Colobus; species Colobus angolensis. The sequence goes on along the minus strand of NW_012115932.1, from coordinate 12,175,332 downwards.
CTCAGCTTTCATGGCTCCCCCACTCCTGCTACACAGCTGGGCTCGTGCATGTGGTTTGCACACTCAGTTCTCCTCACTTCTGGACCTGCACATGGGCTGTTTCTCCTGCTGAGAATACTCCTCCTCTGTGTTTAGCTGGTGAATTTCCCTTCAGGCTTCAGCTTAGGTATGACTTCTGTCCTCCCAAAGTTAAGTTGCATGCCCCTGCAGCTACTTTCTCCTTCAGCAATCTAATCTTATTTTAGTTCCCTGTTTCTCTCTCTCTGTCTATTTTTCCCCAGCTATACTGTAAACCCTGTGAGGGCAGCTTTTCCTTTTTTTTCCTCCCTCCTTTCTTCTACATCTCCAGCGCCAGCACAGACTGGCCTTCAGAAGACATGGGCCTCCCAAAGTGCTGATCAGGGCCTGAGACTCCCTTGACACCAGCTCTTAACCAGTTTTCCTTCATGTAGGGAGCAGATGGCATTAATCTATTGGAATAATTGGAAGCCCATATGCCCCTCTAAGAAATAAGTTGCCCATCTGTAGTGAGGGTGAGTGCTATGCAGCATCCAAGGGTCTTTTGTGGAAAGATTTTTGCTTTTTGGTTTGAGGCCAAAGGTTCTTTCTCAAAGGTCACTAAGAGCTCTAGCTCTATTTTTTTTTTTTTTTGGAGGGGGGGAGTCTGTTGCCCAGGCTGGAGTGCAGTGGCATGATCTCGGCTCACTGCAACCTGTCTCCCGGGTTCAAGCGATTCTTGTGCCTCAGCCTCCAGAGTAGCTGGGAGTACAGGCATGTACCACCAAGCCTGGCTAATTTTTGTATTTTTAGTAGAGGTGGGGTTTCACCATGTTGTCCAGCCTGGTCTCAAACTCCTGGCCTCGAGAGTTCTGCCCACCTCCACCGACCCAGAGGCTGGGCATGGTGGCTCACACCTGTAACCCCAGCACGTTAGGAGGCTGAGATGGGCAGATCTCTTGAGGTCAGGAGTTAGAGACCAGCCTGGCCAATATGGTGAAACTCCTTCTCTACTAAAAACACAAAAATTAGCCAGGCATGGTGGCAGGTGCCTGTAATCCCAGCTACTTGGGAGGCTGAGGCAGGAGAGTCACTTGAACCTGGGAGGCAGAGGTTCAGTGAGCTGAGATTGTGCCACTGCTCTCCAGCCTGGGTAACAGAGCAAGACTCTGTCTCAGAGAAAAAGCCAGAAAAAAAAATTAGGAAGATGCCAAATGCAATGTGGGATCCATGAGTGGATACTGGGTCACTTTTAAAAAACAAAGAGCTACAAAGTACATTCTTGGGAAAACTGGGGAAATGTGACAATGTAATGAGTTTTAGATAATATTATTATATCAGCGTTACCTGTCTCAGGATTGATAGTGGTATGGTAGTTCTATTAGGAGAATAAACCTTCTTCTTAGGAGAGATACACTGAAGCATTTAGGAGTAAAGTGTCATGATGTCTGCAAATTAATTGAAATGGTTCAGAAACCATTTGAGTATTTCAGAGAGAAGGAGGGAGGGAGGGAGTGTAATGTGGCAAAAATGTTAACAACTGGTGATATGGGAGGTTATTTCATCCTCTCCAAATCTCATATTGAAATGTGACCTCTAGTGCTAGAGGTGGGCCTAGCGGGTGGTATTTGGGTCATGGAGACAGATCCTGCATGAATGTCTTGGAGCTGTCCTGCCTGTAATAAGTGAGTTCTTACTCTGTTAGTTCATGTGAGGTCTGGTTATTTTTATTTTATTTTATTTTTATTTTTATTTTTTGAGATGGAGTCTCACCCTGTCACCCAGGCTGGAGTGCAGCAATGCAATCATGGCTTACTGCAACCTCCGCCTCCCGGGTTCAAGCAATTCTCCTGCCTCAGCCTCTTGAGTAGCTGGGATTACAGGCATGTGCCACCATGCCCAGCTAATTTTTATATTTTAGTAGGCGGGGTTTTCACCATGTTGGCCAGGCTGGTGTCGAACTCCTGACCTCAAGTGATCCACCCACCTTGGCCTCCCAGGGTGCTGGGATTATAGATGTGAGCCACTGTACCCAGCCTTGGTTGTTTAAAAGAGCCTGGCACCTCCGCCTGTTCCCCGTCTCTCTCTCTTGCTCATTCTCCCCGTGTGATATGCCAGCTCCCCATTTGCCTTCTGCCATGATTGAAAGCTTCCTGAAGTCTCACCAGAAGCCAAGCAGATGCCAGCACAATGCTGCTTGTACAGCCTGCAGAACTGTCAGCCAAGTAA
>NW_012115932.1:12166835-12173011 GCF_000951035.1 Colobus angolensis palliatus | reverse complement strand
CACTGCAACCTCCACCTCCTGGGTTCAAGCAAGTCTCTTGCCTCAGCCTCCCAAGTAGCTGAGACTACAGGCGCATGCCACCACACCCAGCTAATTTTTGTATTTTTAGTAGAGATGGGGTTTCACTATGTTGGCCAGGTTGGTCTGTATCTCTTGACCTTGTGATCTGCCTGCCTCGGCCTTCCAAAGTGCTGGGATTACAGGCATGAGCCACCACGCCTGATCGGGTATTTCTTTATAGCAGTGCAAATGGACTAACACAACTGGTAAATAATAATAAAAAATGTCCTGTATTCAATATTTTACTCAACCCTCATCTCACTTACCACAGTGTCTCACATGGAATATCCTTAGTGAATGTTGGCTGAACAACAATTAGTAAGTTGCCTAAAAATGTGCACTGAATTGCTTAGGATGCTCTATTGACTTCCTGTCTTTTAACTTCTGATATGGGGGCTTTGAGCAGCTTTATAACCAAAGAGCCCAGCAAACAGCTATCTCTTTCCTGTTGAGCCATATGGCTTGAGTTCCAAATATATTTATAGAGCTTATATTTCATATCGCTTAACATTTTTACAGTAAAAGTCTCCATAAAGGAGAACAAAGATAGGAGAGAAACTTGGTATACTCCAAGTGAGGTAAAATAAATCTGGGTTTGATGTCACTATGGATCATAATTTCTGTCCTGATCCAAAATCAGGATGGATACACTCTCCTGTTTATCCTTCTAAACAACTCCTATGATGTCCCTGCAAGAACTCAGCTGCAGGTGGCTGCTGTCCACCCCATCATCCAGCTCAAGGACAGAATTTCCTGGAAGGCCAAAGACCTGCACCTGCATGGAATGGCAGGGGTTCATGGGCAAGTGGAGCCCTTTACCTGACCTCTGTCTCTTGGTGTTTTCTGTTTCCATTTTATCATGATCCAAGAGACTCTTGCATTTGGCAGGCCTTAAAGCAGTGGGTGGACTTTAGAGATTAGCCTGCCCTCTGACATGAGCCATGGGCCAAAGGATGGGACTTGATGGAGTGGGCATTTAATGGGTTTCATCACTTCTGTAACCAGGGGCTTCTCTCCAGGGCAGCAATGAGGCAATAATGTAATGAGTGGCAGCTGACTGAGCACTTACTCTCCACTGTGCACTGATGGAGCACTCACACTATACCATGTGCCAAGGTGGCACTTCCCACATCCAGCATTCATTCCAGCCTTAAAAGTTAAGGAATCTTGGGGATCCAGACCCAGGCCTGCCTGGCACTAAAATCCAGGCTTCAGGCCAGGTGTGGTGGCTCAGGCCTGTAATCCCAGCACTTTGGGATGCTGAGGAGGGCAGGTCACTTGAGCTCAGGAGTTTGAGAACAGCCTGGGCAACATAGTGAGGCTGTCTCTACAAAAAATACAAAAAATTGCAGGGCACAGTGGCTCACACCTGTAATCCTAGCACTTTGGGAGGCCGAGGTGGGCAGATCACTTGAGGTCAGGAGTTTGAGACCAGCCTGAACAACATGGTGAAACTCTGTCTGTACGAAAGATACAAAAATTAGCCAGGCATGATGGCGGGCACCTGAAATCCCAGCTACTCAGGAGGCTGAGGCAGGAAAATCACTTGAACCCAGGAGGTGGCGGTTGCAGTGAGCCAAGATTGCGCCACTGTACTCCAGCCTCAGTGATAGAGCGAGACTCCATCTCAAAAAAACAAAAAATTTAGCTGAGTGTGGTGATGGACAACTCAAGTAAGAGGATGACTTGATTGAGCCCAGGAGGCGGAGGTTGCAGTGAGCCGAGATTGTGCCACTGCCCTCCAGCCTGGGTGACAGAGTGAGACTCTGTCTAAAAAAAAAAAAAAAATCCAGGCTGCTGAGTGGCAGATGTAACAGAACCGTGCCACACCCCTGGGAAGATGGAAGACTCCAGTGGCATACGCAGGTCTCGCCTCTGAGTGTTTAGTGAAATTCTGGATTAATCTAAAAGGTAATCAAGAGTACTTCTCTTATTCTGACTGACCACATACTCTCAGTCAGTAAAAGTCAATGCCCATGCTCCACTCCAGCACCTCAGAAGAGAAACTAATTTCCAGTCAGCAAGTTGACAAGTAACATGATTGCCCCCAAGGTGGGGCAAGGTTCGCCTGTGTGCTATCAGTGAGTGTCCAGATTGGGCAGGGGAATGACTGGAGGAGGTAAGAAGCAAATTGGCCTCCACTTAGAACCACACAGTGTGGACACGGTCCACTGCCTGGAGTTTGTTCAGCAAAGTCCTCCCACTGGCAGGGCGGCCAGGAACTCCCTTCTTCCAGGTGGTGGGGAAGCTCACCATCTGTGCAGCCTCCTCTGGAGGAGAGTGAGCTGGGGCACAGATCATAAATGGAGTTTCTGAGCCAGAAAGATGGCAAATGGGATGAATTCATTTGCTGAGGCTGAGGCCAACCAGTTCTTGCATCCAGAATCCCTGGCTTGTCCCTTTAGAACACATGATGAGGTCAGGTGGAGCCAGCATGAGCTTGAAGTCAGGAGACGGGCTGCATGCGAGTCTGGCACCTGGTACAATGAGCGTACATCTCAGACTCCCAGTCAGTATTTGAGGAATGAACGAATGCACGTTGTGAACTCTGAAGGGTTATGGAAAGGTGAGCAGCAGAGTGTGGAGGCTTTGACTGTGTAGAGGATTTGAGTGTGCAGAAGATTTGACTGTGAGAAGGAGCTGACTCCAAGGGCTGAGACTGATTCTTCAGCATCACCTCTTCCACTAAAGGTCAGTCGGGCTAAGTTCTTCCCCTCCTCACCCAAGAACCAGGACCTAGAAGGTGGGTGCATGTTTGGGACAGCATGTGTTTAGTGCCTGGAGGTAGAAAGGATGTATGTATCTGCATGCTCACATCTCTGCATAGATAACAGCACAGGTGGCTCTTGCTGCAGAGGTCCTGTGTGTTGCTAAATCCAACAAGCAGGGTTTTTTTGTTTTTTGTGTTTTGAAACGGAGTCTTCTTCTGTTGCCCAGGCTGGAGTGCAATGGTGCGATCTCACTGCAACCTCCGCCTCCCAGGTTCAAGAGAGTTTTCTGCCTCTGCCTCCCGAGTAGCTGGGATTACAGGCACGTGCCACCATGCCCATCTCATTTTTGTATTTTTAGTAGAGGCAGGGTTTCACCATGTTGGCAGGCTGGTCTCAAACTCCTGACCTCAGGTGAGCTGCCTGCCTCGGCCTCCCAAAGTGCTGAGATTACAGGCATGTTGCACTCAGCCAACAAGCAAGTTTTATTCTTTTGTCTCCCTCTCCTTGCTATAGCCTGGAACATAAACACCAGCTCTCTCTCTCTCACACACACACATTCACACACACACACACACAGTTCATTTGTTTCTCCCCAGACTCCCTGCACCCCCATCATGGATTGCTTGACATCCCTTTTCCCCAGCAAAACACACTGTGTTGCACCTGTTCTGAGGAAGCACCCTGCACCAGCTATCTGCAGGTACCCAGCATATTACAACTTGCACCCCCACCCCTCTGCCATTACAGAGAATGACATGGTGTGGGAGTGGGGAGGGCGTTAGGTCTCCTGGGCAGGGGGTCTCTGCAGCATCATCTCCAGTCAACATCATTTTCCCTTCTTACAGGAGTGGGGTAGAGGGTGTCTGTGTCTTGGGTTTCCCAGGAGACAGACTTCGAGCTGGAGAGTTGCATGCAGGAGGTTTTTTAGAGACAGCAGGAACAATGCTTGGAAGGGAAAGAGTGAGGGGTGCAGGGATGGGCAGAGGGAGACATTGAGCTGTGATGATGTAGTGATAGTGGCCTCAGCCAATCCCGTGGTGAGCTCTGGAGCTGGAACAACTCTTCAGAGATGCCACAAGCAGTCAGGCCTTTGCCTGACTGCTTTAGTGGAAGACTGACCTTTAGTGGAAGAGATGATGCTGAAGAATCAGTCTCAGCCTCTACACTCTGCTGCTGTGTGGACAAGGCATTGGATGTGGGCTTTCTCTGGGAAGGGGGTGTGACTGTGCCCCAGGCAGTTCCCTTGCAGAGGGTGGTGTGTGGTGTCAGCACTCAGCACTATTGGGTAGTGGGGAGCTGAGCACCCCAGGTGTGAAGAAGGGTATCTGCATCCCCACTGTGTCCCAAACAGGCTGCTATGACCTGGCCCGACACCCTGGCAGAGTGGAAGAATACAGAAAACGTTCTCTCACTGCTTCTCCCACAGTTTTTGAGGGTATTTTGGCTTTTTGTTTGATTATGTTTTTATGGTGCCAGGCCTGAGTCCTTTTTTTTTTTTTCTGGAGACGAAGTCTTGCTCTGTTGCTTAGGCTGGAGTGCAGTGGTGTGATGTCGGCTCACTGCGACCTCTGCCTCCCAGGTTCAAGCGATTCTCCTGCCTCAGCCTCCCAAGTAGCTGAGATTACAGGCACCTGCAACCATGCCCAGCTAATTTTTGTATTTTTTTTTTTAGTAGAGACGGTGTTTCCCCATGTTGGCCAGGCTGGTTTCGAACTCCTGACCTCAAGTGATCCAACCGCCTAGGCCTCCAAAAGTGCTAGGATTACAGGCGTGAGCCCCCACGCCCATCCAGGCCTGAGTTCTTGAGCCTCGGGTGTCAAAGTCCCCATATTTCTGAGGTCAACAGAGAACACTTTAACCCATGGCCATCCTTTCTCTTCTCTTCTCCCAATGGGTCTTTGACGTTTTTATTCTCTTTTGTATCGACCCCCAACTCTGCCAGTCTCATAGAAATTTGCCAATTTTCCTGGTGTAAATGCTTCCACCTTGGCTGATTTCAAGCTACCAGTGTGATATCACTGAACATGGAGCTGGGAAGAGACACAAATATCAGTCTTATGGGTGGGTTCCAGCACACTGAGTGCAGGTGGGTTTTTTGTTTTGTTTTGTTTTGTTTTTTGAGATGGGGTCTCGCTCTGTCGCCCAGGCTAGAGTGCAGTGGCGCAATCTCGGCTTACTGCAAACTCTGCCTCCTGGGTTCACGCCATTCTCCGGCCTCAGCCTCCGGAGTAGCTGGGACTACAGGTGTCCACCCTGCCCCCGGCTTATTTATTTATTTATTTTTGTATTTTTAGTAGAGACGGGATTTCACCGTGTTAGCCAGGATGGTCTCGATCTCCTGACCTTGTAATCCGCCTGCCTTGGCTTCTGAAAGTGCTGGGATTACAGGTGTGAGCCACCGTGCCCAGCCAGGGTTTAAACCCCAGGAGAGGGATCCTGGGGTGAGGACTGGAAGCAGCCGGCAGGGCTTGTGGAGTCCCTGGCAGGGATGGGCTTGCCTGCCTCCCTAGGTTCTCAGGGCCTGCATCTATCTGGGTATGGAATGGCTTCAACTGTGTTTCCATCCTGTTGCCCCCCGATGCTTTTTTGTCCATGGGATGTGCCTTTGGAAGTGAATCTCATTCATATTGCCCTAGCTCTTCCCCTCTGTCAGGTTCACTAGAGGTGAATGCAAGGGCTTAGAGAGGTGGGGTTGCAAAGAGGGGAAAAGGTGCCTTCCCAGCAAGGATTCTGCCCTTGGGATACAGCAAGCCTTTGGAAGAGCCCAGCTTCTCTGTCCTGCAGGACTCTGAGATGACGCAATAGGATGTCATTTCTGCTCTCCTCCAGTTAGCACAGAGCTGACATTTGGGAATGTACCCCTTTATGTGTGTGATTTACTCTTGAATCTTCTCTAATTACCATAACCACCACAAGCGGTAGGTAGCGTTCCTTCTCCCCCATGTTGCTGATGAGAAAACTGGGTCATAGGGAGGTTTAAGATTTGTCTAAGACTTGTAGCAAGTACATAGTAGAGCAGGGTTTAAACTCAAATTATTGATTCTAAAGCTCATGCTAAAAACCATTTCACCATATATCCTCTCAGGAATATAGACTGGCATGTGTTCTGTCTTAGGAGGTCAAAAAAAGAGAGTGATTAAAGTGGTCCTTCAATTGTACTCTTCTCTCTCTCTCTTTTTTTTTTTTGAGATGGAGTTTCACTCTTGTTGTCCAGGCTGGAGTGCAATGGCGCAATCTCAGTTCACCCCAACCTCCACCTCCTGAGTTCAAGCGATTCTCCTGCCTTGAGTAGCTCCTGCCTCCCAAGTAGCTGGGATTACAGGCATGTGCTACCATGGCCGGCTAATTTTGTATTTTTAGTAGAGATGGGGTTTCTCCATGTTGGTCAGGCTGGTCTTGAACTCC
>NW_012115932.1:12049570-12166305 GCF_000951035.1 Colobus angolensis palliatus | reverse complement strand
GCTGGTCTTGAACTCCCGACCTCCGGTGATCTGCCCACCTCGGCCTCCCAAAGTGCTGGGATTACAGGCGTGAGCCACCGCGCCTGGCCAAGCTGTGTTCTTATACATATAATGCTATGGCTTGAATGTGTCCCTCATAAGTTCATGTATTGGAAACTTAATGGTCGTTATAATGGTATTAAGAAGTGGGACATTTAAGAGGTGATTAGCCAGGAGGACTCTGCAATCATGAGTGGACTGATGCTGTTATTGCAGGAGTGAGCTCCTGAGAAAAGGATAAGTTTGGCCTCTTTTCTCTCTGTCTCTTATGATGGGCATAGATGCCATGTGATACCTTCCACCACAGGATGACCCTCACCAGATGCCAGTGCCATGCTCTTGGACTTCCCAGCTTCTAGAACCACGAGCCAAATAAACATCTTTACTACGTAAATTATGCAGTCTGTGGTATTTTGTTGTAACAGCAGAAGATAGACTGTGACACAGTGAATGTCACATGCTGAGTATTATTCTACCCGATCCTCCCATCTCTCCTTGGTACAGAGAAACACAGGTGTGAATATGAGAATGAGTAAGAAACCTCCACTCAGTACTTGCTGCGGTATTTGCTGCAGCTCCTGCACACACATCTTTGCTCTGCATGTTCCATTGTTCCAACATTTCCACTAATTACACATGATGCATCACCCACTGCCCCCACCCCACCGCCAACCTGCCCCCAGTATGTGTCTCTAGTCCTCACACTCTGTGTTACACCTTCAGTTATACTTCGCGTCTTTGCACCTGCACACATCCTCGCACCTGGTGCCTTTACAACTGCGTGCATCTCCTTGAAGCCTGTGCTATACATTACCCTTGATATTTGTAATGTGTTACACACACACACACACATTTTTCCTCTCCCTGGCAGATTTATGCTACTGAGAAGAATACCACCTCCTCCAAGCAGCCCCTTGAAGCCTTACCAGTTGAGGACTGATAGATATCAACTCATATTCTCTCTAGAAAAGCTATTGAGCTCTGTGACTGCATCCCTGGCACCTATCCAGAGAATATTATCTGGGCACTATCAATTACCATGAAGTTGCTGTTTCAGGGGGCTCTGCGATGGCTGGCACAGGAACAGGACAGGAAGGAGGAAATAAAGTTTTACCCTGTCATCTCAGGGCCTGGCATCTCTCCCTCAGGTACCAAGGGAGGTTGCTTGGAAGTCCCCAGGCTCCTCTCACTTGTCATTTTCTCATGTGGCTCACTCTGACGCTTCTCATTGTAACACACACACAGGGCCACGCCTTACTGCACATAGCCCATCGCTCCTGTCTTAGGATTATCAGCATCTCTGCCTTCCTCCAAGCAGTGGCAGCTCCTCAGGAGGTCTGTGGGGGGTTGGGGCAGTCAATTCTCTTTTTCACACTCAACTCATGCAGTCAACTGAGGTAGTTGAAGAAGAGAAGAATCGGGGTAGAGACCTCAGAGAAGAAGAGGAGGATCAGGGTAGAGACCTCAACCTGTAGTTCTAGAACCCTTGCTTGGGGAGTGTCAAATGGATGAACATAGGAAGTATCGATAAATGTCTCCTTAGGGAGAAGAGGCTCCTTCCTTATGAATGCTGGGATCTTGAGTAGGGGAGAAATGAGGGAGCAGTGGGTGGGGAGGGAATGCATTAGAGCAGTAGCTCGCTACTGGGGTCCATTTTACCTTTCAAGAGGACATTTGGCAATGTCTGAGAGGCTGTCACGAATCGGCAGGGGTGGGGTGTGAGGTAGGTAGAGGCCAGGGATGCTGTTAAACATCTTCTATGCACCGGATGGCTTCCCACGACAAAGCCATCTGGCCCAAATGTCAATGGTGCCACAACTGAGAAACCGGTACTAGCACATAGGATGGCCCCATGGGCAGGACCACCTCTGCAGAAAGTGAAGGGAAGTCCTGCTCCCCATGTGTGGAGGGAGGGAGTCGGGATCCAGAGTGAAGGAGCGGCAGACTTCCAGCCCCACACAGACCAGACCGTTCTTCCCAGGGGACAGGCTCTCCAGGCTGGTGTTGGCTGGTGGCTTCCTGCATTCCCAGAAGAAGGGAAAGGCCATGGTATCCTCAGGGCGGGTAGCTGAGAGACCCTGCAGAGCCAGGTGACTTTTGGCTATTCAGATTCCATGTAGATCCTCCCAATGCACTATCTGTGCACTCATCCAAGCGCTTTCCACCAAATGCCCATCAAAGCGGAGCTAACTGCCCTTCCCCAGTGTCCCTGCCATGCCCTTCTCTTCCCAGCACTTCCATATTATTATTATTTTGTGAGATGGAGTTTCGCTCTTGTTGCCCAGGCTGGAGTGCAGTGGCATGATCTTGGCTCACTGCAGCTTTGACCTCAAGTGATCCTTCCGCCTCGGCCTCCCAAAGTGCTGGGATTACAGGCATGAGCCACCGTGCCCGGTCCACTTCCACATTATATTGCTTATTTGCTTCTTGGTGTTTCCCATTAGACTCCTCCTGAATGGCTGTGTTTTATTCATCCTTCTGTCCCCATCACCTGGCTTTGTCCACTGAGCACCTGTGGCATGTCAGGCACCATTTGTGGACAGAATGGACAGAAGCATGATTTCAGTAGATATTGGCAATTAACACGTTTTTGTCTAGGCAGTTATTTTCCTTGTAAGAACCACTCCTTTCCCACTGTTTATGGCTCTGGAAAGGCTGATGGGGTCTGGGCCAATTCATGGTCTTCTGTTGATAGAGAGAGGGTCTCTTTGCCCTTCCCATGGCTGCTGCAAGGATATAGGTTTGGGCCTGTTGGCAACCATCTTTCCTACATATGGAATACATCAATGTGAAAATAAGGCCACATCCCAAGGGAAGCGGCATTGAGAGGAGGAGCAAAGACTACCTTGTGAACATCTTTGTGCCCCTGGATCTGACCACATCTGAAGCCAGTCCTGCCTTTGGATATCCTGGTTTTTGCTTTGCGTTAGGATACTGTCACTGACCCCTGCAAGTCTCCTGATTAATACAAAGATGCTGCCTGGGGGCAGAAGCCAGCCTGTGTTCACTTTCTCCATCTTCACTGCAGCGTTCTACGTAATACATGTTTCCTAAACGTTCACGTGGTTGACTAACAGCCAGTGGGGCAGATCCCTTCTGGCCAAAGGCTCTAGCCTGAGAACAAAATCTATATGTATGTGGTCGAGATAAGACCACGATAAGGGATTGTTGAGGGAGTGGCCTGGGAATGGAAACAGCCTGAGCTGACTGAGAAGCGAAGATTCCCAGCCACATGGGAGGCGCCTGTTCCTGATCCGCAGTGTGGCCTCTCCAAGCCTCAATTTTCACACTGTTTCACAGAGTGGCTGGGAAGTTCAAATAATGGCAATTAATTGGGTAGAAGGGTTTTATGAATGCATGAGTGTAAGGACATCCCTTTTACTGCCCCTGGAATTGGGCTCAGTTCGGGGACAGGGATCATCTCTGGAAGAGCAGCTACTGGGTAGACTGTCCCTAAGAGGGTCTAGGCATTGCTGCTTCTGTCCTCTCTGCCCTGGAGGCTTCTAGGAGAGCAAGGCCCCAGGGTTTTATGCAGCTCTTGCAGTGGGAGGATGGGGTGGGTGGCGCTCCTTACTCTTCAACAGGTCAAGCTTCAGGCTGGGATCACGCTTCAGCTCCCACTGAAGGCTGAGAATAAGAAAAGTTAGTCGCCAATCAGTAGACATCCTGTGAGGCAGGCTGAGTGTTTACAACAGCAACCCTGCCCGTTGGCAGTATCATCTCCACTTCACAGGGGAAGAAGCCCAGGCTTCGGAGGTTAGATAAGAAGTCCAGGCTTAGCTAGAAAGGAGAGTGGTTGGGATTGAAAGTGAAGGCTTTTTTTGTTTTGTTTTGTTTTTTTCTTTCTTTTTTTAAAATCTAAAGACGATAACCCCCAAATTCCACTATTTTCCTTCAATAATAGCTTACCATTTAATATGCATTTGTTAAATGCTGGGCCCTTGCCAAGGACTTTACATATATTATTTTTATTAGGCTTTTCAAATAATCCCATGCAGCAGTTATTTTTGTCCCTGTTGTACAAATGGGAAAGGTGAGACTCAGGAAGGTAAGTCCAGGTGGAAATGCACTCAGTGGGCAAATGGTGGAGGTAGGTTCGCAGTCCAGTCTGGTTGGTCCCGAGACTGGTCTTCTTTGGAATCTTGTTCCTGGAACCGATTCCAGGGGCCTCTTTCAGGAACCCAGGGCTGTCCTCGCAGTCTCTAGCTGCCCAGCGACTTCCCTAAATCCCTTTGAGGCGCCGTGCGCGACTCCAGGCAGATTTCATGGGAAAGGCTGCCACCTTGTGGCCAGATGGCAAACCCAACATTTGCCGGGAGGAGGCGAGGGCTGGTGAGGGAGGGGCTTTGCGGAGCAGCTGGTGCGGCCTTGCTTTCGGAGGGCGGCGCGCAGCCACAGTGCCCGTTGTGGGTGCTGGGGGACGGCGCCTTACGGGTTGCCCAGCTGCCTCAGGGTGTAAGGCGGGGCTTGGGTGTGAGCGTGCTGAATCAGAACTTTCCTGGAAAATCCCCATTTGTACTGATCAGAGGATCACTGAAGTAAGCAAGTAATCAGAATATCCCTTCTCCTTAAATGTTCCTCCCCGGTGTTTCACCTGGGTGGTCGTGGAGGAGGGAGAGGCGAAGGAGAAGGAATGGTGCATGCCCTGGAGAGAGGATCCTCGGCCGGGATCCTGTTCTCCGTGTTCCACCCTGTATAGAACCTGTCCCCAACTTGAGCAAGTTACAGAGCCTCGTCTTCATTTCGCAAATCTGAGCCGATTTGAGGAGCTCACCCTCTATTCTGACCGCCCCAGCCTTCCTTCAAGCCCTCAGTCCAGACTGTTGCAGGCTCCCCCAGGCTCTGGGCCTGCTGCCACTCTTCTCTCTTTACTTTGCAAACCCAAATATTCCCTAATCGTGTTTCTCCTATATACAAGAGCCACACTGAGGTTCCTCACGACCTGGCAGGAGAATACCCAGCTTCTTAGCCTGACTCTTATTCCTACCTCATTCCCTCCAACAAACCTCATCTCTGGCCTTGCCCTTCCCGCTGAGTTCCAATCCCCTCCTCCTCATTTCTGGCTGCACGTGAAACTCACTTACTCATGATCAGACCCTTCTTCCAGAGGTCCAGATCTAATTGGCCTGGGACCCGTGTCTAGAGCGCTCGCCAGTAGTTCTAATCCTTAGCACCTGTCCCGGCCTCTCTGAACTTCTCACCTATCTCTGCATATTTTTTCTCCTTCCTGCTGCCCTCTCCTGCCTTGTCTGCCCGGCATTCTCTTACCTGCCAGTGCCCAGCTCAAATGCTCATGGAGGCCGGGCGCGGTGGCTCATGCCTGTAATCCCAGCACTTTGGGAGGCTGAAGCGGGCAGATCACCTGAGGTCAAGAGTTCAAGACCAGCCTGGCCAACATGGTGAAACCCCGTCTCTACTAAAAATACAAAAATTAGCTGGGTATGGTGGTGGGCACCTGTAATCCCAGCTACTTGGGAGGGTGAGGCAGGAGAATCGCTCGAACCTGGGAGGTGGAGGTTGCAGTGAGCCGAGTCTGCACCATTGCACTCCAGCCTGGGCAACAGAGCGAGACTCTGTCTCAAAACAAAAACAAAAACAAAACAAAAAATACTTGTGGAGAGAACTCATACTCCTGTCCTCTGGACATCACGTGCTTGCTCGTCACTTGTGTGCCAGCCCTGAGCCTCCCGTGTTCTAGTGATTGGCTTGTGAGTTTGTCTCACACTTTAGACCATGTTTTATTTACCTTTGTCTTCCCAGCTTCTGACAGTGCCAAGGACAAAACTGTGCTTGGTGATTCTGAAAGTAGAATGCCTGAACAGATGTCCCTTGTTCACATGGCCAGTCTTCACGTTGCTGAGACCCTCAGCTTTCCAGATGTCACCCTTTCTGAAAAGCCCTTGAAGCCATGGAGAAGGTCCACACACTGAAAGTACTTGTTCAAGTTCCCCGGGCCCGGGAGAGGGGAGAAGCAGAGACTGCTCTTGGGGACATGAGATTTGAGGGACGGTCTTTCTCCATCTCCCCAGCCACCACATACAATTCTCTCCCACTGTGAAAATTGTCATGCCTCAATTTCTACTCTTAGAAAAATCAGTGTTCAGAAGAAAGATTTTAAAACAATAAAAATGAGGTTGGGCACGGTGGCTCACGCCTGTAATCCCAGCACTTTGGGAGGCTGTGGTGGGGAGATCACTTGAGGTCAGGAGTTCGAGACCAGCCTGGCCAACATGGTGAAACCTCGTCTCTACTAAAAATACAAAAAATTAGCCAGGCATATGGGAGTGGGCTCCTGTAGTCCCAGCTACTCAGGAGGCTGAGGCAGGAGAATTGCTTGAAACCACGAAGTGGAGGTTGCAGTGAGCTGAGACTACGCCATTGTACTCCAGCCTGGGGAACAAGAGTGAGACTCCATTTCAAAAAAAAAAAAAAGAACATTTATTGAGTACCACATATCCATGATGCAGGCAATATCTCATTTAATCATCAAAGCAGCCATCCTCATCCCTGACCCATGATGGATTATTATATAAGTGAGAAACTTTTCTTCTGCTAACTTGAGTTTCTCCCTTAATGCAGCGAGTGATATTTACCTTAATTAGCACATGTAACCTTCCCAAGTTTCCATGTTCATTTAGTGAGTGGTAGAGTCAGGACTGGTTCCTAGGTGGTCTGACTTCAGAGTGCACGATCTTCACTAACCCATAGGCCGTACCGCCTTTCCAGAATTCTGTATCAGACAGTCTGTCCTGGTCATGCTAGGACTGGGCCCAAGGAAAGGTGGGAAAGGATTTCTGCCCCGTGTCTGTTTCCTTCTCCCTTAGTATGTGTTTGTGTAGTGTGTTATAAGAGCCTGGCCTGGGTGTAGCAGAAAAACCATGGATAATTCAAAGATGGTTAAACCAAAAGAGGAGAGTTTCAGGCCTGGGTGGCATTCTGCTGACATGTGGTTCCCTTTGTGATACACTATTTGCTCACCCTTTGGGTCTACCACCCTTTGGGTCTACCTGAGAGGCTGGATGGGGCAGAGAAGCCACGGGCTGAGTGAGATCCCCTGGCTTCTGGCCTGGCGTGCACACCCTGTCCTGGTGGGCTCTGGTGGCTGTATCTACTGCAGGAGGATAAAACACAGTGACGGGTCCGCATGAAGTTCCCACCAAACCAAGATTTGAGTGGTCCTCATGACCCACCGGAAGCTGTTCTGTGAGCTTTCTCCAAGTAGTTCTGACACCAGCCAGATTAAACAAGGCAGAGCTGAGAACCGGCCACTGCACTCCAGCCTGGGCCACAGAGCAATACTCCGTCTCAAAAAAAAATAAAATAAAATAAAAAATAAACAAGGCAGGCAGCAGCTGGACCAAAGCAGCCCAAAGACAGAGAAGCCATCTCCTATTTCCCATCCTCCTCCTGAAGGGAAACAGCCCAAACCCATGGCCCTGGGGAGATACCTGTTCACACGTGCATCCAGAGGGAAGTGCTCTGGGCCATTTCTGTTGCCTGCTTGCTTTACGAAGTCATCACTGGCTCTGCTAGTGACGCTGGGAGGGCTTGTGAAGCCCGGTACCTGGGTTCAAGCAGGCCAGCCCTGCCGCTCTCTTTCTTTCCTTCCACCTGTGGGTGATAGGACCTCAGGAGGCCTCAGACTTCCTGAAGAGGGTTTGGAATTGGCCACAGCTGAGCTTGAATCTGATTCCACCACTTACCCGCTGGGTGATGGTGGCCTCGGATTTCTCACCTCCAAAGTGACTAGGAGCTCATCCGGGGCATGCATCCAGTCACTTTTTTAAAAACTAGCTTTAGCTTAGGGTGACGGCCTCCTTGGCCTCCTCCTTCATCTCACCTAGATGACCACATCGGCTTCCCCTCCCTGTCCTCCACACTGCAGCCACAGCACTTTTTATGAAATCAAAACTCAAAACTTTCTGTTGCTTTTCATGTTAAAAAAAAAAAAATCAAACCTCTAATTGTGTCTTGTGAACCCTGCCAGCCTCTCCTGTGCTCCGGCCTAACCACCCACCTTCTGTGTCCTTTTTTTTTTGTTTTTTGAGATGGAGTTTCGCTCTTGTTGCCCAAGCTGGAGTACAGTGGCGTGATCTCGGCTACCTGCAACCTCCGCCTCCCAGGTTCAAGCAATTCTCCTGCCTCAGCCTCCCAATTAGCTGGGATTATAGGCATGTGCTATCATGCCCGGCTAATTTTTATATTTTTAGTAGAGATGGGGTTTCACCATGTTGGCCAGGCTGGTCTTGAACTCCTGACCTAAAGTGATCCGCCCGCCTTGGCCTCCTAAAGTGCTAGGATTACAGGCGTGAGCCACTGCGCCCAGCCCATTTTCACTTCTTGATGCCATGCTTTTCCTACTGTCTGTCCCCTCCTGCCCATAGTTTCATAAGGCAGGGGCCCATGGGTGTCTACTCACCTCTCTTACCCAGAACTTAACCCAGGACGTGGCATGAGGGAAGCTCTCAAGAAAATGTGAATGAAAGGTGAGGACAAACTAAAATACTGCATGCTGAGCCCTTAGCATTACGCTGGGCACCAAGTAAGCACCTACAAATATCAACAGTTAATGATGGTATTATTCTAACTTTAGGAGTGATGTAGAACAAAAATTTTCCAAACCAGCAGTGCTTTTCTTATTGGGTTGTCCCAAGTATGCAAGATTTGGGGTAAGTTGATGTAGTCTGGAAAGAAATATGAAAACACACACACACACAACTTCCAATGTGGTGAATGTTCCCCTTTGATTTCTGCCAGCATCTCTCAGAACTAGAATGTGGTTGCAGGGAGGGGCCTGAATGTCCCAGGAGTGCTGGAGGGATCCATCCATGCTTGGGCAGGCTCTGAGGGTCCTCACTGCCCACCCACACCACATGCAGACTGTCCACTTCTGCTCCATGCAGAGAAGGGGCTGCAGATGCAGGCAGAGTTAGCTATAGAATTAGGGAGCACTAAGATACCTCTAATAAAAGCTCCTCCAGGCAGGGCTCAGTGACTCATGCCTGTAATCCCAGCACTTTGGGTGGCTGAGGCGGGTGGATCACCTGAAATCAGGAGTTCGAGACCAGCCTGGGCAACATGGTGAAACCCTGGCTCTACTAAACATACAAAAATTAGCCAGGCGTGTTGGTGTGCCTGTAATCCCAGCTACTCAGGAGGCTGAGGCGGGAGAATTGCTTGAACCCAGGAGGCGGAGCTTGCAGTGAGCCAAGATCACACCACTGCACTCCAGCCTGGGCAACAGAGCGAGACTCCCTCTCAAAAAAAAAAAAAAAAAAAAGCTCCACCAGGTGTTCAAAATACCAGCTCGGCCTCTGCACGTTTGGGCAGCTCCTCTTTTTCTCCAGTAATGCTTGCCTTTTTCTCTTCTCAAAGCATTTCCACACAAGACCAGTGTCCACAGGAGTTTTAGAGACTTTATTTATGTATAAACAATTTAAACACTTTGCCATAAATTATCTTTGCCTGTCCCTAGTCTTTGCTTAGCAGCAAATTAAAATTAATATAAAAACTCGATGAACAATTCATACATGTATATTACAAAAAAGTTCCTGTACCAAAGTTCTTATTAGACTTTTTTTGTTTTTGTTTTTTTATTTTTAAAATTTTTTTTGTTTTTATTTTTATTTTTTAAATTTTCTCTCCTCGTGGTGACTGTCATGTGATTGTCTCAGTTTCTGGACCAAACAAACACACTAATAATTTTAAATCTGAAACAGTGATTGTGCCTTTCGGCTCATGTATGTACAGGGTGATCAGAAGTGGTACCTGTTAGCAAAAGTGTCACGATGCTGCACCTCTACCGAAACTGATACCCACAAACTACGGAATCTAAACAGACTACACCCTGTAACTGCGTATTACTGTCCACAATGGAATCTCCAAAGACGAAAGAGTATGAAATTTATCTGTAGTGATTATAGCCACCATTTTGAATTAAATTTTACACTCTGCGCTCAAATAAATTAGCTCAGGCCAGACTTAGTTGAGACCTGAGAGTTAAGTGCTGGATGGTATTATTTCGCTTTGATTTTTGATAGGAATTTCTTTTATTCCTTCATGTTTTTTTTTCTTTAAAAAGTATTTCCAGTGCTCACTCCTCCTCTTTTATCCCCCCCTCCCCAGGCGCTACACACAAATCACCCCCAAAGTCGTGTTTTAAATGCACCTGTATTTGCTTAAACGAAAATGTCGGAAGGATTTCTCCCACAAGCAGTCTGAGGGGTTTGTCCCGCAGCTGGTCTGGTGACGCTGGCCCTCGCGGATGTCTACGTGTCTGTCGCTCACGTGTGAATGAGTGAGGTAATTGGATATGAGGCCTTCTTTCTCATCTTCGTTTCTTTGTTTATCGGTCCGTGTGTTTGTTTTGTTTTGTTTTTATTTGTTTTCTTCTTTGCTTTTTCGTTTTTGTTCTTTTGTTCCTTTCGGACACTTTGCGTCTCTTTTCTGCGTAGACCCAGAACAAGTGGGTCATATTTTAGGGGAACTTGGAACATCGTGTGTGTCTGTTCATTCATTCGTTTGTTTTGTTTTCCTCGGAATTTTCAGCCAGGCTTTAGTCTACTTCAGGATGAGGGACTTCTCGCTTGGACAGTAGCATTTGAACTCAAAAAATGTGAGCTTTCTTGCCACTTGGTCTCCTAAAGCAGCCCAGCCTCAGTGCCCCTGTTAGGTCTTCATCTCCTTAGGAGAGGAGATAACAGTTACTCCTGCTGAGCCATTCAGACAAGGAATGGCAGCAGATTATTTTGTTACCTCTTTCCCATCTCATTCTGTCTTAAAAACTGGATGTTGCTGCTACTGTCTGCAAGCTCTGGGTATTGCTCCACGGGAAGCACGTAATATCCCTCGTACCCTTGCACACGCCCGGTGCTCAGAAGCTGCTGCTTCTCGCCCTCAGTCCACAGGCGGCTCCCCTCTCTCCCGTCCCTGGCTTTCTGCTGCTCCTTGGCCCAGGCCGTGCCCAGGGCCCTCTGTCTCGCCTGGTCCAGGACGCGGGCCTTCTCTTCGTCCAGGGTGTCGGGGGTGAGGCCATAGCGGATGCTGAGCAGCAGCGTGGAGTACTGGAACTCAATGTTCGTGAACCTTCGAGTCCTGCCGTTGACCAGCAGCGTGGGCTGGGACACGGTCACGTTCACCCCGCTCTCCAGCACCTTGCGGCCGATGGTGGTACCCAGCGTGACCAGGTCGCCATCGGCTGAGCCAAGCTTCACAAAGTAGTGGGTGTCCTTGCCCTCGATGCTGTAGTGCATCTTGTCCAGGTAGTAGGCGTTGTTCAGCACAGACGCCACCTTGCGGCTGTCCTCGCTGGCGATGCTGGACACGCCTGTGGTCACCCGCCCTTCTTTGATGGCGAACATGATGCCTTTGCCAATGATGGGCGTGGTGGTGGCAAACCAGTGACCCGCTTTCTCTCGGATGCTGGCGTGGAGCTTTTTAGTAATGACCTGCCCTTCCAGAGCCATGAAGGCCTGGTTATGTCTCTCCGTTGTCTGTTGGACACCTGTAATGAGCTGTGGGGATAAGAAAACAGAGAAGGCTGAGAAGATGAGTTGGGCAGCTCACTCAAAAGGAGTCACAAAGAGAAAGGCTTGGAACTCTCCTGCAAGAACTAGTGTTGGGTCTATCCAGATCTGAGCTGATGGAGTCCTACTTTTTGGAACTATGGATGGCTGGTTGATTACCAGTGCTCTGAACTATGGATGGCTGGTTGATACTAATGCTCTGATGGTGTGGCCTGTCCATCTTCCAATTGCCACTAACTAAAAAAATGGTAAAGGAGGTTTGCCCCTTGCTGGCATGGCCACCCAGGCCTACACACTTACCAGGTCAAGCCACCACTTGGGAAGAGCCCCGTTCTGCACTCTGATGGCTGACAACTGCCTTGCCAGCTTCAGACCCAGGAACGTCCTGACACAAAGGGCAGGATGCTGATTTGAACAGCCTTGAACCCCACCACTGTAACCTAGATTTCCTGGAGGCCAATGACTTGGATATTCATTAACTTCCTTGGGTTAAAACCTTGCCACTCAAAGTATAACCAGCTGCAGAGGAATCACTAGGACCTGTCCTGTTCAAAAAGCAGAATCTCAGGCCTTACTCCAGAACAACTGAGTCAGAGGCTACGTGTGAACAAGATGCCCTGGGTGATCTGTGTGCATAGGAACATTTGAGTAGCATCAGGCTGAGAGATTCAGGCTTCAAGGGCGAGAGGGAATATCCCCCGGCTTTGAGGCAGTTGCTTTGGATCCTCGCCCTGGTTCTGCAGGGGATGAAATCACCATTATCTCCTTGGCCTTGAGCTCTCCACTCGCAAATTACAACTTGTCTCAATTGGTGGTTGGGGTACAGGCTGGGATAATGGGAGAGGCTGCGTTTGGGAGGTAACAGCACTTAGATAAATGAGAGAAATGATGGCTATTCATCCACTGAGTGGTCCCCAAGGGGCAGGACTGAGTGAACGCTGTTCTCAATTACCCAGCAGCTCCTCCTTGCCTCTCTATAGTTACACAATCTGGACAATTATTCAGAGCAGCTGAGGCCTTTCAGACTTTGATAGGGCTGAGCGCCGGTTCTGTAGCAGGGGTTATCTGAACCCCTCCCATCCGATTGCAGCAGAGGTGTCAGCTGCACCCAGATGGAAACTGACCACCCCTAGGTCATCACAGAAAGACCCAAGCACAAATTATGTTCTGAAAACTCAATCCGTATACGTTTGGCCATAAAGTGCCGAGGTTTTATGTGGGGCATAAAAATGTTCTTTAATGGGATGGAAACTGCAAACCACAGTTTTATGATGTCCCATAAAAGCTGAAAGGGTTATGATCTTATAGGCAGTGCAGATGGTAGGTTGCTGCTAGATTTCTCTGTGCTGTTGTTAATCAAGGAGTGACTCAAGGGTATTCTACTGAACAGATAATGATACCACAATTAAGGCAATAATTGAAGTTGGTAAGAAATATGTGCTGTGCCAGACAGGTGACAGCACTGACTTTCACTTTCCTGGAAAGTCTCAATGTGTCCCGCACCTTTTATACCCAGCTCCAATGTTTTCCTGCACTGGCATGCCTTTGGCTCCCATGAGGTTCTGTTTGCAAAAGGGAATGATGACAATCATTTGGATTCTTGGCAGGAACCTCCACTTACCTGTCCATTCTCACTTGCTTGACTCTCTGACAGTTCATAGGGAGGAGGCACAAAATACATTTTGGCTCTTGGGAAGCCAGGAATGATGTTGCTAAGCTGAAATCCAAACATCACAAGCCAGCTTTTCACATCTATGGTGGAAACAAAAAGAAAGGTTTCTGAAATCATGATGGATGGAGAGCAGCAGCGGAGCTTAAAGAGAACAAAATAAAATGGGTGGTTGGGTGTACGGTCCAAACGGGAGGGAGGAAGAGTTCGTGACTGTCTCCTGGGTCCAGACCCAGGGCTTCCATACATGGGTTTTAGGAAGTAGACGTCTTTCCAAACTTGGTCAGTTGATAACCGCCATGTGGTGATTAAGAAGGCCTTTGCTCGAATAAGATCTAGCTTCAAATTCCCTTGCTGTGTGACCTTGGGCAAGTCCCAGCCCCTCTCTGAGCCTCAGGTTCCTCAGATATGAATTGGGATAATAACTGCGTCAGTCTCATTGGGTTGTTATGAGGATCAAAGGAGAAAATCCACATAAAAGGCTTTTCACAGTGCCTGGCACATTAACTGCTCGATAAATATCAACTCCTTTATTTAGCAAGTATTTAAGGGAGCATCTATAACAGGCCATGGAACATCTATCACAGGCCACACAGTGTGTTTAGAGGCTAGAGATACAAGGGTGGGCTGGAGGGATAAGTGATGCTTATTATTGGTGTGCAAGCCTTTTGGACTGGGGCTGCTGCACTGAGGCTGGCTCACTATGGAAAGGGGTTTCGAAGAGCTGGACACAGATGGAAAGCAGAGTCCTCTGGATCCTGAGAGCCCTTTTCTCCAGCCTTCCTAGTTTCTCTCTCTCTTTTTTTTTTTGATATGGAGTCTTGCTCTGTTGCCCAGGCTGGAGTGCAATGGCATAATCTTTGGCTCACTGCAACCTCTGCCTCCCAGGTTTAAATGATTCTCCTGCCTCAGCTTCCCAAGTAGCTGGGATTACAGGCATGCGCCACCACACTTGGCTAATTTTGTGTTTTTTTGTAGAGATGGGTTTCTCCATGTTGGTCAGGCTGGTTTTGAACTCCCAACCTCAGGTGATCTGCCCACCTTGGCCTCCCAAAGTGCTGGGATTATAGGCGGGAGCCACTGTGCCCGGCCCAGACTTCCTACTCTTTAAAGAGAAACCAAGAGAGGGCACTGGCTGCTCAGAGTAAGACCACCTGCCAGAGGTCAACATCAAGTCCTTGCGTTGGGAATTATGCCACCTGCCCCAAGTGTCCTGCCCTCTGCTGAATGATCCAGGTCCCTAGAATAAGACTCCTTCCACACTGATCAATAGAGAGTCCTGGATGTCTGTGCCTTCAAATGCTCACATCTTCAGCAACACCACCACCATGGAGTCCAGAAGGACTAATCTCCTTATGCTCCTTATCCCTGTTTATAATGGGCATCCCCCAAATCATGCCCAACACCCTCCAATCCCTTCCTTTCCTGCTCCAGCTTCACCTCTCCCCAGTTCCCCAAATATTTCCATTGGGCCCTCTGGAATTCACATTTGTATCGGAAGCCACACCCCTCCCCCCACCCCCCGCCACCTCATGTCTTCAATCTGTTTTCTAATGGTTCCTTTCCCTTTTTGCTCTTACTGAAACTCTCTCTGCCAATAACATTGGTCTCCCTGCTTCTTCACCTACAATCACTGGACCTGGAGGTACAAGTGCATTTGTAATACAGGAGGCACTCGCTTGCATTTCTCAAAGATTTTAGCTTCTGCTCCACTGTCATTCCCTCCATCTATTTTCCTGAATTAATTCTTAGTGATTTCATTATACAGGTAGTTGCTCCTTCCAACATTCTGGCCTCTTGTTTCCTTGACCTCCTCTCCTTTGATGGTCTTTTCCCCACTCACTCTCATGTTTATACTCTGGACCCTGTCATCCCCAATCGTTTTCATCCCTCCATCATCTCAATTTCATGCATATCACCCTCTGACCACTGCCTCAATGTTTTCGCACCTACCCTTTCTTGTAACTGGACAACCTTAATCCTTTAATCTCTCCCACCCAACCCCTAGTACCTCCAATCCATCCCAAACTCCTTTCCCCATCCATCCCTCACCTTCCTGGTTTTTCTTCTCTCCTTATCTAGCACATAGTCACTGGCATCATTCCCTTGGTGACATTCTCAGATCCCTTGCCCCTTTCTCACCTCACCACACTTGCTTGGTGAAATCACAATGTTGGTTACATCCAAGTCTTTGCCTATTCCATATTTGCACCTGTGCAGCTGAATGTGACTGGGGTAAACATCATAACCATGCTGACCCGTGTCACTTTAAATTCCCCAGCAGGAATTTAAAGCATGCTTTCCTGCTGCCTGGTGAGCTTACTAAGTTCCTTTACTCCATTCAACTATCCTCTCATCCTCCTGGATGATTTTACTCCTTCTTGTCTCTTAAAATCCCCAATACCTGTTTCTCCTTCCTCCCAGTAGCTGACCTCATCTCCTATTCTGAGATAACTGATGCAGCCAGGAGACAATTTCCCTAAACTCCCATCACATTTGCCGATGGTGATGTGGCTACCAGCACTTGTACTCATATTTCCGGCTTTTCTCCTCTTACTCTAGATGAGCTGTGCAAGTTCAATCCTCCCCCTGTGCACTCGGTCACACTCTTTCTTGCCAACTCAGGGACATCACTCCAGCAATTTTCTCTCTCACCCCGCATCATTCATTTGCTCTCTCTTCCAGTGGATCAACCCCGTCAGCATATAGATGTGCAGCTTAATGTTTAAAAAATGTCCCCTCTTGCCCCCGACCACCCATTTCTAATTCCCCTTTGCAAAAACTTCTCCAACTCAAACTAATTTTCTATTCTCATTGTCTCTCATTCTTCTCCCCTTTTCCTTTGAATCAGGCTTTTGCCTCCACGACTTCCCTGAAACCACCCTTGTCAAGGTCATGAGTGATTTCCATTTGCCAAGCCCAGTGTTGCTCTTGGTTCTCATCCTGCTTGACCTATCAGGAGTGTTTGACAAGTGGAACTCTCCTGCCTTTCTTTTTTCTTTGCTTTCTGGATAACACATTCTCTTGTTTTTTTCTTCTCCCACATTAGTAGCTGCTCTCTGTCTGTTTTTGGTTCCTCTTCATCTTCCTGATCTCTTAATGTTCAGATGCCCCAGACTCAAGTCAGTCCATGAGCTTCTTCTCTCAACCATCTCCACCAACAATCACGGTGATCTTAGCCAGGCTTGGTCCCCAAATGCCATCTACATGCAGATACTGACTCCAGAATTCGTATCTCCAGCATGGACCTCTTCCAGAATGCTAAACTTGGATAGCTAATTGCATTTCAAATTTAACACGTCCAAAACTGAACTCCTGATCTTCCTCCAAACTTGCCCCACCCACAGTCTTCTCCATCTTGGCTAATGACAACCCCATCCTTTCAGATGTCATCCTTGACTCCTTTCTTTTTTCCACTCCCCACATCTAATCCATTAGTAAATTGTTTCCTTTTTTGTTGTTATTGTTGATACTGAGTCTCACTCTGTCACCCAGACTGGAGTGCAGTGGTGCCATTTCAACTCACTGCAGCTTCGGCCTCCCAGGGTCAAGTGATTCTCGTACCTCAGCCTCCTAAGTAGCTGGGATTACAGGTGCCTGCCACCATGCCTGGCTCATTTTTGTATTATTATTAGTAGAGGTGGGGTTTCGCCACATTGGCCAGGCTGGTCTCGAACTCCTAACCTCAGATGATCCCTCCACCTTGGCCTCCCAACGTGCTAGGATTACAGGTGTGAGCCACCATGCCCGGCCTAATCGTTTCCCTTTTTTAAAAAAAAGTAATGTAAAATTCATATAAAATTCACCATTTGAAAGTGCACAATTCAGTGGTTTCCAGTACATTCACAATGTTATGCAACCATCATTACTAATTTCAGAACATTTTCATCACCCCCCAAAGCCCCTCATACCCATTAGTAGTCACTCTGCATTACTCCTCCCACAAACTGCTTTCTGTCTGTATGGATTGACCTGTTTGGGACATTTGACAAGAGTGGAATCCCACAATACATGGCCTTTTGTGTCTGGCTTCTTTCACTTAGCATGTTTTTAAGGTTTGTCCATGTTGGAGCATGCAGTGTGCTTTGTTTATCCATTTACCAGTTGATACATATTTGGGTTGTTTCCGCTTTTTTTTTTTGGAAACTGAGCCTTGCTCTGTCGCCCAGGCTGGAGTGCAGGGGCGCAATTTCAGCTCACTGCAACCTCCGCCTCCTGGGTTCAAGTGAGTCTCCTGCCTCAGCCTCCTGAGTAGCAGGGACTACAGGCACCTGCCACCATACTCGGCTAATTTTTTGTATTTTTAGTAGAGATGGGATTTCACCGTGTTAGCCAGGATGGTCTCCATATCCTGACCTTGTGATCCACCTATCTTGGCCTCCCAAAGTGCTGGGATTACAGGTGTAAGCCACCGCACTTGGCCTGTTTCCACTTTTTTACTATTATAAATAATGCTGCTCTAAACATTCCTGTACAAATTTTTTGTTTTAAAGCCTGTTTTCCATTTTTTTTCTGAGATGGAGTCTGGCTCTGTCACCCAGGCTGGAGTGCAGTGGCGCAATCTCAGCTCCTGCCTCAGCTTCTTTAGTAGCTGGGATCACGGGCACGCACAACCATGACCAGCTAATTTTTGTGTTTTTAGTAGAGATGGGATTTTGCCATGTTGACCAGGCTGGTCTCGAACTCCTAACCTCAGGTGATCCGCCTGCCTCAGCCTCCCAAAGTGCTGGGATTACAGGCGTAAGCCACCACGCTGGGCCGAGAAGGCCTTATCTTTAGAAGACTCTCCTCATCGGGATATTTTCTCCCCAGGGATCTCTCTCTCCCTAGCTCAGGATCCCTTGAGGAGGCAAAAGTGATGTTAAGAGCCCTCCTGCCTCTGTGACCAGGAATTTCAGTGGCCATTCCCATGAAGAGCAATGCCTTATGTCCTAGTCCTATAGTTCTTCTTCCTCCTTCCTCTTCCTTTTCTTTCTATTCTTCCTCTTCTTCCCCCTTTTCCTCTTCTTCCCCTTCTTCTTCCTCTTCTTTCCCTTCTTCTTCCTCCTCTTCCCCTTCTTCTTCCTCTTCTTCCCCTTCTTCTTCCTCTTCTTCCCCTTCTTCTTCCTCTTCCTCCCCTTCTTTCTCTTCCTCTTCCTCCCCTTTCCCTCCTTCCTCTCCTTTAAATTTTCTAACATGGCTAATTTCTGAGTCTCAACCCGTTTGGAAATGTTTATTCTAGTGACTCCTCCTCCATGCTGCGGAAGGCATTTCTGAGACAACACAACACATCTCCTCCTTTAGAAGTAATTGGTGTTATCTGGTAACAGGCTCCCTAAACAGTTTGTCTAGAGGGAATTGCTTGGGCAGGAGCTGGCACTGTGGCACCACCTAATAGCTCATGACTCTCCTCTTCTCACGTTCTTCACAGCGTGTGACTATCCACCGCCAAAGCGCGTTCTCCCTCTGAACACACTGTCAGCGTGGCATCTTCAGGTGTTAAGTGTAAATATGAGAAGAGGATAATGTGAGAAGGAGGTTGTGCCTTCCTCCTCACTTAGATAAATTAAACTCCACAAAATCTGACTTTAAGCTAAAGTGTGCCTGGGCTTCGTAAGCCAAAGACCCACCAGGGAGAAAGGGACAGGGGAAAATATGCATCATTGGGGGCCACATCTAGGAGGGTCACTGAACTCAAATTTTATCTGGGGCTTCTGGTTTGCTAAAGCAATGCCATTCAGAGAAGGGTTGGAATCTATTTCAAGGTGGATATGGAGACCGTTTTCCACATACCCCAGAAAATAATACAGAGACAGTGTCCTCACTCTTCATCTATGAACTCTCCACCTCCAAGTCCATAGCTGCTTATAAATAACGAGTGCGTGGCTGGGCGAGGTGGCTCACGCCTGTAATCCCAGCACTCTGGGAGGCCGAGGCTGGCGGATCAAGAGGTCAGGAGATAGAGACCATCCTGGCTAACACAGTGAAACCTCGTCTCTACTAAAAATACAAAAAGAATTAGCCGGGCCTAGTGGCAGGCGCCTGTAGTCCCAGCTACTCCGGAGGCTAAGGCAGGAGAATGGCGTGAACCCGGGAGGCGGAGCTTGCAGTGAGCCAAGATCATGCCACTGCACTCCAGCCTGGGCGACAGAGTAAGACTGTCTCAAAATCAAACAAACAAACAAAACAAACAACAACAAAAAACTGTGGCTCTGAAGGGTTGTTTGTTTGTCCAAGTCACACAGCAGATGATTGGCAAGGTTAGAAGTGGTGCCTTTTTCCTTTTCTTTGTTTTTGAGACCCAGTTTCACTCTTATTTCTCAGGCTGGAGTGCAATGGTGCAATCTCAGCTCACTGCAATCTCCGCCTCCCAAGTTCAAGCGATTCTCTTGCCTCAGTCTCCCCAGTAACTGGGATTACAGGTGCCTGCCACAACATCTGGCTAATTTTTTTGTATTTTTAGTAGAGACAGGGTTTCACCTTGTTGGTCAGGCTGGTCTCAAACTCCTGGCTTCAGGTGATCCACTCGCCTCAGCCTCCCAAAGTGCTGGGACTACGGGTGTGAGCCACCGTGCCTGGCCAAGAAGTGGTGTCTTGAGATGGACTCAGGTTCTAATATCAGAAAGAACTGACCTCAGAATAGGGCAGTGCTGGGGACAGGGTATAGATCCCAGTGTGTCCAAGACAGAAGAGTTTCCTGGGATGCTAAAATTGGAAAAGTCTAGGGCATTGCAGGTTGTTGGGAGGTAGTCTCCCAGTCTTTTTTTTTTTTTCTTTTTCTTTTTTGAGACCCTGTCTCAAAAAAGAGTGCCATGGCACAGTCACAGCTCACTGCAATCTCAATCTCCTGGGCTCAAGCAATTCTTCTGCCTCAGCCTCCCAAGTAGCTGGAACTGCAGGTGTGCACCACCACACTTGGCTAACTTTTAAATTTTTGGTAGAGATGGGATCTCTCTATATTGGCCAGGCTGGTCTCAAACTCCTAGACTCAAGTGATACTCTTGCCTTGGCCTCCCAAAGTGCTGGGATTACAGGCATGCCTGGCCCAGTCTTTCTTTTACACTCTTTCTTCTCATATCTTTTCATCACAGATATGTCAATCATCAATATATTACCTTAAAAAGTAACTGTTCAAAAGGGTGCTGCTTTGGAGCCTGTGAATGAGAAGGAACCACTTCTTGCCCCCTCCGCCTGCTCCTGGAGGCTAACTTGTGTTCCTGCCGAGATATCTCTGAGCTCCTACCCAGTCAGTAGTATTCTGGGTTGCTTTTCTTTGTCCTCGCATTCTTGGGAAGAACAAACAGACCCTTCTCCGGCTTCAGGAGCTGCCACTTGCATTCAGAGAGTTCTGTTTCTAAACAGCCACCATTCTTTTGCTGCTACTGGGTACTGGAGAGAAAAGGTTCTGTTCTTTGTGTTTCTCCTGACTACATCTTAATTACCTCTTCTGCTTAAATTGTGAGCAGCGAGTTCAGCCACTCTGCTAGTCTCCTAAGTGGCAAATTAAGACTAATTTAGATGGGGCTTACAGATGAGCCAACATGTGAACAGCAGAGAATAATTTGGTGTTCTCCACTCGGATCCCCACTCCCAGGTCACTGCCTGGGCGTGGGCTGTGCCTGGTCTGGCTCCTTCTCTCCCTCAACTCCCACTGAAGACATCCACCCTGTGCACGCCGCTTCTCTGACACCACCCTTTATTTTAGACTCTCTAATGGTTTCTGGATTCAATTTTGTTGGACTTAGTTCAACTTGATTTGATTCCCATTTATTGAGTCTCCATGAAGCGCCAGAATGAGAAAAGCAGCATTGCTATTCAGAAAACCCTGCTAATTATTTTTTTTGGCCTTTTCTGGAGAGCCACGTAAGTAGCTGAGGGGGTCAGTGAGGCTGACTGTGCCCTGTGAAATGATTTTGTTTGGGTCTTGGCAGCGGAACATGTCCGTACAGCCCACACTGTGGGTTTCTCTTTATTGCTTCTCTGGCTGATTCATTCCCAAGGTGTCTGATACCAACTGGGCTTCTGGAAGGGACATTCTGTGTGGGGCAGGATTCTCTCCTATGGTTAAGGGAGGCCTAGTCAACCTCCCCATTCACACTGTTTCCTGTCTCTGGAACACTCCTTCTATCTCCCTGCACTTCATAAATGTCTGATCAACACTACCTGCTCAGAAAGGCCGTCCGTGAGCCCCTCCATAAAGGAGACACTTCTCATCACTCTCCATGCCCTCATCCTATTTTTTTCATCTTTATATCATGTATCATTACCTAATATTAATACTATATGTGTGTGTTTTCCTGAGACTTATTTTAATTTGCAGCTGCAGTGATTTTGGAGACAAAAGTCATGCTGACCATGGGGTAAGCAGGGAAGCCCTAGCAGGGACTCTGATGAGGCACAGGAGAGGAGGACAGGAGGGTTTACAGATGCTAGCCTAGGTCACTTGGCCATAGCTTCTGAGCCCCAAAGGTCCCAGATGCTTCTGGTGTTTGGGGATTCTGGGTTTGACTTCAAAATGTCCAGGGCTTGTCAGTGAAGCAATGCATGGTCACGGTTGATCTTTAAGGTTGTTCATTTCTGTGGCATGGGGCTCAGAGGGCAGCACTGTGCTCCAGGTAGACGCTGCTTCCATTCCTGCCTTGGAGATGGACAAGTGGCCCCGGTCACCTAAGTGTCGATGCCTCCTTGGCCCATGGAAAAGAGCTGTGAGTTTTCTGGAACTTGGGGGTTCTGGTCTTGGGTCCTCATTATTGTTTCTCTATACAAAGCATAAACAGTGAGATGGTCCCAGCCTGCTTGCTGGAAATTAGCCCTTTGGAGCCCTGGTCTCTTTGGATCTCTCTCTCTCTCTCCCCCTCTCTCTACCTACCTACCTACCTACCACCATCCATCTATCCATTCATCCTCCCATCCACACACCCATCCAACCATTCACCCACCCATCCACCTACCTATCCCTCAATTTATCCATCTATTTATCCATCTATCCATCCATCCATCCATCCATCCATCCATCCATCCATCCATCCATCCATCCATCCATCCATCCATCCACACAGCCATCCAGCCATCCAGCCATCTACCCAGCCATCCAGCCATCCACCCAGCCATCCAGTCATCCACCCAGCCATGCAGCCATCCAGCCATCCACCCAGACATCCAGCCATCCACCCAGTCATCCGCCCAGCCATCCAGCCATCCACCCAGCCATCCCGCCATCCTGATTTCCTTGATCATTTCCCTAAGGACAGGGACTTTATCTTGCTTCCCATTGTATCTCTAGTATGTAGTACATGTTAGATACTGTACAAATATTTGCTGAATGGGTGAATGGATGGATGGAGAGAGACTCTCATTTCACCAATTTCTTTTTCTTTTCTTTTCTTTTTGTGAGATAGGGTCTCACTCTGTACCCAGGCTGGAGTGCAGTGGCATGATCATAGCTGACTCTAGCCTCCAATTCCTGCGCTCAAGAGATTCTCCCTGCTTAGCCCCCTGGGGAGTTTGGACCACAGGCATGTGCCACCACATGTGGCTAATTCATTTCACCAATTTCTCACTTATCACAGAGAAGTAGATAATCTACCTTTCTTGGCCCCTCCTTTCATGCTATTCTCCAAACTTTCTATGTCGTTATGACATTTGTTCATAGCCTTCCTTCAGCCTTGAGCTCACTTCTGCTGGCCAAGGTCCCATGAATTCTTCAGGCCCATTTTGACATGGGCCCTTCTGTATATGCCAATCTTGAAAATCAGAATTAATCTGCACACACACACACACACACACACATGTTGAGTGAATAGATTTGTCTTATTCACCATTAAATCCCCAGAACCTAGCACAGTGCCACTTTATAAATGTGTTTTGATAAATAACTGAGCAGACGCCTATATGGCAGCAAAGACTTAATTCTGCTTTGCATTATTGTTGGTTATTTGTATATATCTCTCACCAGATGAGCCTCTGGAGGTCAAGAACTGGGTTACAGTCATCTCGATACTTAACGCTCACTCATTGCTTCTCTAGAAATGACAATGTTAATAACACGAGCAGATACCATTTCATGCACCACATCCACTCTCTACTTGCCAGGCACTAAACTATAACTACACAAGTTCATTTACTTCTTCTTCTTCTTTTTTTTTTTTTTTTTTGAGACAGGGTCTTGCTCTGTCACCTGGGCTGGATGGAGTGCAGTGGCATGATCTCAGCTCACTGCAACCTCCGCTTCCTGAGTTCAAGTGATTCTCTTGGCTCAGCCTCCTGAGTAGCTGGGCCTACAGGCATGCACCACCACTGGATAAATTTTGTATTTTTAGTAGAGATGGGATTTCACCATCTTGACCAGGCTGGTCTTGAACTCCTAACCTCAAGGGATTCATCTGCCCCAGTCTCTCAAAGTGCTGGGATTATGTGAGTGGCGTGAGCCACCATGCCCAGCTGAGTTCATTTACTTGTCATGATCACTCTGTGGGATGGTTTTATCAGTGTCTTTCACAGGGAAGGAGACTGTAGTTCAGAGAGCTTGGACAACTAGCCCAAGGTCCTTTGGCTTATAAATAGAAGAGAGAGAATTTGAACCAGATATTTCTGACACCAGAGCCCTATTCTCTCTCCGCTTCTTACTGCTTTCCTCTGTTGGGGTAGGAAGGGCTTTTAGAAAGTTATTTCAACTGACTAGACATGAAAGTGGCTGGGACATCTTCAAACAGTCCTCAGGACTGCTCTGTACTGCCGTCTCTCTACTTTTCTAGACACTGTAGTGCTGCCAACCGCATTGCCTGGGCTTTATGGCCCGTGGGCTTCTCCTACCATCATATGGGAGACCTTCCTCCCAAGTTCCCTATGGCAACAACCACCCTGCAGGGAGCCACTGCCCATCCTTGGTGGTAGAATCCTCACCTGTCACGTAGTTCTTCAAATCTAGCTCACTGCTGAGAGGATTGTTGCTCTTGAACATGTACAGGTTAAATGGGGCCGGCTCCTTGCCCACGTTTTTCCACATGGTATAGTCTGGAGAGGTCCATCGTCCTGCCAGCACATCATAATCACGCTGAGTGAAGTGGACCAGCTTCGTCAGGGGGTCATAGAGTCCCCCGTGGAAGCCAATGACCATCTGGAAGTCGGGGTTGGAGTCATAATAAATCTCCCCATAGGCCGTGTACTGCAGCTGTTTGATCATGAGGCCATTGATGCTGAACACAGCCAGAGGAGTCCCTGTGTTATCAGAGGCAACATAGTACTCCTCCCCACTGCTGCTCTCCATGGCAAAGAGGTGGCCCTGGAGGTCGTAGTACAGCGAGGTAATCTCCGAGTTGGAGTGATTGTAGACGTGGGTGATGCGTGTCGGGTTGTGGAGGTCAGAGTAGAAGTACTGTAGGTGGTGGCCCAGGTTGGTCTTGTAGGAAGCCCGCCGTCCTACGCCATCATAGCGGTACTGGACACTCCACCCGCTGGCCTTGTTGTAGGCTCTTGTTAGGAGGCCCTTGGAATTGTATTCGAAGATGTCAGACCCTCTCTGGCACAGATAGCCATCATCGTCAATTTTGTACTGCACATCCCCGAGTCTGGTTATCCGATCCCGGAGGTCATAGCGCAAGGGCATGAGGCGCACACTGTTGCCTGGGTTCAGTAAGTGGAGATTCCCATTAAGGTCATAGCTGTAGCGCCAGGTCGGGCGGTCATTGACGGCCACACTCTGGAGCTGCCCGTCCCCATCGTAGTCATAGGTGTACTTCGTGGTATTGGCATAGGGCCCCAGTTTTAGCTCCCTCTTGATAACCCTGCCCATGCTGTCATATTGCACCGTCATCCAGTACATGAGGGACCGGAACATCTCATACTGGACCTCCTTGATCCGCCCATGGGTGTCAAAGTGTTTGCTGAGGGTCATCACGGCAGTGGTGATAATCTGGTTGATGTCATAATAGATGACTCCAAACTTACCGAAGTGTTCCACCTTGCCAGAAATCTCATCATAGCGGTAGAGGTCAACGGGCAGGGGAGTCTCACTTATGACGGGCTTGATGCTTGCAATGCGGAAGCTGTTGTCATGATAGGTGTAGTCAAACCTGGCGTTGACCATGCCTTCCTCAGAGAACCTGTAGATCTGCTTGTCCACCAGGGGCCCAATCTTCCGGTACCTGATGGTGCAGGAGAAGCCCCCGCTTTGGAGGTTGACCATCTTCAAGACACCGGTGGTCTCGTCATACCCGAAGGTGACAGCGGTACTGTCGTAGACAATCTCTGATAACTTGGAGAGTTTCCCATACTTGTAGAACACCTGGCGTCCAGTGCCCAAAAAGGAGGTCTTCAGGATGCGGCCGTCGTCACTGTAGTCGAAGATGACCGAAGCATTGCTTTCAGGCGGGTTGTAAATGTTGCGGATGTAGCCGATGGAGGTGTGTGTGGACATGCTGTGCCGGGCCACGCTGGGCATGGTGACGGCAAGAAGGCGGTCGGAGGAGTCATACTCAAATATATACTGACGTTGGCTCTGAAGCAGGAGGACCATGGACTGCAGAAAGGAAAGGGGAACAGAACGTATCAGTTGGCTTTTGAGGACCAAGCATTCAAACAGACAGAATTTAGTCCATTTCCCCACACGTCAACTCAAAAGTCATGAAGAATGGGAAGCTTAGACCAGATTAAACAGATTGATTTCACTGGACATGCCAATTCTGATGGATCATGGTGGTTGCCTTGACCAGTGCTTCCCAAATTTAATATGCATGCAAAATACTCAGGATCTTGTAAAAAGGCAGAGTCTAATTTGGTAGATCTGGGGCGGGCCCTGAGAATCTGCATTTTGCAACAAGCTCCCTGCAAATACTGATGTTGCTTGGATGATACTTTAAAAATTGAGGGCTTGGACAGCTGAAGTGAGAGGCATGAGGTTTACATCCACGCTCAGTAACAAGGAACCCCAAGATTGCTTAGAAATGACTGCCACTGGGTCCAACAGGGGAGCTGTGTGACACACATACCCTGATTAAATCTAAAAAAGAGAAAACGCATCCTGTATTTTTTTTTTTTTTTAAACAGAGTCTCACTCCATCACCCAGGCTGTAGTGCAGTGGTGCAATGTCAGCTCACTGCAACCTACTCCACCTCCCGGGTTCAAGTGATTCTCCTGCCTCAGCCTCCCGAGTAGCTGGAATTACAGGCATGCACCACCACTCCTGGCTAATTTTCATAATTTTAGTAGAGACGGGGTTTCACCATGTTGGCCAGGCTGGTCTTGAACTCCTGATCTCAAGTGATCAGCCCACCTGGGCCTCCCAAAGCACTGGGATTACAGGTGTGAGCCATTGCACCCAGCCACATCCTGCATTTTGAAGCTACTGCAAAGATGAAATAACCTAGAATCACTGATTCTTTGGGAAAAAAATGACTTCAATTAGAGGCAATTGGGAGATTCCTGCTCCCCTGGTCCATCATTCCTGTATTTCAGGCATAATGAGGACAGCATTCAGGAAGGACCAAGGGGACAGCAGTTCTGTCTTGCAGAGAGGTAACATCTTTGTCTGTGGGTCACCGCTGTAATGAGTTGGTGAGAAAGGAAGGAGCGGACCTGCACCAAGGGGAGTCTAGGTGAGAGGCCCAGGCTGAGCAAGCCCCTGTCTAATGACTACATGGCCAGGGCAGCCTTCAAAAGTCTTGACACATGCCCAAAGGGACCTTTTTTTTTTATACCGCCACCCCACCCTGAACTTTTTCCAGCACGAAGACCTGAATTTGGCACTTTCAGACACAGGGAATCATGTAGAGAGAATTCATGAGCTGTTTCAGCCAACAGGACAAGTAGGAGAGGGTTGCTCTGTGTGCTTGAATTTTAGGCAAAATTCCCCATCCTGATGGCTTAATTTAGGGTAAGGCAGAAATGAATCACTGCATTTCCAATTCATAAGTAATGATGAGCCGCGCTGCCAGTGGGATGATTCTGTCCGCTTCAACGGCACTTTTTTCTTTTTTGGAATAGAATCAGACAATTCGTCCTTTTTGCCATTACTGAGTGTCTAGCACCCCCGCCCCCTACCCCAATGGTAATAGTGCTGAGCTATGAATAACATTTGCCTTCAGATTTTCTTCCCCCTATAAGGGTGGGAGCAGGAGGGAAGTCCTTGTAGAGTTGAAGTAAAGATGTTAAGATGTCTCACGGCAAAGCATATCAGGCTAGCTTACAAGAGCAGCAGGAATGGCCGGGTGCGGTGGCTCACGCCTGTAATCCCAGCACTTTGGGAGGCCGAGGTAGGCGATCACCTGAGGTCAGGAGTTCAAGACCAGCCTGGCCAACATGCAGAAACCTGTCTCTACTAAAAATACAAAATTAGCTTGGCATGGTGGCGGGTGCCTGTAGTCCCAGCTACCCAGGAGGCTGAGGCAGGAGAATCGCTAGAACCCATGAGGAGGGGGTTGCAGTGAGCCGAGATTGTGCCACTGTACTCCAACCTGGGCAACAGAGAGAGACTCCATCTCACACACACACACACACACACAAAGAGTGGCAGGAATAATAGAAATAACAGAAAGCCCTTGCTGTCATGGCAGCATGTTCACCTACCTTGTCAAGGTAGGAGTAGCTCCACACTTTCCCGTCGGCGAACATGCGGGACACGATGCGACCTTGCTTGTCTATGTCTGTCCTCTCGCTCATGGCCCCACGCTGAAGCCCAGCCAGGCGCCCATTGAAGAAGTATGACACGTTGACGGCTGCCAGCCCGCTGCTGGGGAGCCAGAGGAAGGGGCGGCCCACCTGGTCATAAATGATCCTCAGGGTGAACTTTCGGTGGTCATCATAGATCTTTTCAGTCCGAATATTTCGATCATAGTCGATGGACAAGAGATTTCTTCCATGGACCTAGGAAAACACAACAGGCCTGGTTTGAAAGACATCACCCAGGCATGCCGGCTCAGGCTTCTGTGGAGGACATGGCTGGCATGGCCAGGGCATAAGTGTTCATTGGAGGAAGCAATAACCCCAAAGTTAGAGTAGTGCTTTCTAAACTCCTTATCACGGCACAGATAGAAAATAGCAATATTTGGCCAGGCGTGGTGGCTCACGCCTGTAATCCCTGAATTTTGGGAGGCCAAGGTGGGTGGATCACCTGAGGTCAGGAGTTTGAGACCAGCCATGGCGAAACCCCATCTCTACTAAAAATATAAAAATTAGCTGGCATGGTGGTGTGCACCTGTAGTTCTAGCTACTGGGGAGGCTGAGGCAAGAGAATCACTTGAACCTGGAAGGTGGAGATGGCAGTGAGCTGAAATTGTGCCCTATCTAAAAAGAAAAAAAGAAAAGAAAAGAAAAGAAAATGGTAGCATTTGTATGGTGCAATAGAATATAAAAATAAGGCAGCTTGTGGACAGAGACGACTAACCTGGGCATGGCTGCGATGGACAGTTAGGTAGGCTGTGCACTGCACAATTACAAAGGGTGCCATAGGATTGTAGAAAGTGTGAATGGTGAAACTTGTACAGTGTGCAAATTATACAGCAATATACAATAGACCTGAACCCTGGAGTTTGCCTGGGCTGCCTGGTCACCCTGGGGGCAAGAGAGTTTGCATATTTGCACACTTGTAACTCTTTTTGGCACATCATTAGTTCAGCTAATGATCTTTAAGAACAGGTGCCATGATTTCTTATGAAATCTTTTTTTTTTTTTTTTTGAGATGGAGTCTCACTCTGTCACCCAGGCTGGAGTGCAGTGGCACGATCTGGGTTCACTGCAAGCTCCGCCTCCCGGGTTCATGCCATTCTTCTGCCTCAGCCTCCCAAGTAGCTGGGACTACAGGTGCCTGCCACCATGCCCGGCTAATTTTTTGTATTTTTAGTAGAGACGGGGTTTCGCCGTGTTAGCCAGGATGGTCTCGATCTCCTGTTCTTGTGATCCGCCTGTCTTGGCCTCCCAAAGTGCTGGGATTATAGGTGTGAGCCACCGCGCCTGGCCCTCTTATGAAATCTTAAGTAAAGTTACCTAGAAGAGTGGAGAACAGGGCTTAGAAATCCATATTTTACAAAGATTTGGGAATACGAAGCCCCATTCCTATGTGAACTTCTTTCCTTCTAATATCTAGAGAAAAATCTTGCCACTGTCAAGAATGCGAGACATCAGTGGGGAGGCCTCAGCAGGGCTAGGGGATTTCCGACAAAGGGATGAACTGATTTACTTAGATTTGAAAGGAATAGGGGAACACATCAGACATAATTTAATATTTATTTAGAAGTTGATCTGATCAGAGAAGAAAGCCTATCCCAGAAGGCAGAGCTGGGAGACTAGACTCTGGTGAGGGGCAAAGGAGAGGGACTCCTGAGATTCAGCTAGCCCTCAGTGGGTGTCTGGAAGTGAATGAAATGAGCCAGATTCAGCCCAGACTCTCACAGCTTCACTGACTGCAAATCCAGATATCCCTGGGGTGACTGCTGAAGGCAAGGGACAATGTAAACAGGCAGAAGGAAGAGACTCGAGAGATGTCTGGTACCTCCTCACTTTACCCTAATAATTCAACAGCACTTACTGGTAATAATGATGATAGTGATGGTGATGATGATAGTAATAATAACTTTTTTTTTTTTTTTTGAGATGGAGTCTCGCTTTGTTGCTGAGGCTGGAGTGCAGTGGTGTGATCTCAGCTCACTGCAACCTCTGCCTTCTGGGTTCAAGAGATTCTCCTGCCTCAGCCTCCTGAATAGCTGGGATTACAGGCATGCACCATCATGCAAGGCTAATTTTTGTATTTTTAGTAGAGACGAGGTTTCGCCATGTTGGCCGGGCTGGTCTCAAACTCCTGACCTCAGGTGATCCACCCACCTTGTCCTCTCCAAAGTTCTAGGATGACAGGTGTGAGCCACCACACCCAGCTGATAGTAATGATGACTTTAATATATGCTGAGGACTAATATACACAGGCATTGTATTGGGCATTTTGCATCCATAGTTTGAGTTGTTGCTCACAAAGACCATTTGACAAATGAAGAAATAGCTTCAAACAGAGAGGTTACAAAACTTGCTCAAGGTCACACAGCAGTGAAGTGGTTGGGTTGGTCTGGAACTTAGGCCTTCAGACTTTAACCGATTAACCTCTTATACACTTCACCAGCTTTACTGCTTCCTGTATTGTATGTCTACTGAGTGCCCTGAAATGTGTCAAATGATGGACAGACTGTGAAGCATTTTTACAGCCCCTGAAAGCTCCACATTACAGCTTTTCAGGGGGTTGGGGAGTGGTGGTGGGACAAGGAATAGTTCTAATACCACAGACACTTGCATTCTGGGAAACAGCTTTGTGCCCAGGTAAAGAAACACATTTTGCAGCTTCCTTCAGAGACAGGGGTGGCCAACAAAATGTAAGTGGTTGCTGTTGGCTGGTCTTCTGGAAAATATTCTTGAAGGAAATTGACTCAGCTGAGAGATAGGCAATCTTTCATTCTTCCCTTTCCTCCTTTTCCTGGGTGAAATGTGTATGTGATGGCTGGAGCTTCAGCATTTACCTTGTGACTATGAGGTGACTTTGGGGCTGGAGACCTCCAGGATGACGGCCTATCCAGAGAAAAAGAGTCTAGATCTCTGTTGATCTGGGTGTCATCAATGTTAATCCATACAGCCATGGATTGCTTTCCCTAAGCTCCTTTTAGATCATAGGAAAATAACAAGTGTAAATCCTTTTTAAACCCTTGCTATTGCTAATCTCTGTTACTAGCAGTGGAAACTAATCTAAATTGATACAAGCCCCTGATACTTTGGCAGATGCTATGCTAGGTGCTTTACACACCTGATCCCATTTTCACTCTCATGACATAGAAACCATTTTACAACAGAGCAACTGAGGTCTACAGGAGTCACATAACTAAACAAGTGGCAGAAGTGGAATTTGAACCCAGTACCGCAGATTCTCCAAACCATTGCTGTTTCCATAAGGTTGTCTCAGAGAGAAGATAGGATATTTATCATAGGACAATTAGAAAAGAGAATGCATAGGCCAGGTGCGTGTGTCTCACGCCTGTAATTCCAGCACTTTAGGGGGCCGAGACGGGCGGATCACCTGAGGTCAGGGGTTTGAGACCAGCCTAGCCAACATGGTGAAACCCTGTCTCTACTAAAAATAAAAAAAACTGGCCAAGCATGGTGGTGTGTGCCTGTAATCCCAGCTACCCACAAGTCTGAGGCAGGAGAATTGCTTGAACCCGAGAGGCGGAGGTTGCAGTGAGCTGAGATCATGCCACTGGACTCCAGCCTGGGCCACAGAGTGAGACTCTGTTTTGAAAAACAAACAAACAAATAAAAGAACAAAAAGAAAAAGAAAAGAGAATGCATCAAAGCATGGGGAGAGGAATAAAGTTGGTGAGTTCTTGGGATTATAATGAACCCTAACTTCAAGTGGAAGATTCCTATCAACAACTCACAGCAACTGGGAACAGTCAAGACGGAAAAGCTGAGTAGTGGGATTTTTCTTTTTTTTTAAACAGGTCCAAAACTTAATGCCATCTGAATTATTGGGGGTTGGAGTCATCATTTTCAGAGCAAAACACACAATGGGGCTCAGAAAGATAGATCATCATCTCTGCCAACAGAAGCTTGGTCACATTGGGTTGGGTCATCTGGGACAACTGCGGAAGGCCACCATCATTCTTAAACCTATGGGTTTCAGATTTTGGTTCAAGACCTCTCCAACATTTTGTTAGGCAGAATGAATGATGCAACAACAACGAGGAAGAATTTTCAGGGTTTTTGACTTCCAATCATGCCTACTTATTTCCATCCCCTTGGCCTTCCTTAGTTTTTCCTCCTTCCTTTTCCTTATTTTTTTTTTTTCCTTTTTCCTTCTTTTTGCTCATATCATAGGGCCCCAGTGCATTTACTAATTATTGAACATTGAGTGTCGGCTAATGCCAGGCTTCGTGTCTGCTCTGGTATACAAGGAAGAAAAACCCCAGCAATAGCAACATGCTGAGCACTTACACAGGCTGAGTGTTGTTCTCAGCATTGCCCTTGTTTTATTTAATTTACACAACACTCTCAGGCAGGCACTATTATCATCCCCATTTTACACACAAGGTATAGACGAGTTCAAGTGACTTGCTCACGTGTAGATAAATACTAAGTGGTAGAGCCAGGGTCCCCATACAGAGCTTGCTGTCTTAACCTCCAGGCTGTACACCTCTAGGATTGAGGGATGCTGGACCACGGCCTTTCCATCAAGCGTGCAATTCTAAACCACATGGAATGCTCTCTTAAAGCACTGCTGCTCGGCTGGCTCCGCGCCTGCTGAAGCAGCTCCTCAGGGAATAGGGGTTTGGGGCTTGTG
The DNA here is from genome assembly GCF_000951035.1 of Colobus angolensis palliatus. Taxonomy (NCBI): domain Eukaryota; kingdom Metazoa; phylum Chordata; class Mammalia; order Primates; family Cercopithecidae; genus Colobus; species Colobus angolensis. The sequence goes on along the minus strand of NW_012115932.1, from coordinate 12,133,786 downwards.
GATTTTTTTTTTTTTGAGACAGAGTCTCATTCTGTCATCCAGGCTGGAGTGCAGTGGCATGATCTCAGATCACTGCAACCTCTGCCTCCCGGGTTCCAGTGATTCTCATGTCTCTGCCTCCTGAGTAGCTGGGACTACAGAGGTGGACCACCACACCTGGCTAATTTTTATATATTTTAGTAGAGATGGGGTTTCACCATGTTGGTCAGGCTGGTCTCGAACTCCTGACCTCAAGTGATCCACCTGCCTCAGTCTCTCAAAATGCTGGGATTACAGACATGAGCCACGTGCCCTGCTGGGGATTTTTGATTTTTAAAAGCTCCTGGGTGATTCTGATGTGTACTCTTGGTTAAAATACACTCAGTGTGATATAAGGGCCTTATCTTAAGTTACCTGGGAAAGACCAATGGGAAAATCACATATATAACCATAATATAATCATATGTGTGTATAGATGTATATATGTGTGCATAATGCACTATAATGTGTAATCATGGGAAAGGCTAACATGTAAATAATATATGTGATCTTGACTATCATAATAATAATATTAGTGTGTGAGGGTGCTTAGATTATAGAAAGAACCCTGAACATTCCTGATCTCATCAGCTAAGCAGGGTCAGGCCTGGTTAGTGCTTAGATGTGATTACAGAAAGAACTAATACTGGTAAACAAAGAAGAGGGGTCCCTAACCTCTGACTGCCACCCTGGGATTTGCTGCTGTTACTTAGAGCTGAGAGGCCTCTGACCATTGACTAAGGTGCACCAACTATAAAGAAGTAATGATAGGTGCTAGCCATTAGCCATGGATAACTTAGGGTGGGTTTTTACTTGCAAATTTACCATGTCCCTGGGACAATGGGATTTTTTGATAGCACAGGTTTGAGTTAACTTTGAAATGTGAAAATTTCTATTAAAATGTCCAATCCTTCTAATAATTAAATCTGAAAAATTCACTGGAAGGTGAGCCAAGGAGTTCAGGCCAGCTGTGTAATCTAATCAAATTTCTTTAATTATGAGGGTGCCATTTATAAAGGGGGGTGCTCCAGCTGTGGGTGCGAGATGCTGGAGGGTCCAACAGGCATGATCGGCCCTTTGAGGATATCTGCCCCCCCAGTTTAGAGCATGTGGGAGCTTTAATTTAGCTGCAGTATTCTCTTATTCCGAATTAAATTACCCGGCTAGCAATATTTAAATTAACCTTGAGGCTTCCTGGAGAACATAAAAGTTATTTTGAATTATTTTCACTGCCGGGATCAGCACGATTCCCTTCCCAGTCGGCTTGGTAGGAATTCAGTGATAGAGAAACCAATTTTTAAATTAATACAATTTTGTGTTTGTAAGGAAGCCATTATTTTTAATTATCGGGCATTTTCCTCAGCCTGGCTTCCCCAGTTAATAAAACTCAGCTATTTAGCATGCTTTTTTATTTTTGCAGAGGGCAGACTTTGGGAGGTAGTTTCCCCTGTGGAATATCCCCCCAGAACGTTTTGATCTCACCAAGCATACGCCTGTCACAAGGAAGCTCATAAAAAACCCGGAGAAAAGGAAACGCTGTCGTCAAAATGGCCCTGCTGGGCCTATAACCGGTGACTCTAACTCAGCTCCAGGGGCAATGATGGGAGCTAGTGATTTGAGAAACACGAGGGAGGAAATTACACTGGGCTGGATCCCCTCCAGGAAATGGAATTGTAACGCAGCAGGAGAGATTTCAGTTAGACGTAGAGAAGAACTCTTTGCCCATCCTGCTTTGAGTATGGGAAACCCAAAAAAGATTAGTGAGGGAGGTCACGAGAGTCTCCCAGAACTTCTGGCGATGTTTAGAAACAGAAATGTTTGCCTTGGAGAGTTTAGTTATTTACTTACCCAGAGGTAAAGCCTGGCCTAGAGGACATCTTCAGTTTCTTTCTGGGTCAGTCTTCTGGGATTTTATGTTATTTTATTTTATTATTTTTTATTTTTGAGATGGAGTCTCGCTCTGTCTCCCAGTCTGGAGTGCAGTGGTGTGATCTGGGCTTACTGCAAACTCTGCCTCCTGGGTTCATGCCATTCTCCTGCCTCAGCCTCCCGAGTAGCTGGAACTACAGGTGCCTGCCACCATGCCCGGCTAATTTTTTTGTATTTTTTTTAGTAGAGATGGGGTTTCACCATGTTAGCCAGGATGGTCTTGATATCCTGACCTCATGATCCGCCCGCCTCGGCCTCTCAAAGTGCTGGGATTACAGGCGTGTGGCACCGTGCCCAGCCTGGGATTTTAAAAGTAGCTATCCCCAGCTCCCATACAACAAGACTCAATGCTACATTGGGATCAGTGCTTGTGGAGACAAAACAGCTTTCTATAAATTTAATATTAGCTTAAATAATGCATCATTAGAAGGGTGAGCCTCTGCAAACACATTAAATAATGTATTCCCCAAGCAAACATTATTTTTGGATGATTTGCTGTTTTGGATGGAGGTCAGGTGGAAAGGTGGAAAGACCCGAGTTTGAGTGGCAGTTCTGACACTCATCAGTGCCACTGCTCAGCTTTGCCATACCAAAACCATACCTTCACCACTCACGCCTCAGTTTCCTCGTCTGTAATGGCCTGTGAACTGGTGAGTCGGGACTTTATCTTATTTTTCTTTGTGTCTCTATTTTGTTTTGGAAAGTGCTTGGTGCTCAATGAACATTAGTGAATAAGCAGACTGAATCAGACTGGTACAAGAACCCTGCTAACTCTGATGATCTAAAGTTCCAACATGGAAAATCAAGAATAGAAAATATGATTAGACTGGGCATGGTGACTCATGCCTATAATCCCAGCACTTTTGGAGGCTGAGGCAGGTGGATCGCTTGAGGTCAGGAGTTCAAGACCAGCCTGGTCAGCATGATGAAACCTCGTCTTTACTTAAAAAACACAAAAATTAGCCCGGCATGGTGGTGCATGCCTGTAGTCCCAGCTACTTGGGAGGCTGAGGCAGGAGAATGGCTTGAACCCGGGAGGTGGAGGTTGCAGTGATCCGAGATTGTGCCACCGCACTCCAGCCTGGGTGACAGAGCAAGGCTCTGTCTCAAAAAAAAAAAAAAAAAGAATATATATATGAGATTAGGACATCTGTGGTCTCCAAATATCTGAAAAGCTTCATTCCAAAGACCTATTAGAGTCATTCTGGAAGGCCCCTGGAACCTGGAATTCACAGGCAGAGGTGGGAGGGAGAGGGTTTTCATTATGTCAGTGGAAAATCTCATTCATTCATTTATTCATTCATTCATTGTTTCATTCAATATTTACTGAGCACCTACTATGTGTTTGTTACTGGGACTGTCACTTAAGATAGAACAAGACAGTTATGACTCCTGCCCTAGCGGGGCAGGCCACAGGCCAGAGGGGGATAACTAACAACAGGTGAGCCAACAACAAAAACCATTTTTAGTGTGGTAATGGCAGTAGACATAGGGAAGGAACTGTGGCAATGAGGAAGGACATGGAGCCAGAGCTGGGACTGACGAGGATGATTTCCCAGAGAAAGTGCTACTCGGTGGGGGCCTGGGTATGAGTAAGGCTTGGACAGGTGAGGGTGAGAGAAGAGTCAGGGAGAATATTCCAGGTGGGGAGGATCAGCAGATGAAAGCACAGGGGATGAGCAAGAGCCTTGCACAGGCAGAGCATGGCTGTTTTCAGGTGATGCTGTGAGTATTCTGGTGCAGGTGGGTGGTCCATTGGTAGGGATGCAGTGAGAAGGGGCAGAGGGTGTCTGGTATGGAGGCTCAGTTCAGATGACCGGAATAAACTATATTTGTTATCCTTTGACCTGAACTTCCAGGAGTCAGGTATGTTGTATATTTCCTAGTGTCCAAGAAGGAGGCTCCTGATGAGGGCTCATTTGAATGTACCGGGTGGATAATCTGCAGAAGACTTCTGTATTTCTAAGATCCTTAAAAGGGCCAACAAGATAAGGCTCTACCCCTTGACCTTACCCTCAGCTGGTTTACTCTAGCCACACTGGAGCTATCCTCTTCAGGATACAGGCAGAAGTCTCTTCTGCCTCAGGGCCTTTTGCACATGCTAGAGCTTTAGCACAGAGGCTTTTCCCCTCACTCCATGCCTGGGAAATTCCTACCTACTCTTCATTCAGTTCTCAGTTCAAATGTCATTTTCTCAAAGATGCTTAACCTATATCATATATTCCATATTATCTCCACCCTACATTTTTCCCAAAGCACCCATCACGATTTCTTTTTATTTTTCTTTGAGAAAGAGTCTCACTCTGTCACTCAGGCTGGAGTGCAGTGGTGCCATCTTGGCTCACTGCAACCTCTGTCTAGCACGGTCAAGTGATTCTATTGCCTCAGCCTCCCAAGTAGCTGGGATTATAGGTGCACGGCACCACGCCTGGCTAAGTTTTGTATTTTTAGTAGAGATGGGGTTTCGCCATGTTGGCTAGGCTGGTCCTGAACTCCTGACCTCAGGTGATCCACGCCCCTGGACCTCCCAAAGTGCTGGGATTACAGGCATGAGCCACCGTACCTGACCCACAATTTCTATATATTGTTTGCACATTTATTTGATTATTATTTGCTTCTCCTGCTAAGGTGTAAGAGCTAAAGGCATAAGCTCCATTAGGGTCTTTCCACTTTTCCACATCATCATCCAAAACAGAAGCCAGCCAAAATTGATGTTTGCTTGGGGAATATATTATTTAATGTGTTTGCAGAGGCTTGCCCTTCTAATTATGTGTTATTTAAGCTAATATTAAATTTATCCCGAGTTCTGTCTGCGCAAGTGCTGCTCACCATGTAAGGTGAAAACTTTTGTTCACTAATGTACACTCAGTGCCTAGCATAGTGCCAAGAACACAGGAGGTGTTTGAAATATAAAATATAAAATATTAGTCACGTGAAGAATGAATGCATTGTGGCAGGAAGGAGCTGTGAAAATTCAGGCTTTCATAATGACTTGTGTGTGTTAACAGACCTGTTTGAGTGGGCTCCACGCAAACTGAGTTCATGTGTGTGTGTTCACACACACATAGGCACGCCCATCCCCCCACCTCACTCCTCTGTCACGGTGATTTGCCACATAAGTAAAAGTAACACATGTCAACACATAATTGCAATGTCATATTAATTATATGTGAGCCAAAACAAAATTACTGACTCCCACTTCTTCTTGGAATACTAATAACACTAATACTAATATCATGATGGAAGATTATCTTGGAAGCAATTTTTCTTTTGTTCTGCTACCTACACATGTAGCTGTTTCTTGCTTCTGCAATCTCTATGTAAATCATAATCAGGAAGAAATATCCTAGAGCATGGTTATATGCTTTCCTTTACAAAGAGAATCACCCTGCACAAAATCCATTTTAGGAAAGAGTAGAAGTTTTAAATCTTAATAGAAGGGGTTGATTTTACCTCTCTCTTCCAAAAGCCTAGAAAAAAGGCTTGTTAGGGTGGGAGGCAATAGTGCCTCAAGAGATCCTCAGGGCCAGGAGTTTTGCCTTATGATTAGGCTTTGGAGGGATGGAGGATGTAGCACATATTTGGGATATTTGTATTTTAACCTTGTATCTCTTTCTTTCTTTTTTGGGTACGGCACCTCTTTTCTCTAGGGCTTCCCTGTCTAGGTACTTTTACTGAGATGTCTATTGTAAGATACAGGTATGGTCATGTGACCTGTGCCTGCCTGGCTCATCACAGATCCCCATCTCCCTGACCAGTGATTGGCCCGGGAATGTGAACTCCCTCTGCCAGGTCAATGTTTCTTCCATGAGATATTTTATGAAAAATAAAAATGCTGGGGGAGATCCCTTCCTTTTTCCTCCGGGTTCACTTAGCTGTGATGATATAAGTCTGGAGCCAACTTTGGCTAAGTCTGCCTGACCACCTCCCTCCCCTGCAATGTGAAGAGGACATTAGTCTACTGTAGGAGAAAATTAGGTCAACTGCTGAGAGAGAAATCCTGCCATGGGATGGAAGGAGGCTTTGAGAAAGAGAAAGAGACAGACGTTCATCTGATATGGGTTGGCTGTGTCCCCACCCAAATTTTGATTTGAATTGTATCTCCCAGAATTCCCATGTAATGGGAGGGATCCAGGAGGAGGTAATTGAATCCTGGGGGCCGATCTTTCCTGTGCTATTCTACTGATAGTGAATAAGTGTCATGAGATCTGATGGGTTTATCAGGAGTTTCCACTTTTGCTTCTTTTCATTTTCTCTTAATGCCGTCATGTAAGAAGTGCCTTTCGCCTCCCACCATGATTCTGAGGCCTCCCAAGTCATGTGGAACTGTAAGTCCAATTAAACCTCTTTTTCTTCCTAGTCTTGGGTATGTCTTTATCAGCAGCGTGAAAACAGACTAATACACCATTTAATGACATCTTGGAGTCTCTAAGGCCAGCTTCTCCCTTGTGGTGGCCCTGTTAGGTGAGACAGCATCTACCCTTTTAAGTTACTCTGAGTGCACTTCCTGTCTCTTGCAGTGGAAGGATTCCAGACAGATATAGGGGCAATGTATTTGTGAATTTATACCCACTTTGGTAGGGGAGCATTTACACATTAAGAAGAAGCCTATAGAAGGCACACTTATCACATCTTTCTTTGTCACCTGTTGTCTGAGTACCCTCCACATGGCACTTGTCACCAGGGATACAGGGGTGACCTGGTCCCTGCACTTATGGAGCTTACAGATGCCATGATGTAACTTCCTTTTTTTTTTTTTTGAGATGGAGTCTCGCTCTGTTGCCAGACTGGAGTGCAGTGGCACGATCTGGGCTCATGGCAACCTCTGACTCCCTGGTTCAAGTGGTTCTCCTGCCTCAGCCTCCCCAGTAGCTGGGGTTATAGGCATGTGCCCCCACGCCCAGCTAATTTTTGTATTTTTAGTAGAGATGGGGTTTCACCATTTTGTTCAGGAGGGTCTAGATCTCTTGACCTCGTGATCTGCCTGCCTTGGCCTCCCAAAGTGCTGGGATTACAGGTGTGAGACACCACGTCTGGCCTACTTCATGTTTTTGCAAGGTCAGAGTGAGTGAAGAAAGGAGTGGAAGACAAGGCAGGCAGGACGGGGAGGAGTCTTTCAAAGGAGATTATTTGAGGAGTTCTTGGCAGTAATAATGAAAATCTTCCCTGCACTGAGTTTGGGCAGGAATGAAGGGACTAACACTCTATTACAAAGCTTTTGGTGAAAGGATGTGGTCCTGGACTATCCATCCGCCATCATCTTACATTTCCCCAGGCTGTAAGGAAGAACCACTGATACTTTCCTCCAGTAAGAGATGCCTCCATCTGGAGGACTGTGGGAAGAAATGATACCTTGGTGGGTTGGAATTTCACTGGGCACTGTTCTATCATGATGGCTTCACTGAGATTTTTGGTCTTCTCTAAACTCCAGGAATGTTCAGAGCCTTGGACCCTCACACCCCTCAGCTGACCAGGCTCCCAGGAGCTTGCTGGTCCCAGGGAAGGTCAGGCCATTTGCTTCATGCATGATACCCACACATTCTCCCCAGATTCCCTGCTGTTCACATGGGGAGCAGTGATTACATGGTGCTGGTTAAATGGCTACATTTCAAAGTTCACTTAGTTTCTTCCCCATTCCAAGAGGCAGGGCTGGGGCCACCAGAATCTTACATCTCTGGCTTGGGTTTCAGCTCCCAAACACTCTCCTTTACAGAGTGTGGATGGCCACCCAGCCTTCCTGGTCTACATGATCATGGGGAGAGCCTGTCAAAAGGTGAGCATGACACAGCAACCCTGCTAGTTGCCCAATCCTCGTGTGCTAGACATCTCTCCAATCTCTCCCCCTACCTTCTTTCTTTCCTCACTGCTAGTGATATAGTTTCTTGCTTGGACCCTTCTTACTGTCCCTTTCCTCCTGTCTATCTTGTCCCCTTCTCACCTGTCTTCCTCCATACCTGAGGAAGTCAGAGAGTTTTTTTTTTTTTTTGAGACAAGGTCTTGCTCTGTTGCCCAGACTGGAGTACATTACAGGGCATGATCATAACTCACTGCAGCCTCAAACTTCTGTGCTCAAGCAGTCCTCCTGCCTTGGCCTCCCGAATAGCTGGGACTACAGGCATGTGCCACCATGACAGGGTCTCCCTATGTTGCCCAGGCTGGTCTCCAACTCCTGGGCTCAAGGGATCCTCCTGCCTTGGCCTCCCAAAGTGCTAGGATTACAGGCATGAGCTACTGTGCCGGGCCATGGTCAGCTATTTAATTATTTTTGTATGGACAGGGTTTTGCTATGTTGCCTAGGCTGGTCTTGAACTCCTAGGCTAAAATGATCCTCCCGCTTTGGCCTCCCCAAGTGTTGGGAAAACAGGCGTGAGCCACTGTGCCCAGGCTGGAGACAGCTGTCTAACGCTACACATCCCAGCACATCACTCTGCTAATGAAGTCCAGGCAGGGCTCCCCATTGCTCTCAGGATAAATGTTAGCCTGGCACCATGTTCCCTTCCATGTGCAGTCTTTGGCTGCATCTTACTTTTCTACCCCACTCTCTAACACATCCACTGCCACACTGAATTAGTTTTCTGAAATGCCATTCCCTTTTTGGCCTCTTGGCCTTTCCATAGGTGATAGTCTCTGTCCTGTCACCTCTGTTCCATATCTCTGCCTGGCTGATTCTTACTCTTCAGAACTGATTCCAGATCCTCTTTGAAGCCCTTCCTGATCCCTTGTCAAACGGGAGACCTAATCACTCTGCTACGTGTTTACCAAGTCTTTGTTCATCATCTTCTTAGGCGCTCATAAAAGACAACATTTTCCAGGCTTCCCTGCAGTTCAGTTGAGGTCCCCTGACAGTGTTCTCACCAGGGTGGGGGGAAGTGAGGCCTGCCGTGTCCAGGCTGGCTCATTAAGCTCTCGTGAATCACCCAAGCTCTCTTCCCTTGCTGCAGCAACTGCACAGGCCCTGTGCTTAAGATGGCAGGATCGCAAGGCAGAGCAACTGGAGCGAGTCCTCATTAAGAAGAGCTGCCTGATGCATTTGGACCACAATGTGTTAAACCCATGAGATTTCAGGGTTAATTTATTACCCAGCCGTGACCTATCCTCTTCCAGCGGATACAATTAAGTATCCCTTTCCTTGTGCTTTTGGCCTATATTATAGCTTACATCACACCTACTAATACTGGCTTCTCCATGAGACTGTTAGCTACTTGGTGGCACTCAATTTTCTTTACCTCTCTAGAGTCTACTCATTCCGTGATACTGAATGTAGTGTTGGCACCTAGTAAACATCTTTTGAATAAATGAGGACTTTCATGCCCTCATTTGACAGTGGAGCAGCGATGAAAAGACACACAGCAAGACTAACATAGGGAGAGAAGAGCCCATCTTGCCATTGGTGAGACAGCCTGCTAGCCTAATGGGGCCAATGGGTACCTTTGGCTTAGGGGCTGCAAACTCCCTGCCATGGGCTCACGAAGCATCTGATGAAATGACCACTCCCCAGTTCCCTCAATCCACATCACACCCAACCTTTCCCTTATACCTTCTAACAATTGCTCTCCTGCAATTTCCAGGAGTTGCTTTTATTTCATTCACTAAACAGTTTATGAACTGAATTAAAATAAATGAGATGCAAATAAATTCCAGGCTTTCTCCCTCATTTTCAAATTACATTTTCAGTCCACTCAACCTGTTATAATCTCATAGTGATTTTCATTTAAGAGAGCTAAATGGATATGTGATTGTTGTTACAGGAACTAACACCAGACAATTAAATGTTGAGGTGTTGATAGATAAAGCTGTGTTTTGATTTGCATAAACACGATGCCAGCAAATCTAACCCTGGCAGAAATTCAGTTATAAGACTTGTGTGCCTAACTTGGGCTAATTACCACAAGTACCATTATTAAGAGTTTTAATATTTGGAGTTGGGATTATAGCCACTTTATTTTAGGGCCACATTTATCTTTATTTTGAAAACTTAGTCAAAATGCATAACTGATTTATCAGAGAAAAGGCACGATTACTACTTATAATCAACTTCTACAGTGCAGCATATCAAAAATCAATTACACAGCCCTGAAATCCAGTCATTAAGGATTTAACTACTAATCTCATTCCATTTTTGTCTTTAGGAAGATACTGCAGTTTGCAACTTTGCAGATACCAGCAGAGGAAGAAAAACATGAGAGACTGCTGATAACCTAATGTGGAGACTTAAACTTCAGCCAGACAAAGGCGGAATCTTAATATGGTGGGGCCTGGGTCTGCAGGGAGGTCACCCGGGCTGGCTGGATTTTAATCCAGTTACACAGCAAAAGTTATGACCCAAGCTTTGCCGATGCTGAGCCTTCTATTCTCAGGGATTCCAAAGCATTTGATAAACTCCTTGTTCCATTGTTTACTGACTTCCTAGTGCTTGTCTTGTTCTGCAGTTATTTTTATTTATTGGTTTACTTATTATCTGCCCCTCTCTCCCATCTCCCCTCAACCTGAACATAGGGGCAGGAAGTTAGGGCCTTTGCTTTATATGCCATTAGGTGCATAGCACAGTGCCTGGCTCATAGTAGGTGCTCAATAAATATGTGCTGAATTTGATGAAGATTGGGATCCCCAGTATTCATTCCCCCTCCCCAGGGAAGGGGTTAGCATGATGGTAGGAACTGTTCCCTCTTGGTGACAGATAAGTGACTGGAGCAGAATCCACTCCTGTCGAGATGATCTGGATGACCATGGATAGGCAGGAAGGTGTGTGACACACTGGCAAATGAGTCAGATAGAAAGAGAGACCTGGGGTCCAGTCCTGGCATTGCCCTTTCTAGCCATTGTGTCCTTGGACAGGTAATTTAGCTTCTCTGAGTCTGTGTTTTCTCATCTGAAAAATGGAGGTAGTAATAATTATCCTCATGGAGCTATTGAAAAAGTTAAAATAAGATAATACAAGCAAAGCATTTCACATAGGGTTTACAGTATAATAATCCTCAATTAATGTTATATATTGGTTTTAAAAAGATGTCATGTGGGGCAAGTTGCCTGGTCTGGGAAAACTAAGGTTGGCTAAAACTCCCCACTGAGGTTCAGTTGTTACTTCCTCTTGGGAAATCTTCCCTGAGACTCTCAAGCGGAGTGACATCCCCTCTGGGATCCCATCAGGCCCTGCATGTACCTCTGTCTTTTCACTTAACCTGTGATCATCCTGTGTCTGTATATTTTATCAGACTCTCGATTCCTTGAGTGCAAAGAACATACTTTAAAAGTTGTATTCTTCCAGTACTTAGCAAATTACTCGGCACATAGTAGGCACGAACACCAGTTCATTGGTTGACTTGGCCAGACAGTGAAAATTGAGGAAGAAGACAGCAAGTGTGAAAAGCAGACCAAAGCCGTCTCTAGTTACAGCATAATGTAAATCCCCATAGCAGGAAATGGCCGACTTTTTCAGTCCTAGGAAATGGAGAATGTTTTCCCCAAGGTATGAGTCCCAAAGGGAAATGGATTCCATTTTCTGAGCGAAGAGTTTGCCTTTTCCAGGGAATAAAGGAGTATTAGAGGCTTTGAAGCTGGGAAACTTTCTCAGCTCTGTGAGGAAAGGGTGTATCCCCTCCCACTGTGGTAACAGATTGGGTGGAACCACTTACCCGGAGCTTCCTGCCAAAGATGGTGACTTTGCCTTTAATCTGTTCCTTTCTTAGGCGCCACTCAATGGAGTTTAAGCCATTCTCCATAGGCAGGGAGATGTTGCAGCGTCCAATGGTGGGGGTGATGGTGCCTGCTAGGACATGGGGCTCACTGTGGAAGCTGACACCCATCCCATTAGCATACATCACCCGCAGGGTACCATTATTACAGAGCTGGTAGCTGTTCCGCACTTGATCTGGAAGAATGTAAGTGGGGGTGGGGATAGGGAAATAAATTATCCACTCTATTAGTCAGAAGAGAATAGAACCTCTATTTTTTTTTTTTTTTATAGGTTTCCATGGTACTTTGCAGTCATCAGTCTAAGGCTGCCTTCAATTAGCACGCATACCATGTGAAGGTAAGTAGCAGAGATACTACTGATCCACGTAAAGAAAAACATAATATGTGGCACTCCAGAAATAATTATGCCGTGATGTTTCTTTTACTCACTGAAGACTATTAATAGCACGTTTAAACATTTAAAGATGTCTATTGCCTACACAATTTGTGTCAATCAAATTCCCAAACCTTAACATATATATTTTAGCTTATACCAAAAAAAAAAAGAAAAAGAAAAAAAAAGAAAGGTAAATGACTTCAATTTTTTCCCCCTTTGCCTCCCATCTAACCCAAGGTTGCTGGTCTAGTCACAGGTCAGATCCACTGCAAATCAAAGCCCAGGATTCTTCAAGAAAATCGAGAGAAGAATCAACCTTCCCCATCATCATGCTTTTACTGCTGACTGCATCTGATACCACCTCCACTCAAGAGAACTCTGAAGAGACTCAAACACATGAGGGAGATGGAACCAGTGGATGCCAATAATGTGTTTATCTTCCCCAGTGGAAACTACACGAGTCAATCAGACTTCTGACCTTTTCCTTTATCGAAAAGTGACAGGAAGGAAATGTGAGTCAGAGACTCCTTTTACAGATACACTGCTTCCTGATTGTCTGGGCAAAGGAGCTGGCCTGGGCTGGCCTCTGAGATGTCAGCTTTTGGGGCAGTGAGCAAGTGTGTACCTGTCACTCCTGCGACTCCAGCCATCATGCAGAAGGACAGAATCTACATCATTAATCATTTGGCAGAGCAGAAATAGAGTCATTGAAACAGGCTCTGCTGTGGGATAATAGTCCAGAAATGTCACCATTTATCTACAGAGAGGACACTTTTATCCTCTGACAACAGGCTAGCCCACCGACATTGTATCTTAATTAAAAGAAAAATTAATCGGCACAATTCATTTTCTTGCCAGCCCCAGTGCTTGCCCTGGACTGCAAAACATGTCTAATAGAAACAGTAACCACAGGGTGGTCAGAGACCTTTGAGATCCCAGTCTTGGAGAGAGAATGTTAAACAGCTCCAGTCCCAGGGCAACCAACTCATCAAACAAATGCTTAAAAAAGAGAATCAGGATGGAACAAGAAAATATGAAATCTAGTGGTAGGCCAGGAGAATAAATGGCCTTTGAGACGATAACTATGTGTTTCGGGTTGGTGGGGAGAGGTGGTGATGGAAGGATAAGAGGTAGGGAGAGAGTATGTGGGGGGGAAATGGACGTTTTCAGATAGCTATGTAGATAGTTTAAATATCCAGACATTTGGTTGGGTGTGGATGACATTCTGCTGTATCTTATTAAGTCATTTTCTACTAGATAGACCTCTTACAGAGTTAGTTTGCTGTGGACACTTGAATAAAACAGAAAGCTGAGGGGTACGCTGGGTCTCTGGAAGTCATCCCAGGCTGGGTAACTCACACATTGGGCTTGGCTGGGTTCTGGGTCTGTGGGTGAGTCTGGGGGTAGGTTGGTACGGGTGGAGGCTCACCTTGTACCACAGTGTAGGAGGCCTCTACTGAAGACAGGTTGGTGATGACAGTGACGTCATCATCACGGTTGGAGTTCTCAATGTCAATGGTAATAGATTTCTCCATTTCCCGGTGCAGACTGGTTACCACCCCCGTGGGGCGTGTCACATTGGTCAGGCGGCCTTCGTGGTCATAGCTGGGGGGAGATAAACACTGGTTAGCAGCAGTCATTGGGGCTGAAAGTATTCACAAGACTCATAGGGCCAGAGAAAGAGAGAGCTGGAAAGGTAGGCTGGCTGGGTGGCGCATCTCACTGAGGCCCCTTGTCACAGTCAAAACCCCATTATGCCCTGAGAAACAGCGGTGATGCTTTCTTCTACCCGCTGATTAACTGACTTCAGATCCTGGAAAACATTTCACCTGGTCTCAGACTTCCCCTAGTTAAAGAGAACAGCCACTTGTGAGCTTCTCTTGCTTTTCTTTTTCTCTTCTTTCCTTGAGATGGAGTCTCACTCTGTCCCAGGCTGGAGTGCAGTGGTGCGATCTCCGCTCATTGCAACTTCCACCTCCGGAGTTCAAGCAATTCTCCTGCCTCAGCATACCAGGTAGCTGGGATTACAGGCATGCACCACTATGCCCGGCTAATTTTTGTATTTTTTTGTAGAGATGAGATTTTGTCATGTTGGCCAGACTGGTCTCGAACTCCTGACCTCAGGTGATCTACCTGCCTTGGCCTCCCAAAGTGCTGGGATTATAGGCATGAGTCACACACCCAGCCTTCTCTTGTTTTTAACTTAGGTGTTCTACAAAGCCACCAAATTAATATTCCCAGAATATCAGTTTCACCATGTTAGTTCTCTGCTGAACAAACCACACTCTTTTCCCATTGGTTGCTCAATCAAATAAAAATCTGGCTATTTGAGACCTTCCATGCCCCGAGTCTTCTCCTGGGGTCCAACCTCGTCTCCCTCATCACCTTCTAGGCCTCTGGACAGTCAGCCTGTGCCAAATGCCACGTGCACATGTTAGCTCAGCACAGAAAGCCTGGCTGCATGGAACCTGTTCTTTGGTCCCCAAACCACCATGGCTCCACTTCCCATGCAGCCTTCTTAGACAATTTCCCAATGACCATTAGTTAGCACCCAAGTCTAGGGACACAAGTGATCGTGCCCTAGTGCCTGCAAATGGCCTGACATTGGGGACTCCTTCTTTATGTATATGTGCCATCTGTCCTCTTTTCTTACACTGTGGAGTTTTCTCCCTGCATCACCTCTAGCAAGAAGCCTGGTTCTATTTGGGACAGCCTTTCCCCACTTTGGAAGATCCACTGCACTCTGAGAGCTGGGCCCTTCTCACATCTCAGAAAGGAAAGCAGGCTTGTTTCCAGGTCTGCATGTAGAGGCCTTTGAGCTCTCCCAGATGAGTTTTGTTACTGGAGGAGGAAGGGGAGGAAGAAGGCAGAGCTCTGAAGACATTTTGCTTGGAGGGTGAAAAAGAAGGAAAAGTGGCTCGACCCCTGGGGGTTACTCCCTTTGGACTGGGGAGAGGGAAAAAGCTGGCAGGTTCTGAGGGATGGGAACTGGAGCTTGTGCAACACATGGGGATGGGGGGTCCTCAGAGAAGCATCCCTGTGGGGACGGCCTGTGAGCAGTGGAAGGGACCGCTGTGGCCTGTTTGACGTTGTCGCTTAGGGCTTAGGATGACAACATCAAAGACAGAGAGCACTCAGGAAATGTTTTTGGAATAAAGAATTGCAGACCTGGCTCAGGCTTTCAGGGATCTGAGAAACTTTGCTTCTGGGAAGAAATGGAAGCAGTGAACTCTGCAGAAGTTTGAAAGCTGAGAGTGCAATCACATTAAGCTGGACACCGGGCTGTGTAAAGGTGCTGGGGGAGAGAGGAGGGAGATCTTGGAGCAGGAATCTCTGTGAGCTCAGAATCCACCCCTATCACTTGCCCAGGGCCCCAGGCAGGGGGTGGCGCAGACCATGCACTCCCTGGAAAGCCCTGGTGTTGTAACCAGGGATGGGGACTCACGTCTGCTAAATCGATAGGGCTCCTCTGTGTTTTCTTACCTGCTAAAGAAATCACTTCTCAGGCAGGGGGAAAAGGTGCTATTTACAATAGTGACTAATTAGAACAACCTAGATGTTCCTTGATGGGAGATTCATGAAATAACTGATGATCAATCCATAAAGTGGAAACCTATGAAGCCATCAAGACTGACAACATGGGTTTCTATTTATTGGCATAGACAAATCTCCACACGTTGAGTGGAAGAGTGGGGTACCAAATATACTCCCCTGACAGTAGCTTTTTTTTCAGGGAGGGGTAAAAAGTATCAGTATCTATATGGAGCAGAAATTCTCTGAAAATATAGACATTTAAATGTTTTTTTTTTTTTTTTTTGAGACGGAGTCTCGCTCTGTCACCCAGGCTGGAGTGCTGTGGCTGGATCTCAGCTCACTGCAAGCTCCGCCTCCCGGGTTCATGCCATTCTCCTGCCTCAGCCTCCTGGGTAGCTGGGACTACAGGCGCCCGCCACCTCGCTCGGCTAGATTTTTGTATTTTTTAGTAGAGATGGGGTTTCATCGTGTTAGCCAGGATGGTCTCGATCTCCTGACCTCGTGATCCACCCGTCTCGGCCTCCCAAAGTGCTGGGATTACAGGCTTGAGCCACCGCGCCCGGCCGACATTTAAATGTTAATGGTGATTTTGCTGTGTGGAATTTTGACTAATCTTCATTTTCTTCTTTGCATTTTCTCATAATTTAGAAATTACTTATAATCAGCTGGGCGTGGTGGCTTGTGCCCGTAATCAATCCCAGCACTTTGGGAGGCTGAGGCGGGTGGATCACGAGGTGAGGGGACTGAGACCATCTTGGCCAACATGGTGAAACCCTGTCTACTAAAAATACAAAAATTAGCCGGGCGTGGTGGCACGCGCCTATAGTCCCAGCACTCAGGAGGCTGAGGCAGGAGAATCGCTTGAACCCGGGAGGCAGAGGTTGCAGTGAGCTGAGACTGCACCACTGCACTCCAGCCTGGCAACAGAGCAAGACTGTCTCAAAAAAAGAAAAAAAAAAAAAGAAATTATTTGTAATCAATAATTTCATGTTTAATAAGCAGAAACAAAAGGTATTTAAAATCAGAAAACAAAGCAATTCTAAGTATTTGGGTATGGAGTGTCTAGTGCGGTACTCAGTAACAGACAGTTTCTCCTCCTGCTGACAAGTACATTCTCTGGGACCAGGTCGAGGATTTTAATTCCAATCCACTGTAGTTTGGGGACACTTACAATGCATAGGCTTGCTGAGTTTCCTTATGAGAGAAGTAGTAGGAACTGGAGTTTCTTCTTTTGGGAACAGAGCTTTAGGGTAGGGGCTAGAATCTCATGGACCAAAGGGAGAAAACCAGATTTTTCTTTAAGTTTTAAGAAGATTCGGCTGCCTCCAGCTCTACTTACTTCCCCCAAGGAGCGTCTTCAGATGTAGGTCTTTTTGCAAATGACTACATGTAGGAGTGAAGCGCTATAAGTTCCAGCAATGGGATCTCAGTGCCAACCCAATGGAACTGGCCCAGCTTGGCTGGAGTGGGGCTGGAGGCTGCTTTTGAATTATGTAGTCAATAAATATTCATCAAGCGCCTGTGATGTGTCAAACACAGTTCAAGGCACTGGATATATGACTGGGAAGAAAATGGAGCAAAATTCTTGCACTCATGCTAGCTGAAGAGGGCAAAACTAAACCAAGGTAGAAAATAGACAGCATGTCAGATGGTGAGTAATAGGTGCTAAGGACTAAAATAAAGAAGGGAGAGAGTGGAGAAAGAGAGAGTATAGGGAGTAGAAAGTGTAATTTTAAGGACAGTACTGTTCTTTTCAGGAATGCAGATGGACCTTCCCTAGTCTGGGAACTTAGCAGGCATGATAGCGTTTCCAAAGAGCATTCCGTATCAGCTCCATTTCTGCCTAACTCTTCACTTCCCAGGACAAAGACGAGAGAGAAAGGCAATTTTTAAAGGGGCCCATTCCAGCCTTCATGAGTTGCATGGCAGCTTATTCTGTAAAATCACTCTTGAACCCCACACCATGGGAAGTCAACTTCCATCTTTTCCTTTGATCTGACATTTGCCCCTTCCCCAGTTGCTGGATTGGGAGAAGTTGAACATGACTAAAGAGGCTCTTTATCATTTCTCTCTTCTGGAGGACCTCTCTTTAAGGGTGATGTGTTTTTCTGCCCCGCTGAGCCCCAAGTTTGCTTTGGCAGACTCTGCTCCTGCAGGGGATGGGAGACCAGCAGGCGGCACTGGGAGGTGGGAAGAGAGCAGAAGAAATGCAAAGTGAGGTATTAAAAAAACCTAATGTGCCAGCTGCATTCTTTAATTCTGCTTTTCCAAAATAAGTCTCTATCTGTCTGACTCTTGTAACCGCTATACAGTTAGTTGAGTGAAACCTGAAGGGTAGGAAGGAGACAGAGGTGTGCTTAATAATTCCTCTAAAATCCCATTAGCCTATACTCTGAGTTAAACTTCTATATGACAAGTGCTTTGCTAATTTCTAAAAACATATTATCTCAGTGGATTAGCATAGGGCTCCTGTTAATCTGCATTTTTATCCCCATGTGACAGATGAGACATTGAAGCTCAGAGAGGTTAAATAATGTGTCCAACGTCAATCAGTAAGTATATGGCAGAGAAAGACTCCTCACCCCGTCATCCTGATGCTAAGACCCAGGAGCTTTCTGGTATAAGATGCTGCCTTTTGGGGAAGACTGTGAAAACCTGAGTTCCCTCAGGGATGTAACTAGATCAGGATACTTCTTCTATCAAGACCCAATGGCCTGCATCTGGGGAAATCTTAATTTCAAGGTTGGATGTCCTGGAAGTTTCTGGAACTGGCTGATCATAAAATGGGTCCAGGAAGATTTGATAGGGTTATTTTTTCCTACCTCTCTCTCTCTCTCTCCTGCCTCCAGAGTCATTGATGGGATGGCCTTATTGAGTTACTTCTTCCCAAAAATTCAGGAACAGTTCTCATGTGGAGTCTGAAGGTGGAGTTACAAATTCCATTCATAGCCCTGCTTTATGACGCTGGTGTGCAATACAAAGAAAGCTGGGCTTGGAGATCTGGATTCCAGTTCTGCTTCACTACTGACTCCCTGTGTGGTCTCAGGGGAGTCGCTTCAATTCTCTGAGCCTCGGTTTCTTTAGCCATAAAATGGGGATAATCGAATCCATATTTAGACAGTCATTATGACAACAGAGTAGATACATGGCTTCTCTACCTCATGTTCTATGCAGAAAAAAAGATATGGCCACTCTTCCCACCTACAGGGGTATTTGTTACCCACCCCCATAACAGAGTGGGAAGAGAGCAATCTCCCTAAGGAAGCTCTCATTGAAGGATAAATCGTTTTCTTTCTTTCTTTCTTTTTTTTTTTTTTTTGAGACAGAGTGTCCCTCTGTCACCCAGGCTGGAGTGCAGCTGCATGATCTCAACTCACTGCAAACTCCACCTCCTGAATTCAAGTGATTTTCATGCCTTTGCCTCCTGAGTAGCTGAGCCTACAGGTGTACACCACCATGCCTGGCTAACTATCGTATTTTCAGTAGAGATGAGGTTTTTCCATGTTGGCCAGGCTGGTCTCAAACTGCTGGCCTCCAGTGATCCTTCTGCCTTGGCCTCCCAAAGTGCAGAGATTACAGGCATGAGGCATCGCTCCCGACCAGGACAGACTGTTTTCTAGTAGCCTCACAGCCTCTGTGTGGTTTTCTTCATCACGCTTTCTCTAAAGTTTTGGCTACGGCTATGCAGTGTTGGTCTTGACTGCACTGCCCTGACAGGAGGTGAAGTTGTGTCTGATTTTTAAATTGGCTGTGCATCTGCCAATTGGCTGATGATGTGCCAAAAGTGCCATCGAACAAAAAGAACTCACCATCTTTTTAGGTAGAAAAGAAAACCTTTTACATTTGAACCCCACAATGGAGAATTTGTGGTCACTGGATTTATCAACATTCTGAAAAAAGGGCAGCTTATCAAATTAAGATAAAAAATTATTCAGTTTCAATGTAACTTCTGAACATTTTAAAACACATTTATGAATCATGCCTATGTTCTCATTAAACTAGGGACACTTTCTGGAAAATACTTTCCGTTTTAGAGTTCAGACCTTGGATGCACTTGAGCCCAAGCTTCTTTATGGCAGTCTCTAAACCAGGCCCAGTTCAGGCTGGCCTCCCTGAGAATGATGTTATTTCCCAACTCTTTCAGGAGAGCCAACAAATTGTTTCTGAAATGCATTAGGTCTTCGGGTGAAACTGTCAGAAAGAGGTTTCCTCGGAAGAGGAAAATCCCGGAGGTGTTTGGGTGAGTGTATAGCTTCAATCTAACTCGGTGTCAGAGCCAAGGACAGCACTCAGATGGTACCCTCGAGGGCAGAATCACTAGCTGGTGAAGTCTGATCAAACCCCCAGTGTCCCGAAGGTATTAAGATGCTTCAGAAGTCTGAGAAAGAGTTGCCCCAACAAGAAAGTCAGAACCAGGGAAAGCAATTCTTCTGCAATGCAGCAAATATCCAGCAGGTGGCAACAGCTTCCTTTTACATTCTCCCAAGACCATTGGCATACAATCAGGAAGTAAACATTGCTGGATTTAGGAATGATCAACAATGAGGTTTTCTGTTCTCCCTGTTGTCCCCTTTTTTTCTTTGTGCCAACTCTCCCTAACTTACTACATTATCTGCTAGCAGCAGCATCCAGACAAAAAGCAAGCAAGGACTCCAAGTACGTAGGGGTTAACACACTCCTTCATCACCTAGGAGAGCCAGATATTTATAAATTCTGCTCCAGTATCAGCCAGCCATTGGGAGAATTATGCCTAGTAACTTCCTCCAACCAGCATCCCACCATTAGTACTTACAGCAGCAGGCACTTTGACCAAGAACTGCCTGCAGGAGCTAGGAAAAACAGCTTTTTGCAAAACAAGCGTCAGGACTATTAAGTATGAGATAATTGTTAGGGGAAATATGACCAGCTCTCGCATCTTTTAATATACCTAACGCTTTATCTGTATCGATTTGCTTCTGCTAAGGAGGAAATTCAGAGTTTATCTACCTGTCTGTGCAATCAAGTGTGTTGCTGGACCTATTGGCAAATTACAGAAGCCCCACTGGGATCTTGCCTTTTAGGTTCTAATTTCCGCACCCATGGCAAACATGAATAATCAGCAAAGTTAATCAACGCTTTACCTCCTAGGTGCTGTGCGTGTCCAATATCCTGAAATTTGAATGGCAAGCAGGCAACAGGAATTCCCAACTCTAGTAGGGAGGATGCTCAATATCAGAGACCCAATAGAGCAAATCATTTTAGAGTCAGGGAGAGGGGACATGAATATCTTGAGACCATAAGACATCATTAAAGTTAGAAGGACAACATGACAAAGCAATTTAAAAAGCTACAAGAACGACCAGTCCTGATGCCAGCTAGAACAAGGGAAGGGCTCTTCAGAGATGCTTTACAAACCCACTTACTCATAGAAAGTCGTCCATCCTGTTTCATCGCTCTTGGTGGCCAGGAGCCCAGTGTTCCCATCATAGGTCATGAGGCCAAGCTCCAGGTTCTGTGTGGACACGACTTTGAGGCCTCCATTGGTGCCCACGGTGAGGGTGATGATCTGATTGTCAGGCATGAGCAGGTGACGGGGCATGCCACTGCTGTCCCGACGGATCTTCAGGGAATTCCCATTATTGTCAATCAATTCAGTGACATCATTGTCAGCACTATATGTGAAATTGTACAAGTACTCCCCTGTCACCAGGCTTACAGTGTATTGGTGGATGCCATCAGCATTGAAGACATATAACTCCTGCTCTCCGGGGGATGCAGCCTCATACTGGTTGAAGGCATTAAGAACGGGCTTGTTCTTGCTGACCGCCCTGATCCGAATATTTCCAAGGTCTGCAATGTAGATGGTACCATCTGGAGCTACAGCTAAGGATGATGGGGAATTCAAGATGGCATCAGTCGCATAGGCATCATCTCCTGAATAGCAGTTGCAGTTGACATCGTTTTTGCAGTCGCAGTCTGAGGCTGCCCCAGCTAAAAGGCAGATCTCCCCATTGGTTGTTACCTGGCGTAGACGGTTAATCTTCTTCTCATCTGTCTCAGTGATATAGAGGACCCCAGTGTGAGAAATGGCGATGGCGCTGGCTGACTCCAGGGCAGAGTGAATGGCTAGTTTGCTGAGTGAGTAGTCAATGCCAGGAACCTGGCAGTGCATGGGGCGTCCTGCAATGATGCTGACTTGGTGGTTCTCGGTAATTCGAAGGATGACATTGTTCTCTAGAACATACAAGGAGTTATCCATAGGATTGACAGCAAGGTCTGTTGGCCACTCCAGACGAACCTGTGGATGATATGGTATCAGATTAAAGAACAGCCTTTAATATGTCCAACGTTTAACTGTAGGGCACTTACTGGTTTTATGTATTTAGGAAAAAAGACAGCTTTTTAATAACACACTGTAATAAAAATGCTCTTCATTGAACCAGCTGCTCATTGCCCATGATGAGTGGGTGTGATGGAGAAGAAGAGATAATGTAACATATATTTCCTACCATGTCACCTGCCATGACCAGAACAGGCCATCAGCCCTACCTATGATGCTGCTTCTTAGCTCCAGATGGTTGGACCAGCATCAGAGCTGTCATATATGGTTGCACAGGTAGTTCACTACAAAAGAGACCAAGCCATCCAGCCCATACTCTGCTCTCCAAGCAGATGCCGGGAAGCTATGTTCATTTGGAGGTGGCACCTGTATCTAATTCACAAAAAGGAGCCATGTGGCTTGGAAGGTGGCTCTGATCAAAGGGGAGCCAAAGTGCAGGCTCGCCAGCAAACTACAACTTGAGTATCTGCGTTAAAAAATAAACTGAACCAAACACATCTTTCCTCTGTGGAATTTGAAATAAAAATCTCAGTAGCAAGTTGTCTGTTGTGGAACTGGAGCTGAAATTTATGAGGTTGGCCAAGGGCTGAAAAGGCCGTTGTAGAAAGGCTGAACGTATATTCCAGGCTGTCTGAGAACAAATGCTGTATATTTGAGTGAGCCTCTGTTCTCTGCCTCTGTAAGAGCCCAAACTAAACACACACTTTGGGTGATATTGTAGAGGGCTCTGCTTTAGTTACTACTGCACAAAGTAAAGGTTTATATAGTGAGGATGCAATCATTTCAGATTAACAGGGAAGTTCTGATTGACATATAACACTGTACAGTACATTCTCAAACCTGCAATAATGATGGAGAAGGGAGGTAATTACACAGCAACTTCTACCCTGTAATCTGCCACGGCTGGAGTATGTCACTGGCTCCACTTTTCTTAACAGAATTTTCCCTCTCTCTTACTCTCTCTCTCTCTCATGCCTATCTGACATTTTCCATTCCATCTTACTGTTTAGCTCATCTCAGGCTTTCTCCAAACAACCCCGTGATCTGTATCTGTATCTCCCCTTCCTATTCCACTTCCAAACCAATCAGGAAGCAGGTAAGAAGCTCAGGCCAAGAGGCAGGTGTTGTTTAGTGAAGAGAAGTAAGAAAGAGTCTCACCTGGGCTACATCCATGCTGGAATCACAGCTCAGCGGCCGGACAGCAGTGAGGTCATTGGAGCCCAGCAGGGTGGAGATGATTCCATTCTGGTCGACCTTCCGGATCATGGTGGCATCAACAAAGTACATGAGCCCGTTCTTGTCTACTGCAATACCTGAGCAAGACAAGCAGTGTGGATTTATCTCTTGGAAAGGGGTAGGATTGTGGGGTAGAGGTGGGAGATGAGATGCCTTGCTGAGCACTCTCTGCTTAGACCAGAGACCCTACTGGAACTGATTAGTACCCTCAGAGCAGTGGTTCTCAGCCTTCTAAGGCAAGATCCTTTCTCATGGGCACTGTGCTGGGATTTGTATAGTTCCTAGGGTGCTGGCTATATCACCACCCTCTTCCCTGCAACTGATGAAAGCATGCTTCTTGGACTGTAAATGAACCAAGGCTGCAAATGAATGAAGCAGGAAATAACTTTGCATCTGCTCTCTTTAGAAAAGAAGTTATTTCTGAAGTTCATTACCCTAAACATTATTAGTAGTAACTGACTTAAATATACTTCACAACTGATTGCAGCAGTAAGGTTGAGAAACTATGATTCTTGTAGTTACAAGGTGGATGCTTCAGGAAGTATTCCCAGTTAAGCCTGACGCCAATCAG
This sequence comes from Colobus angolensis palliatus, assembly GCF_000951035.1. Classification (NCBI taxonomy): domain Eukaryota; kingdom Metazoa; phylum Chordata; class Mammalia; order Primates; family Cercopithecidae; genus Colobus; species Colobus angolensis. The sequence continues at coordinate 12,110,110 of NW_012115932.1, read as the reverse complement.
CACTTCAGTGCCCCAGGGGGACACTGCGGCCTAGCATTCCCCTGTTGCAGCAGGGCTGAAAAGGCACAGATATGGCTTCTATTTATTTTGTGTCTTTGCCCCAGTGCCCAAGTACAAGGCTTTGCCTCCTTAATCCATGCTGCCCTGCTGCTATCACAGTAGCTAAAAATGCTAACAGCAGTTGGACTCTCTGATGATTGCTCCTTAATGTTAAGTATTTTTAGTCCTTTTCAAATAGAGACCCATGGGTTCCCAGAACTTCTCCATCCTGGACTCCTGGAAATTATACCCATTCTTAATTACTACCATTTATTGGGCATTACAACATGTGAGGCAGTGCACTTTAGACTTCATACACATTTGCTGTCTATCACGAAAGTCTGGGCGTGGCCAGAGGCCCCCAGCTGGGCTTTGTTTTGTCTCCAGCCCACACAGCTGGCACTCTGGCTCACAGAGCCAGGATTTCCTCTGATTTTCTGTGACTGGCAGCCGTCAGAAATCTCCAGGCGCAATCCCCTTCACTTTCCATTTGGAGCCTATGTGCATGATAAAGTTTACTTCAAATAAATAAATAACTAAGGTTTTCTTTTTCTTTTCTTTTTTTTTTTTTTTGAGATGGAGTCTCGCTCTGTTGCCCAGGCTGGAATGCAGTGGCGTGATCTGGGCTCACTGCAAGCTCTGCCTCCCGGGTTCACGCCATTCTCCTGCCTCAGCCTCCCGAGTAGCTGGGACTACAGGCGCCCACCACTACACTCGGTTAATTTTTTTGTAATTTTTAGTAGAGATGGGGTTTCCCTGTGTTAGCCTGGATGGTCTCGATTTCCTGACCTCACGATTGGTTTTCTTTTTAAACACCCATCCACACACCAAAGTAATCTATCTGAGTTAAATGATTATAGGGAAAGCTATGTTTTGGACTGTTGGGCTTAGTTACGTTCTGATACAAAGAAAGCCAAGATGGTAGCAAAGCTTTATCTGGGGCGGGGGACTCTTCCTTGATGGACTTTACCTCTCGGGCTCATCAGGGTTGCATCTATGGCCTTCCCTCCGTCCCCACAGCGGGCTTCATCAAAGGGCAGACACTGCTCTCCAGTCCCTGCCACAACTTCCGAATTCCCAGCCAGGTCTTTGGCTCCACTCAGAGACTTGACGCGGTAGATTCTCCTGCTGTTGGTGTCGGATACGTAGAGAGAGCCGGACACGGGGTCCACTGCCAAGTAGTACTTGTGTGCCGGGTTGTTGCTTTAGTAGGAGAAGCACAAAGAGAAATGAGGAGGGGGCTATGGAGCTGGCTTCTTAGATCAAAGGAATGACAAAAATCCTAGCAAGACGCTTACCTTCTCTAGTGTCTTTCCACTTTAGTGAACTGGAAAGAATCTAACATCAGACTCAGTGTTCTAACACATCATGGTTCTTAGCTACTTCTAATTGGACTTATGCTCCTTATGCTATCAGAGAATTCATTTCCCACCATACTAAACAACTGTTGCTTCATTTAGCCAGTACAAGAGCTCCCACTCCGATCCCGTTTTCGTTAGCAGGATAGTTATTCAAGACCAGCTACAGTCCATGTGTGTGTAGTCTCCTTAATTTCCCCTTAAGGACTTAGTGTATTCTCAAGTGGGATAGAGGAACACTTCCATGTGACAATGTTCTCGTTTTATCCTATGCCTCCAGGGTACTAGACCATTAATACTAGGGCAACCTGGAGTTTTCCTAATTTTATCATGGGAAGCACCCCAGAAACACTCCCAATCTCCAGGCTCAGAGCTTGCTTCTTTACTGCTCTTCAGTGTGGATATGGATAAAGTTGGCATTTAGTGTAAAGACATGTGGGTATCTTGCTGGTCCTGTGTCTGGAATCTGAATTACTGGGAGAGGAGATGCACTTTTCAAATCTGGGTAACAGTGAGGTCACAGGCATGAGTCAGGGTCTGCCAGGGCCCTCAGCCACACTAGGGGATTAATACCTTTGTGTGTGTGAAGTGTATTAGGAAGGCGTGAGCCTCCAAGACCTGGGCTGCTTCCACTGCCATGTGTCTAGTTGCCCTGTGTGAGGCTAACTAGGACAGAGTAAGACTTGTAGAAGTGGCTCAGGGCTAAAACACAGGAAACTCAAAACTCAATTCTGACCCAGCTGGTGGTGACCTTGGTTAAGTCATTTGACAGTGTCAGGTCTTAGCTTTTTTTTGGGTGGGGCGGGGCTGGGGGATTAAGTCAATCATACTGGATATTGCTAATGTTCCCTCTTGCTCAAAACCCTGCAGTTCTTCCCTTTGCAGTACCTGTCACTGGTTTGAGGTTGGGACCAGAATAGGTGCTTATGTTATTCCTCTACTGGTTATTACAATCACCACCTTTAGGATGCAAGCAGTAATTACCTTTCTGCCTCAGTGTGGTAGACTATGTTTTGAAATGAGCACAGGCCCCCCTCCTTTTTTTCCCTGCTATTTTATTTTATTTTTCTTAGAGACAGGGTCTCATTGGAGAGCAGTGGCACAATTCTAGCTCACTGCAGCCTGAAATTCCTGGGCTGAAGTGATCCTCCCACCTCAGCCTCCCGAGTAGTTGAAACAAGTGCATGCTACCATGCCTGGCTAATTAAAAACTTTTTTTTTTGTTTCTGGTACAGATGGGGTCTCACTATGTTGCCCAGGCTGATCTCAAACTCCTGGCCTCAAGAGATCCTCCTGCCTTCGCTTCCCTAAGTGCTGGGATTATAGATGTAAACCATGCAACCAGCCTTTTCCTATTATTTTTCAATTTTACTTTGGGGTGATGGGAGAACAGGGGCTGGGAGAGGTGGAGGGAAGGTGAGAGAGATGACAGTGTTGGATGCATTTGTCCTGCTGACATTAGCTAGTAAATTACTAATTAAAACACCACCATTTGGGTTCTTCTCTGATTTAAGGGAAAAAAAAAAAAAAAAGAACTAGGAAGCTATTTTTAGGAACAATCTGTGTTGAGTTGAGACCACCTTTCACTCCAGTTTCTATTCAGGTTGCTATTAAGACACATCCCTGAACTAGAAGTCAAAGTTTTTCTGAAATTCCAGCCCAGATAACTAAAACATAGACTACCTGGGTTCCATTCCTTTCCTTTCCTCTTTTCTTCTTGTTTTTCAGCTATTAAGTCATTAGAGACTATCCATATATGCAAAACAAATTAGGGCAGAAAGGGAAAAATTCGTGCCATTTTTTAATTAGATGCTGCACTCTGTTACTGAATGAACAGTAGCTGGCATGATCAACAGAAGGATCAAGGCATTGCACATCTGTGCCTATCTATGAGAGAGATAATTAATTTTGGACTTTCTAGGGAGACTGATTTGAGGAGGCTTTTCAAAAGCTCTGGCAGAAGAGCAGGCAATGGAGGGTGTGAGGTCAGTTCTTGCTTGGGGAGACCATTCTTCCTTACGGTTTCATACCTATTTTCACTAAGATGCTTGCAGAAAAACTCAGGTCAGAGGGACAGCCATGCCTCCACACCTGTGGCTGTGGCAAAGATTACATGAGGTTGGTGAATTTCCTGGAAAAATGTCCTTCCAAGGCATTTCTACTTATTTTTAAAATTTGACTCAAATGGGGTGCCTATAACCAGCCAGTTTTGGGGTGCCTGAGGAGAAAGCAGAGGACTTTTCCAATGCATGGCCTTCCACTCACTGTTATGATCTTGTGCAATTTCACTCTACTTTTTGTCTAATTTTGACCTAATATCATGAAGGAAAGCTGTCCATGTTTCATTTCAAAAAGTGAGCGAAGCATTCCTTTGTGTAGTGGTATAGATTGCTTTGCTTTTTCTCTTCTTCTGAATAAAAATAAGGTGGCTTTTCTTTAAGAAAGCTCATGCTATCTCCATTTTAGTGCAGTTCACGTGTGAATGCACGTGTATGTGTGTTTTACACTTTATCTGTGAATTGTCCTAGTGTGGTTTTAAATGATAACCTTGGATCAATATAATGATCAAGGCGGTTTTGACAAAAAATACTTGGTCTCCATCCTTCAAACTATTCAAAAGTGATTTTACTCCATGAAAATTCTCAATGCATCTGACTGTTGGATTCATTCTGACCAGCAGATTGGCAATTAACTTTTTTTTTTAAAGATGACCATATATCCAGGGGAAAAAATCATTAATGAGTTGAAAATGAGTTTTTAACCCGTTTCCAGTTCATTAAAGCTTTTGTGAACCCAGTCCAGCATTTACAAAAGCCAGGAGTTTGCCTCAACTGTTTAGCCCAATTATGGACCACACTGAGCAGTTGGAATAAAAGTTCGCTGAGAGTTCATTATCTTGCACTTGAATCTCCCGGAAATTCTAATTACTGTCAGCTTATTTGGTTGCTTTTTGACTGCATTTCATAATTGCTAAAGCTTATCATATCCACAACACACAATTAGCACATAAAAAAGTTACTATATTTGGTACATAAAAATATACAACATTACACAAGAAGCACAAAACAAAAAAAGCAAACACAAGGAAGCAAACGAACCATATCAAATTATATGGGAAAGAGTTCTTCATCTTACCTATGTTTAAACTCTTTATTTCTTTATAGAAAGAAAACAGAAAGGAAAAAAGAACAAACAGTTAGCGGAAGAATTGATGATAAAGCAAACATAACATTTTTGTTTCTCGTATAAAGGGGCCCAAAAAAGGCAGTCTTTTTCTTTTTTCCCCTGTAACTGACAACTCCTGGCTCAATAGCTTGAGAAGTGCCCCTGATTTTGGACTCCTCCCAGACATTGGACAATCTGGACAAGAAAGCTTGAATTCTCTCATCAGCAATGTGACTGTCACAAGACACAGATTTCTATAGGTGAGATATGCCTCCTGACTAAGGAAGGGATGGCAAACACGTTATGTCTTGGGTGCCAACGTGTGTTGACCAGTAATGGCTACTGGGAGTGTGGTGGTAGAAGGATTTTGAAGCCAAATTTAATATCGGCTATAAAGAGTACTGTGACTCACTTGTAAAGTCCACTCTGGGTGTGGGAGGGAGGATGGTGACACCTGTACCACTTAGTTGCCATTAGGGCATTTCAGGGTAGAATGAGTACTACCCAAGAGGGAGACCCTGCTCAGAGCCTACTGCAGTTGGGCAAAGGCTGTTGAACCCTGTGACTCTGAACCACTTCCTTTCCCTGCTCCATGTCACCTTCATTGTCCCCTTTTCACTTGGGGTGGGACCCCAAATATGCATTCTTTCTAAAAGGTAACGTCTAATATTGCAATAATGTCCACAATGAAATTTATAGGTAATAATATCCTCTTGGAATTGGAGTCAAAGAATCCAGTTATCATTTCTTATCAGAGAACTAGTAAAAATTTTGTTGTTGTTTTAAGAGAAGAAATATATTCAATTTCAATAAGAAAGTGGCTGAAAGTTAACGTGCCAGGGACGAGAAGATGTTAGGGTCTCAAGTAAGGAGAAGGACTCCTGTTCTCGAGGCTTCTAGGCCAAGGTGGAAGAAACCCCTGACCCCTCTTTTCCTTTCAGTTGAGGAGAAAGGCTTCAGGGAAGGGACAAAGAGAGTTTAATGCCCTGATTTCTGCTCAGGTGTAGCTCAGTCCTCTGCCGGGGGCCATCATTAGTGGTGGGTTTGCACAGGGATTACAATTTTATATTTTATTCCAATGTGTTAGTTTTTGCAAAAAAAAAAAAAAAAAGTTAATTAAATGATGCTGATAACTCCTGAGCTCTGAATGACATAGTGCAATTTAAGATTCATTCTGCAAAGCCTGGTGTGTCAGGGTGGCAGCCGGGAATTCTTGTGTCTATTTTATATTGCTTAATGAAAGTGAAATGTTATCTGCTACCAGTGGTAGTCATATTTGGCTCTTAATTATTGCCATATCAATTTCACTTTTTAAAGTCAAGATTTTGTAAAAATACTGGATGGGATTTGGGTCTGCAGACCTGACCTACTTCTTTCTTAGGAACATCTGCTTTCAGTTGATTAATATAAGATCTATGTTGGAGGAAGGAGAAGGGCAGGGGTGAAGGATCAAGTCCTTGGAGACTTGTAGAGTCTACCTTGGATCTACCTTGGAGAGTGTAGAGCCTGAATGATCATATGAATATGAGCTTTGGAGAAAGGCTGAGGTCACTGCTATTCCAGTCCAGGATCACAGCAGGCTGGATGCTTAGCACGCAACAAACCAGAATAACAGCATCACCAAGTCAGTCTATGCAGCTGGGTTCAGATGTCCTACTTACAAAGGATAGGCCTAGGCTTTGTGTGCATGGTTTTAATACCACAGACTCTTTAGGTGAGCCCTTTGAGGAAAAAGTGGTGTTTCAGATGGGAGAATTGAGATGCATTAGCTCTTCTTCACACTGCAGAGTCTCAGTGATGTCTCTGCGAAGCCTTCAGGGTCTCTTGTGGCATTCTCAGCCTGACTCTCAGGGCTGCCATCATGCTGTCTGGTGATTTATGTTTGTGTGCCTGTCCCCCTCACTTCTTTGTGAATAGGACATGACTCACTCATCTCTGAATTGCAGGTACTTAGTAGAAGGCCCAGGAGAGAGTTAGGGCTGGAAAAATGGGTTCTTGAGTGAAGGAAGCAAGGAATGAGGCTGCTTCCCTTAGAGAAGGGGAGACCCTGACTAGGACTAGCTCCAATCCCTCATGTTCTGCTCAGAATTACAAATCTACAATCAGTGGAGACTGTTGTCTTTTTTCATTCCAACTCTCTCTGTGCCACATTTTCCCCTTGAGGAAGGTGGACTTGGAGTAGCCACAGGGTTTTTTTGTTGTTGTTGTTCTAACGAAAGAGAAGTTGACTTGGGGTACATTTGGTTTAATTTCAGGAGGATGAGCTCATGTGGCTTGTAGTCCCTTTTGCACCCAGCTAAATGGTTGTTAGCCATTCTTGAATAGGAATGTCTTTCAGGAATGCTCCTTCCCTACCATGTTGATTTGTCTAACATCATTGCAGAGAGTAAAAGGCCCCATGTAGAATTCATATTTCACTAATACAAGGACATCGATGACAAACTGGTTAATGAGCATCATTTCAAATACTATTTAGATTATTCATTCCACAGGAAAACTTGAAATGCCCAGAGATATTACAAAGGAAGCTTGATAAAGATTTTCCCCAATTTTATAACTCTAATGATTTCACCAATAATCAATTATGAACACAAAAGAAAGTTTTCTAATTTATCAATAATCTGAAACAAATTTTGATCAGCCTTACTAGAGGAAAGACTGAAAATCCCTCTGTCACTTCTATAGATAATGAAATTACAAAATGACTGTAATATTAAAAGATGATCAAAGATATGCAGCCAAAAAGTATAGAAAAACGTGTATCACAGAAGTGTTACAGGAGTTAATTAATAAAAATATTAGGTTATTTGTCTGGATTTTGTGATGTTTGTGATAGAATTGGCTTTTCTAAACTTTGCAAGTTTTTGGGTTTCTTTTCTCATCCTAAATATTCCATTTCATTTCTCATTTCATATTTATAATTTTATTTTTTTCTTCTTAGGGAGAGTCTCTGAAATTGTCTTAGTGTTAGGCTTCATGAAATCTGGGTTCTACCCTTGGTAAAAAGGCTTTGAAAATAGTTCCAATCAGTCTCCAACATTTTATGGGGACATTGTTTTTACTTTTATTCTGGATTGAGTGCTTCATGACTTTTCTTTCCTGACCCCCATTTTCAAAGCCTGACCACACAGGAAAAGCATTTGAGTGGAACCACATAGTCTTCCCTAAGAGTCTACCTGGTCATCAAGCAGGGTCTGTCCTGGCTGAAACTCTCAGGCAGAGCTTGTCCTTGGTGACGCTTCCTTCCAATGTCTGCTGGCTCTGCCCACCTTCCCAGGCTCCCACTTTCCCCCTACCGGGTACTAACATATCTGGGTTGGACAAGTCCCTTCTCTGAAGGTCTCCTCTAATGAATGGTGCCCTTGACTCCATGCTGAAAGCACCATTAGAATGTCAGCATGGTGAAGCGGTTTAGTTGGAAAAAAGCATGTTTAGTATCATAATATTACTTTATGTTTAAAAAATAAAAAGAATTGGAATTTCAAAAATTAAGAAAGATGTCAGATTCTTATGTTTATTAAACGGAGCTAAGCTAAAAAAAGGTAGAGAGATACTGTCCCATCCCATATAATTCACTGCCTTATACTGAGGTCTAATTCCTAAGATGTTCTAAAATTGCAGAGGGATGAAAGATTTTTCTGTGAGAGAAATTCTCCCTATAATGTTAGTGACTGACAAATTTACTCTGCTCTAGGGGGCTTAGGTTTTCCTGAGACCACTTGGAAAGGGTGGTGGGAAATGGACTAGTAAAGATGGGATATTAGGCTTTTATGGGAAAGGAGTATGAAAAATGTCCTAAATGTCCGCCTAATCAGAGCACACAGATGATAACCATTTTACCTAAGAGAAGGCTCTTTGTAGTATCAGAAGTTATTTAAGTGTATAGAACTTGTCCCTGCATGTTTTGAGACAAAGGAAGGAGGAACGGGGAAGGATAGCGAGAGAACCATGGAAACATTTCAATAGGATCCCAATTCAGAGGCTCAGCTCTGGGGTAGGTAAGCGAGATAGGGACGGGCACTGACTCCCGAAATTGAATCATTCAGCTGCCAACTCACAATGGAGAAAAGACATAAGCAAGACAGGTCTCTTCCTCCCCCTCCCTCCCTCTGCTGGTTGCTGTTTTGAAGAGAGGGGATTGACAGCCCTTTGTTTTCAGGTATGTAGTGGGAAGAAAAGAAGAATAAAACCAGTGTTCTTGTAAAAGCTTAACTTCTAATCGGCTCTGGGTACCTGGCTGATGAAAGTAAGAACAAGGCTAAAGGCAGTTAAAAAAATCACACAGCTGTCGAGGGAAATTGGGAGCCATATTCCGCCTCAAGCTGTCCTAATGTCACCACGTGGGCATGGCGTGACTTGCTCTGATTGGGCCCTTAGCTTGCACCATTGACGTTGTGACCTCCACAACTTGAGAGACATGGAGTCAGGGATAACTCCAACAAGAGGGAGGAGATGGGTCTGCATTTTCTTTAATTTAAGCAACCTATCTTGAGCACCTAGTGTGGGCCAGGACCTCCTCTAGGCATTAAAGGGACAAAGATGACCAAGAGGTGTTCCCTGCAGAAGTTCACATGCTTGGGCCCTAAAGACTTACATAGACATAATGACAACAAGGCATTCAGTGGCATCAACTCTAAGATCAGAGAGTGCAGTGACTCAGAGGTGGGTGAGAATGGCTTCTGCTGGGGAAATCAGGCTACATGGAAGAGGGGGCCCTGATGCTGCGCCTTGCAGGTGGGTGTGATGTGGTAGATTAGGTAGGTAAGGTATTTTAAGCAGAGCAAGCAGCAAGAGTGAAGGTTTGGAGGTGGGACTGTACCAGGTGAGGGCTGATTAGCCTCTGAGCAGGAAGAACGGTGACAAAGGAGGAAGGGCCTGATGTGGAAGATTACAAGGGGCCAGATGAAATACTTCCACCCTTTTTTCCTATAGGCAATGGTAAAGCACAGTGCTACCTGCACCCTGCCCTGCCTTCTCCCATGGTTCTCTGATGCCCACAGGGTGCCTGAGTAAAGGAGACTTTCCTAGGATTAAAAAAACAAACAAAAACAACATCTTGGGAAGGGAATCTATATGGATGGGCAAGTCTAGGAAAAGTGATTTGTCTGATCACCAGTTTGGCAGTGTGAAGACTACCTGGCCTCCCCCCACGTGTCTCCTTCTTGCTCTCATTGTTCACCCTCTGGTTACCATGCCCCCTCCTCCACCCCAGGCCTGTCTCTGGATCTCCATGATGGTTGGCCTTTGGCCCTTCAGCTCAGCTTGAACTGCACTGACTTCCCCAGGTGCCACCTCTCATGCTCACATGGGTGTTTTCTGAGCCTGTGTTTCATCCCCTTTTGCACTGCAGAGCCCAGCACATGCCTGGCTCGCCTCCATGTTCAATACATCCCACTGGATCACTGAGGCTGCAACCTCCTCAGGGTGAAGCTCTTGTTTTCTCCTCTCTTTTTACTGGCACACTCTCAGCTCCCAAGAATGCTCAGCAGCAGTTGCTGGGGGAAGGCCACTGATATTTCTCCCAGATGTGGCCTCAGAGACTCTCAAATGCAAGTGCAACCTGCAGCTCCTCCTAGGAGAGAGGCTGAGGCTGCTTCAGAAGACACCATCATCCACTCATTTGTCAGGCCAAAATCCTAGGCAGGGCCCTTGATTCGTTTCTGCCTTGTTCATTCCTTATACCTGATCCATCAGCAAATCCTATCAGATTTATCTCAAAATCTAATTGGACACTAATTGGAGCACTCCTCTCTCTTCTGCTACCATTCTGATTCAAATCACCATTGCCCCAATCCTGGACAATCGCTGCAGCTTCCCTATGGGTTTTCCTGCCTCCACTCCTGCAGTCCTACAATCTATTCCACACACAATAGCCAGAGTCATCTTTAAAAAAAATGGAAATCAGATCATATCAATTCCACCCCACTCCCTACTTCAACCTCCATTGCTTGTTCATTGAAATACAATGTACTCTTGTCTAAGTGGTTAGTGAGACTCTGATGCATTGAGGTACCCTTCCCTGAGCTCACCACCCTCCAGCCACATTGGGTTTCTGTCAATCCTTAAATCAGTCAGGCTACTGGCTGGTATAGGGCTTTTGAACAATTTCTCTCTGCCTGAGTGCTTTTCCCCAGATCTCCCCATGGCTGACGTCTATCCCTCAGATAATAGCCAAACATCACCTAATACAAGAGGTTTCTCCAACTAATTCATCTTACGTAGCCTCCTCATCCATGTACCCTCCCTGTCCCCCAGTTTCTGTTTTTTACTCTGTTATATTTCCCCTAAAGCAATTAAGGATACTGGAGATTATTATTTTTTATTTGCCCACATGATTTTGTCTGTGGCTCCTTATCAGAACACAAACACAACAACAGGTGCTTTGTTCTTGACCCCACTTTTTTTTTTCTAGTCAGAAAGCCCCTGAGACATGGTATACATTCAACAAATATTTGTTGAATGAAATTTTGCCCCTTTCTTATAGATCTTACTTCTCTCTCTAATTACAGATCTCCTGAGTTGAGGGTCTGAAATCAACTTTCCTGGCAAGAGCACGTCTAAGAGCTTTTAGGGGTCAGTGTTTTCCCAGCACAGAGGGGTCTGGCCTTCAGACTTAGTAGCCAGCAATGGGCAGGAGGAATCTACCTAGGCTGGCCAGAAATTACACAGCAAAGCCTATGCAATAAAGGGAGTGTTATCCTAGTGAATGTGCAAAGACCCAGATAATTTATAGAGAGCTAGCAGATAGAGATGCTCAATACAACATTTTGAATTAGCAAATGAACATTAGTGGTTCTCAAACTTTGATGTGTGTCTACAGAGCTTCTTAAAAATAAAAGATGCCTTGGTTGTTCTCCAGTCTGGAGACTAAAAGCCTTGTCTGTAAGTCAGTTGTTGACTATTGTATCAAATCTGTGTATGGTTTTTCATAGATACACAAAGCATTTCTCTCACCTCCTTATTTGACTCTGGGCCTAGGTTTTGGATCACAAGGATTTATCTTCTCCAGAGAACCCCAAATGCGGCCCCAATTACCCAATCAAACTCAGGATTTATGGGGGGCAAGAGAGCAACAGAAGGTTGCCTGTATGGCCATTTACCGTAACTCCAAGATGCTGGTCACATTTCGAGAGGGAAAGATGCGTCGGATGTAATTGAAGTCGCCCACATAGAGGCTCCCATCGATTCCAACAGCCAGAGCCACTGGGGCCAGCAGCTTGTTGCCTTCAGCAAGGCCGTTGCAGCTGGGACAGGAAATGCTCCGGCGGCGACCATTGCCCATGATGCTGGTGATGATGGCAGGCTGCTGGGTCAGGAACTGGTTTTCCCCAGTGCCCTTGTGTAGAATTCCTGCGGGGGTTGGAGAATGGGAGGGGTTACTGAAGCCCTCTGGGGAAGACACGTGTATTGGCCAACTGGGAAGGAGGGGAAGAGAAAAATTAGGAATCTTCAGTGCTTGAGGAGCTCTCCAACTTCTTCATGATGTGGAGAGAGCTGCAGTGGGAGAGGTGGACCCCACATGGTGTGGCATTGGGTAAAATGACACTTGGGAGGATAACTAAAGAAGCTTGTAATCCCAGCTTCCTGGTAGACTGGGGCAGGAGACCACTTGAGCCTGGAAAGTCAAGGCTGCAGTGAGCTATGATGGCTCCACTCCACTACACTCTGGATGACAGAGCAAGACCCTGTTTCTATTAAAAAAATAATAAAATAAAAGGAGAAGGTATGAAAATCTATGCATATTTTGAGCACTTGATGAAAAAATGATCAAGGGAAGGGGAGGTGTAACCACTTAAATGCTGAGAAAAGAGACAAGGTTCCAGAGAAGTGGCAAGGCTATAGCTGGGAAAGAAGACGTGTTCACGTACCACTTTTAACATTGAGGATGTGGTGTTTGTCCAGGGACCAGCCACCGAGGTTGGAGGGGTCCAGCTCGAATCCCTGAAGGAGGGCTGTCCTTTTCTCCCAGAGAATTAGACTGGGACAGGTCTCATATTCAAACCCGACAGACACTGAAAGATAAACGGGGTGGGGCAGAGTGAGAGAAAAGAGAGAGTTTACTTGATTACTCCAGAGCTCTGTAGCAAGAATGAGAGGCACGTGTTCGCAGTAATACAGATTCTGTTCCAAAAACTCACTCAAAGAGGCAGGCTGATTGCTTTTCTCCTTGTGATTCTACAATATTAAATTCAGATTTTTGAGTTGAACTCAACCTTGAAACTTTACACAGTAGTACTCTGTGGGGATGGAAAGACCTTTCCAATGAACGACTGGCTTTCAAAAATGACCCTGGTGACATGGAGGGAGGAAAGGAATCATTTGAAAACCTGACACAATTCCCCTTTAGAGATGGACAGGAGACTGTTTCTCTCAGCCTGCTGTTCACGGCATGCATTTATTATATTGTGTGTCATTTATTTCCACTTACTAGGAGAAAGCCCTTTGGGATGGTACTGGCTCATTGACATGGAGATTCTGGGAGCAATAGCTTGTGTAAATTAAGACACTTGATGTGTTCACTCAGGATTCCAGAAAGTGCCAGGAGAGGCAGGCACCAGCAGGGGTACAGCCTGCCAGTTACATGGGGATTCAATGGGGAACAGAATCCAAAAGCTGTTTGTAAAAATGCTGCATTTGTCACATGGACAAATGGGAGAGAGAGGTGGAAATGAAGGACATTAGTCCTAGCTTGGCTCCAAGCTCACGCTTCCTTTGGGCTCCATTTTCCCCACGTGTAAAATGGGTTAAGTGAAGCCTCAATTTCTCAGACAGATGTGGTAAGGAGAGATGAGATGAAGCGCTGAGATGCCATACATTTTTAATTGGAACGCTGGTCTAGAAATATGAGGCATTGTTATTATTGCTATTCCTACTGCATTAAACTCTTAACTATGTGTGTCACCTTTGGGGATTCTCTGCAGCTTTAAAAAATTCCTGAGATATAGAAGTGTCAATACGAATGGAGGATGCATTTTTATCTTTAAAAAAACCCTATATATTTCCTAGCTTGTCCTCTGAAAATGCCAAGAAACAAAGGCCAAATGACCAGCCCCAGCAGCAAAGAGAATTGCTGGTGCCTGGCTTGTGGCCTTGATGTATTATTTCTCATTAAAAGGAATCAGAGCTTCTGGAAGAAATGGCTGGAGTAAGAAATGAATACAATGACACCAGCCTACTTTATCATACTAGATAGCAAGGAAGGAATCAAAATCTATTAGGGTCATGTCAAAAGGATTTGGGAATGAGCTGGAAAAGGTGCCCACTGACCAAAGATGGGGCCATTTGGCCATCAGTGAGGATAATAACTTCAATAGATTGAAACATACTAGATGCGTTTTGGCCCATGAGTTCATAATGGTATTTAAGAAACATTAATTTGCCACCACTGGATGATGAATCAACTCATTATATTGAAAACTAGTAAATAAAGGGAAATAATCAAACATTTATCTATTCTTTTCTATTTGAACTGTACTTTAAATAACCAAGTAGTTAAGGAGAAAGCATCTCTGCATAGAAGTATTTCAGCTAATAGATGAAGAAGGAAGTATAGAATTAAAATATCATTTTGCAATCCCTAATGACCGGACAGACTAGGCAATGAACATCAATGGCTACTGAAATCTCTAAAAAATATACAACTTGACTTTAGGTGCCTCTTGACAGAAGGACACAGCCCTACCTATCACCTTGTTCTGCCAAAACAAAAAATCAAAAAATCAAACCTGAACCTGAGAAAGCTTCAAAGCCCAACTATCAATGGTCAGGAGATATAGGGAACAGAGGAACAGGCCAAATATCCATAATTATGCAATTCTAGAACAAACAGAGCAATCAACCAACCAACCGACCAACCAACCAACCACGCTATGTGGGGAATTCTGCAGGCACACAACCCCATTTCTTCAACAAGTAAATTATGAAGGTTAGAGAGAGAGACAGAAAGATAAGGAAAGATAAAAGAACTTTAAAAAACAGTTTAAGAGAAATCAACCAATTGCAAAAGGTGGATCTTAATGGGATATTGAGACAAAGTATTGTTTATGGTATTTGTCAGGGAATTGAAATATTGAACGATGGTGGGCTATGTGATGGTTTTAGGGAATTATTGTGTTTTTTTGTTGTGATGATATGGTTTTTATATTTTTAGAGTGTTTTTAGAGATACATTCTTTTTTTGTTTGTTTGTTTGTTTTTGAGATGGAGTCTCGCTCTGTCGCCCAGGCTGGAGTGCAGTGGCCAGATCTCAGCTCACTGCAAGCTCCACCTCCCGGGTTCCCGCCATTCTCCTGCCTCAGCCTCCCGAGTAGCTGGGACTATAGGCGCCCGCCACCTCGCCCGGCTAGTTTTTTGTATTTTTTAGTAGAGACGGGGTTTCACTGTGTTCGCCAGGATGGTCTCGATCTCCTGACCTCGTGATCCGCCCGTCTCGGCCTCCCAAAGTGCTGGGATTACAGGCTTGAGCCACCGTGCCCGGCCTAGAGATACATTCTTAAATATTACAGATTAAATGATGTGATGTCTAGGACTTGCTTCAGAAAAATGCAGGAGAAAGGGGAGTGGACGGGGGTATGAAAAAAGAGGCCTCATTGTGAGTTGATAATGGTAGGTGCTGGAGTATATGGAAGTGCATTACAATATTTAGTCTACTTTTTGATATTGGCTGTCATTTTGATATTAGCTAAAGACAGATATAATATATATATATTTGATTAGCCAGTGTTGTGTATTAAATGCACTAGTTACTCTGGGAACTTCTTACTATCTTGGTTAAGTTAACTCCACTTACTGATGAAGCAGACCACCAGGGCTGTATCCTGAGCAGGTGTAACCTGTCAGTGGCATGATCTTGGGCAACTTTCTTACCCTTTCCCTCCTGCCCCATATGCACAATGGAGTTATGAGAGTGCCTACTTGAGGGGTTATTGAGAGGATACCCAAGACAAAGGATTTAGCACAATGCTCTCTGCATGAAGGGAAAGTCTGATAAACATTGGCTGCCAATTACAGTGAAAATTTCTGAGGTTGCTAGTTTCTTACTTTGGTAACTCATCTTTGCAGTTCTTAAA
This sequence comes from Colobus angolensis palliatus, assembly GCF_000951035.1. Taxonomy (NCBI): domain Eukaryota; kingdom Metazoa; phylum Chordata; class Mammalia; order Primates; family Cercopithecidae; genus Colobus; species Colobus angolensis. Next base: position 12,094,480 of record NW_012115932.1, on the reverse strand, counting down.
ATACACAGAACTATTGGTGAAGAGAACACAGGATTCTGGATTTTAATTAATTCCTAGATAGCTTTCTACATGTAGGAAGATACAGGGTAGGTTAAGATTAATCTACAGCTCACAACTCTGATAATGGTAGGACCCTTCTCTTACGAAGATCTTTCATAAGGAGGGAATCGTGATTCCTTCAAAAGACAAAGCCCTGGAACATAGCATGTGGCTTTCTGATCTCCTCAAACCCTGTTTTCTGATTATTCAGGGGCATTCTGTGCCATTTACAAGTGCTCTGTCTGGAACATGAACTAGCCCCTGACCACCTCTCTCCCATCATCTTGAATATTTTCCTTTTCCATTGCAGTCCAGCTACACTGGCCTTCTCTCTGTCTATTAAACACACCCTGCTCTTCTCTATGCCTGAAATCCTCTTTTTCTGATTTTCATGTGGTTCCTTCTTGTCATTAAAGTCTCTGCTTAAATGCTGCCCTGCGGAGGAGCCTTCCCTAAATACTCACCACAGTTGCCCCTCCTTCCCAATATATATCATTTATTTTTATTTTCTTATTAGCACTTATCCTTTTTGATATTTCTTTGTTTCATTTGTATTTATTATCTCAATACCTTACCAAAATGTAAAGCCCATGGAAGAGGAATCTTATCTGTCTTCTTGACCACTGTGTCCTTATCTACTGGAATGGTGCTTGGCATATCCTTGGAACTCAATAAATATGGGTCGAATTAACACACGACTAAATCCATTGATCAATAAGTGGTTGAAACCAAAACATACCAACAGCATCTGAGAGTCCATACACCCTTTGGCCATATGCATCTGTCTTGTCCCAGATGAAGGTGTAGGCCAGGTTGGGAGAAGCCTGGAATGACTTCTGGAAGAGATGCCCCTCGACAGCCACCATCAGGTGAACCCTGATGAGGTTCAGGGGCACTGTGGACTGGGTCATGGTGATCTTGAGCAGTGACTTGTACCCTGCAGTTCTGGAGCTCAGATAGCGAAGTTTCACACTGGAACCAGGGAGCTCGATTTCTTCATGAAGAACCTGGAGAGGAAACACGTGGCAGACACACACCTCAAACACACCTGTGCAGGTAAACTGTAACCCTGATACTGTCTGTCTGCTATGTCTCTCACTGAGGCATCACATCTTATGTGGGTGCAAGAACCACTTACCACCACTGAGAAAGAACAAGGACAACAACAACAACAACAAAAACTTTATCCTCCACCATAGAGTGATGGGGCTGAGGTTATGATTTTTGGATTAATAATTATTCTTGGTCACTGTTGTGTTTCTTTTTGAAAAACCACACTGTTGGCAAAAGATGTAAATAAGAACAGCAGGCTTTATTGCTAGCTGCATGCAAGGAGGCCACGAGAGGCTGTAATTATACGAACCTACAACTTCCACTGACAATCCATATAAAGCAATAGGGAGGCAATAATATAATATGCCCTCTATTGTAACACCAATGTAGATCATTAAAGCTCCTCTTATCATGTATCTCTGTAACTAACAGGAATAAAAAGCAATCTGCAGGTGGGTTGCACATATGTATGTTGTTTTTATTTTATTAAAAGCTCTGATGACTGCCAAAGTCTTGAAGGACTATCTGCAAACATGCAGAACACCCAAGAGGGATTCAAACTTTCATCTCTGGTGGCTATAAATTTTATTATGCTCCCACTTTTTTCACTCCCCTATAATATTAGTTTCTGGTCCACTCGGGGAGGGCAGTGTCCAGTTGGTTTTGGTTAGGGAAGTCCTGAGAGTCCTGCCCTGGCACTGCCATTCCTACCTGGGTCTCAGGCACGATAGGATTCTGCCCAGGGGCAGCACTGAAGAAGGTGGACAGAGGGGAGGAGATGATGATTGGATCGGGCCGGACAAAGCCACTGAGGTCACAGCTGGGGATGGAGTTCTCCTCGGTCTTCATCACCAGGGTGTCCATGGCATAAAAGCTGTTCCACGGCAGCCACACGGTGCGCTCCTGGCTCATGAACGGGGCTCGCTCAAAGTGTAGAGTCAAGGAAGCACCTCCATTGGCGATCAGGTCGAACCTGGAGAGGGAGTAAATGAGCTGATGAGAGGGTAAACTCACCTTTAGACAAGGCAGGATGCCTCTCCTCCTCCCCTGATGGCCATGGGATGGGCAGAGCACAGAGGAGAACATGGGCTTTGGAGATAGACAGGTGGGGCTGGAACCCAAGCTCTATCACTTACTAGTTGAGTGGCAATGGGCGAGTTACTAACCCTCTCTAAGCCTAAGTTTCTTCATCTGTAAAATGGGAATAATTACACCAATACGCATGGGATGGCTAAGAGTGAAACATCACGAGTGTAGAGCAGAGCTCAACAAACTATGACCCATGAGCTAAATCCAGCCCACTACCTGTTTTGCTAAATAAAGTTTTATTGGGCAGGGCGCAGTGGCTCATGGCTGTAATCCCAGCACTTTGGGAGGCTGAGGTGGATGGATCACTTTAGGTCAGTAGTTCAAGACCAGCCTGGCCAACATGGTGAGACCCTGTCTCTACTAAAAATACAAAAATTAGCCAGACGTGGTGGCAGGTGCCTGTAGTCTCAGCTACTCAGGAGGCCAAGGCAGGAGAATTGCTTGAATCTGGCAGGTGGAGGTTGCAGTGGGCCGAGATTGCACCACTGTACTCCAGCCTGGGTGATAGAGTGAGACTAAAAAAAAAAGGGTTCATCGGCATACAGTTATACCCATTTGTTTATATATCTTTTAGGCTGTTTTCCTGCTATAATGGCAGAGCTGAGTTGTTAGTGACAAGCCACATGGCCAGCAAAGCCTAAACTATTTACTGTCTGACCCTTTACAGAAAATGTTGCTGGCCATTCGTGTAAAGCACTTAGCACAGTCCTAGGCTAATAGAATGTTCAATAAATAGTGTAATCATAACAATACTACGTTAGGACACAGGGAGGAGCTCATTACAGCATTCTTCTAATCAGTCTCTCCTCTGTGGCTGATTTCTTTGACAATGGTTCTTAAGCTGTATTTCTGTTTGTTCCTTAAGAGCTGGATAGAGGTGTACTACCTGTAAAGTAGAATAAAGGTAGCTTTTTCCCAATTAACAGAAAACAAGAACGTTAACAGAGACTAGTGTCCTAATTTTAAGCTTTATTTTACCTCACCTCTAGAATTTCATCTCTCTCTCTCTCTCTTTTTTTTTTTTGAGAGAAAGTCTCCCTCTGGGGCCCAGATTGGAGTGTAGTGGCACGATCTGGGCTCACTGCAACCTCCGCCTCCCAGGTTCAAGCGATTCTCCTGCCTCAGCATCCCAAGTAGCTGGAATTACAGGCTCCCACCACCACGCCTGGCTAATTTTTTGTATTTTCAGTAGAAACAGGGTTTCACCGTGTTAACCAGGATGGTCTCGATCTCCTGACTTTGTGATCTGCCCGTCTCTGCCTCCCAAAGTGCTGGGATTACAGGTGTGAGCCACTGCACCTGGCCTTAGAATTTCATCTCTTTGAGGGTAGTGGTGCTGTCTGTCTTGCTCCCTTCAGAATCCCCAGCAGCTAAGAGTACTTGGATCACAGTAAAAACTCGGTAAAAATATACTTGACTCGCTGGTTTCATCCAATCTTAGTAACACATTTGGTGTTTTTCAGTAAATGTGAATGAACAGGGAGCATATGAATATTAAGATAAACATCAGAGCATGTACAGCACAATAGTTTACTTATTAATTACTTTATTTATGTGCTTATTTATTGGGCATGCACACTGCTGGGGATAGTTCTGCAGAGTACAGAAAAGAGTCAAATGTCTTGAAGTCAAATTGTTCCTAGTTGGCACGGTAGAATCAACATGAATATTTGGGGCACATGCCACTATGCAACAGATTGTGGGATTCCTCAGAGCATTCCCAAGCACGTCCTGTGACTTCCACAGCTTTGCAACCTGAATAAGCTGAAGAGTAACTGATCCAGGAGGTTGGATAGATGATCTGGGAAGTGGACTTGGGGCATAATTACTCAGGAAGCAGTGGAGAGGGATGCAGAAGAAAGGGACAAATAGCAAATCAAGGACTCAGCAATGTCTTCTTCTGTTGTCTCACAGGACTTCAGAGCAATTGACTCAAGGATGTCAGTTCTTCAAGAACACTGGCCTGGGTGTGGTGGCTAACGCCTGTAATCCCAGAACTTTGGGAGGCTGAGGTGGGTGGATCACTTGAGGGTAGGAGTTCGAGACCAGCCTGGCCAACATGGTGAAACCCAGTCTCTACTAAAAATACAAAAATTAGCTGGGCGTGGTGGCGGGCCCTGTAATCCCAGCTACTTGGGAGGCTGAGGCAGGAGAATCACTTGAACCTAGGAGGCGGAGGTTGCAGTGAGCCAAGATCGTGCCATTGCACTCCAGCCTGGGCGACAAGAGTGAGACTCCATCTCAAAAAAACAAAAACAAAAACAAACAAACAAACAAAAAAACAAAAACACACAACAACAACAAAAAACACTGGCTTCTAAGAGTGAACAAGGGCCAGAGTAATTTTGCAAGGCACACATCTCCCATCCTGGGCTTTAAAATAATTAGATCTGGCTACAGAAATGTATGAGTGAGATATCAGAAATTTCATGAATATTGAAGATTTGATATGAATTTTTAGACTCCTTGTTTGGCTTTCAGAGGTGGGAGAGTGAAGGTAGGGCTCCTGGGGGCTGGTAATTGTTGAAACTGGCTGTAAGGCTACCTTAGGGCATTAGAAATAAAATCAGGCCAGATACTTTGCCAGAGAAAGGTAAAAAAAAAAAAAAAAAAAACCCTGTTCTTACCTCTGTGATATATCCAAGATTTTCCAGTGTTCATTTTACAGAAAGAGTGTTGGATCAGATTTGTAGCCACAGTTCCCTTCGCATTTAAAATAGAATGCCATAATTGTGTGTGTGTCTGTGTGATTTTTAGCCCAGAGTAAGTCAGTGTTTTTTCCCTCCCATAGATTTCTTTTCTTCTTCTTATCTTTTTCTTTAAATTTCTACTCTATGCCCAACTGGATTAAGGAAATGACAGAGCTTTCATCTTGATGGGGGCTGAACGGGTACATGTTTCCAATCAGAAGATAATAGGGAAAGGTTGCCTCCTTCACACAGCAGGGTGACTGCTAAATGTATTTAATTAGACTTCTCTGATTACACGCCACCCCCTCCAAACAGTAGTGAAAACAACGCAACTCCTAAAGCCACAGATGAAAGCAGAAGGGGATCACCACAGGACGCTATGTCATGTGGATTCCTGTCACCCTGCACTACCTTTGATTTAAAACAGGAGTTCTTTTCTAAGAGCTACCTTCCCTTCTTTTTCTAGAATATGCCCCCACTCCAAAACACACACACACACACACACACACATGCACGTGCATTGACCTGACATTAAAAAAACGAGGTGGCTGTGAGCTGTACTAGGTAAGCTGGCTTTCCTATTTATTTTCTGTTTTTGATGCCACATCAAAAAGCATGAAATGTCTTTGGGGGAATCCTCACTAGGGGACTGGCCTGGTGGACATTCCAGTTCACCAGGGGGAATCCTGTGGTTCTATGACAACAGCACCGTCTGTCTCTTTGCACACATGTGTGGTGCTGAGTAGGTCTGAGCCCCTACTTACGTGCCATCCTGGCGGGTGATGGTGTAGCCGTATTTTGGGTACTTGACAAAAGACACATTCACACCGACCAGGGGAGTTCCATCTGTAGTTACTACTTGGCCTCGGATGAGAGAAACCAAGCTGAGAAAGAAAAAAACAGAGGTCTTTGAGCCACATGAAGGAGAACAAAGAGACATTTCCCCACTGCCTCTGCTCCCTCATCCTCATCTGGTCCCTCAGGCAAGGAGAAGGCTTCCAACATTAACTTCTGGTTTCCCACAACCACACTAGTGACATTTTGGGGTGAAATCTGTGGGCAGCATCTCCTGTCACCGAGCTGGGCCATGGGGTCTCCTGGGCACCCGCCTACCACTCTTGGCCTTGCTCTATTTCTTGACACTGTTTGGTTTTTGTTTGGCTTGAGCTTCAGGTTGTCCCTCATCATTCCCAGGTGCTTCTTAGCCTGGCACCAAGAGTGCCATACTCGGGTGAGAGCTTCCACATCTGGCTACTTATTTCCATCTTTTAGCTTTGGAGGATGGCCATGTTACTCTTCTAGTGGCCAGAATGTCAGAGTGGGTAGAGGGGAGCACAGAGAGTTTTATGGCTGGGAAATACATATGCATTGTCTTTTGCTGCCCTCTAAGAGCAAAATTTCTCATAATCCATGAGGGTCTGAGGAAAAGAGAACTTTGGAGATACATATAGCAAAACCCTTCAATACACACATTCAATAAATATACACATTTCTGCTAGGAATATATTGGATTCTGGATTCTATGTTACTACATATTTCTCTCATGTCAAGTTCCTGCTATCTTGAAGGGTTTTGAAATCCTACCAATTTATTTCCAGTGTTACAGAACATCTCTCTCTTTCCAGGCACAGTAACTAGAACTTTCCCACAAATCCTGGTTTCCAACCAGCTACCCCTGGGAAAGTCCTATAAAGCCAAAGAGATGCTACAATATTCTGCTCAAAGTCCACGGAGGGAGAACGCGCATGTCTCCTCTCATCTGAATTCTCTTGACTTCACAGAGAAATGGGACAATGAGAAGCTCCATTTCTGCACCGAGCCCCCAGCCGACTGGGCAATTTGGCAAAAGAAGAGAGGTTCTCAGGCTCCCAGGGTCCTGGACACACTCCCAGTTTCCGAACTAGGTGATCAACTGACCCGTCCTTTGCCAGAACCTTGTCAAAGTCGGCTCGATTTTTGGAATGCACTTACTTTTGCATTCCCAGTTGTCCTGAAAACCGGAGGGATGCTGTCTCTCGTATCTCTCTTTTTATTAGCAATACCCCCAGCTGTTCAACTCCAACCCTTTGATGATCTCAGGAGTGTTTAGACTGTTCCACTGACAGCTCTAATTGTCTGCTACTGGCTGCCTAACAAATGAATGTCATTTTTAGCTGGTTTTAACCACAATGCTAGACTCTTTTAAAGTGGAAAACTAATTTATGAAAATAATCCTTTTGTTCAATTCCATTTTCTTATCTTAGCTCGGACTAAGATTTCTTTAAGACCTTACCAGACACTATTTTAAAATCAGTGATGTGTGTTGACGACCACAAGGTACACAGTGCTCATGATGAGAAAACAAAATTGAAAGTACATTCCTCGGTGGAGTCCTCCCACCCTTCCTTTTTTCTACAACCGCTATTTCTTTTAAATCATTCCTGTAGCAGAAGGCTTTGCAGCGTGCCATAGGAATAACAGGAGTAGTGCTGCCTGTGATTTCTATCCTCTATTTTTCAAATTCTTCCTTGCTGCTGGCTTCCTATCATTTCCAGGCAGTCAAATTGCAGAAAAGATTCAGCTAAGACATACTATCAGTTCATTTCTATTTATGATTATTGATGTGTAACAATTATCACATTATCTAGATAGTGAGATCTGCTCTATAAATTATAGTGGTGGAGTCAAGGCATTTCAGTTATTTTTGTATGCCATTATCTAGGGGAACGCCTTTTTAGAAGTCTTGAATTTTCAAGTTCTTTTTTACTCCTAGCTTTGTCCTTCGTTATTTGTCAGATGATAATGTGCTGGAATTCACATGCTTACTGAACTTCAACCTATGTCTTGGAGTTACATTTCATATTTCTGAATTATGTATCCATGCAGACAGCTGGAGAGCCTGGGCTCATTTGGGTGGTGCCATTTATTGTTTACATTCAAAGCTTCAGAAAGGCTTTCTCTAAAGCAACTTTCTTTCAGGTGTCCTGGGCTGGCATAGTCTACCAAATATTCTGGGGTTCCTGACTGTTCACGTAGTTTGGCTCTAGCTCAAGGTGCCTTCTGGAAGAGGGAACCATTGATGAGGAGAATAAGATGAAATTAGAAGGGCCAGGTGAAGAAAGCGTGAAAGGGAGAATATCAGGAAATGACTGGATTTAGGGTAGAAACAATGAGAGGTTAATGAGGAAGCAGATTGAAACAGACCTTCAGAGGATGCACAGGCCTTCAGAGCATGCATTTTCAGTATAAGCAAACTACAAACCCCACTGAAATGCTTATGGCCCAGTGCAAGCTCTGCCCAGTCACAGGTCTCTAGCAAGGTGAATTATGTTCATAATTAAAAGGAAGTATACTTACAGAATCTGTTATAGAACTTGGATTTAACAAGCGGAGTAAATACTTTTTATTTATCAGAGATCTGCGGTTTTTTTTTAATTTTCTTGAGAGATTCTTCTACTAAAAGAAACAGTAATAATACTGTGTATAGTATATGTTAAAGTCAAATAAAATAGAAAGATGAATCTCTAAATTTAAAACGTTTTATTTGGGAAGCAAGAATTGCAATTCAGGGCATATGCATGGGGTAGTCTTCAGGATGTCTGAAGAACAAAGAGAAGTTTGGAGGTTTTATAAGGAGAAATGTTACTACTCTTTTGAGAGAACGTTAACTGGGACTGGTAAAGTTTTGGCGATCTGGTGAGTTCTGACTGGTGAATGATGTGGTGGGTACAACTAGTCTCAGAGTCGTAGTAGGTTGTTTCAGTCGCTATTAGATAACTGGTTTCAGGTTACAGCAGGCAGTTTCAGTAGCCAGGCCTGGGGAGAATTACATTTCTAGGGCAATGTTATGTGCCCAGAGTGCTTTTTCTTCCTGGCTTCTTGACTCTGCTTTAGTTGTGTATGACAAGAATGACCCAATTCATCTGATCAACTTTTACATATTTAATAGTATTATCCTAATTTTATTAATCAAGAAAATGAGGTTTATGAGCCCAACACGATATCGCTAGGAGGTGTCCGGGCTGAAATAGAGGAGGGCTGAGATTATTTTTACTTTTCTATTATTTCTTTTTCTATTTTATTTTTAGTAAAATGAGAACAGAGAGAAGCAAAAGTTGTTGGCCTAAGGTGACCTTGTTAAGACACTCATATTCAAAAAAGCTGCAGGAATTGGGGCTCTCCAATTTTCCAGAGAGCTCTAACAGGCTGTAGAATTAGCTGTGCTGCCACCCATCTCTTCCCCGTCCCACCCTCACAGGGCTCTCTCGGCTAGGGGGCTGAGTCGGAGTCTAAGACCGATGAAAGGCTCATGAGGAGGGCTCCCAGATAATCACTTATAAAGTAAGGGGCTTCTGTTAGAAGGGAAGTCTGGTATTTCTTCCCTGCTTGGAAGCCGAGAGAAGCAGCATACTTCCAGAGTTGCTCCTGGGCCTACCTGAATGAGGATAAAGAGAAATAAGAGAAAGATGGCACGATGGGGGTCGTCAGGGCTGCAAAGGGGCCAGGACCATCCTACCCAAGTTCCTAGTACCTAGAAGTTTTGTGAAAAAGGACCTGACCAGCAGTGTTTATTTCTTGATGTGAAGGACCACAGAGATGGGGTGTGGCATCCCCAAGTAGACCATGCCCCTCCTTCTTGCATCAGCATACACCATCGACATCTGGACCCAGACCAATTGAGAGGGAGATGAAGCATGGCCAAGCCATAAGAAGACCCCTAGCCTCTCCTACCCTTCCTCTCTACCCTCAGAATCATACATAGTGCATAGAAAAGAGGAGGGGATGGGGTGGTGGGGAAACGTCTCCAAGGCAAACCTTCCCCTTGCTTTCTTCTCCAGGAGCACAGTTCTAACTTGTCCTAGGGTGAAGTTGAAGACAAAATGAATCTATAACTTGATCCTAGAATATTCATAAGCCTCAAATTAGCAACTAAGAGCAATAATAAACTGGAGAGAATGAAGGGTGAAATGCAGTGGCACAATGCCTTGCATGCAGTAGGTAATCTGGAGAGGCAATAAATGGAATTATTGTGTGGATTAGAGATAATCTACACAAAGTCTCTGGCTCATCCTAGGTGCTCAATAAATCCTTGCAACCGGCATCATCTTGACTCTGAGATGCCACTGAATGATAGGCTATGTTATCAAGTTAATAACAGCTTTTAAAAATACTCTATTGAATGAACTATTTCAGCGATGCTTGAACAAAAGCCACTATCAGAGGCATTATAAAGGGAGATTTAATATAATGACAATAACATCATAAAATAACAGATTTTAAAAATGATCTAAAAACCAGGGAATCAACAGGTTTCTCCAGCAGATTCTGGGTTAAAGATGGTGATATCCTGCAAAGACACTAGGGCTCTGTTCTGGAGCCCACCACAAAGTGAGGAAAGCGCACTTCTCTGAGGCCCCCTTGGAGGGAGGTGCCTCTAGAGGGGCAGATTCCAGGCCAATTGGGTCCCCAGGAAAGCTGGAGCACTTCCTCTGGCTCCAACAGGAAGAAAATCAGTGACTTCAGCAGCTTGCAGGGACAGAGGGTACCTACCTGCTGTTGAAAGGGTTCTCTCCAGGAATGATGTGGGTGCTATCCTTGCCTGCCAAGAGCTTGATACGGTCATAGAAGGACTTCACCGCGGGCCAATCCGTTTGGCCCTGCTGAATGATGTCCAGTGGGTCCCGGGACCCCCGGCAGAGCAGGCTGTTCTGACAGGCTGACTGCAGGCAGCAGTCAGGGTCCAGGCAATCCACCAGGCCATCTGGAAGGGCAGAGGCAGAGCCAGAGTCAGCAGATTTCATGGCATAAAGCTGTTTGGAGACATTAACACCTTTGTTACCAGCACAGGCATGAGCAGCATCAAACATACCCAAGGGCCTCAGGTGGCAGGTTTCACACAGCAAGCCTCATCCAATTCCAATCTATACACATAGAAAACAAAAGACTGAAAGGAAATAATTTAAAATGTTGACGAATGGTTATCCTCATGTAGCAGATTAGTGTGTTTCTCTTCTTTATTGTGCTTTTCTGGAATTTCTACTTTTTTTCTACTATGAACAAGTATTATTTGAGTGGGAAAATAAAAACAAAAACTTTGCTTTTAAACAACACAGCACAATTCATTACCCACAGCCAATTCCCAGGGGTCTGTGCTAATGGGTACAGAAGAAATCCAAATGCATGGCATTTCTGGCTGGGCATGGTAGCTCATACCTGTAATCCTAGCACTCTGGGAGACTGAAGGAGAAGGATCGATTGAGCCCAGGAATTTGAGACCAACCTGGGCAACATAGTGAGACCCTGTCTCTATTAGAAATACATTTTTTAAATCAAATTTAAAAAAACTCAAATGCATGGAATTCCTCAAATCTCACTTTAATGGAGAAAAGTATTCTATCCCACTCCCTCTAAGCCAGGAAGGGAACTGCTGACCAATTAGAAACCCAGGTGCTGTGAGTTTTACATTTTCTAGGAAATGTGGAGAAACAGCTTTGGCTTGGGAATCTGGAAACTAAGCCCTCAGTTTCCACAGTAGTTTCTGGTTCTGTCTTCCTGTATGCCCTCAGGACTCGGAACATTCTTATGTACTTGCCTAGAGTCCTGTGCCTCCATCCCTTTACCTGGGCTGATTCCTATTTACTCATCCACCATTCAACAAATATTTGAGTGGTGTCCATGTGCTGGCAACAAGAGAGACAGCAAAGAACCATGGAGACTGTCTTTAAGGAGCTCATGGTAGAGTGGGGGAAACTGACAGGACTGACTCATCCTTTAAGATCAAGTTTAGGTGTGGCCTCTTCTTCCAGGAAGCCTTCTAGATGATGCCCCTGGCCAGATTATTGCTACAAACTGAATGTCTGTGATCCTTCAAAGTTCATATGTTGAAAACTTAACTCCCAATGTGATAGTATTAGGGGCAGGGCTTTTGGGAGGTAATTAAGTCATGAGGGTGGAACTCTTACAAATGGATGAGTGTCCTTATAAATGAGACCCCGGAGAGCACTTTAGTACTCTTTCTGCCATGTGTGGACACAGCAGGAAGACGGCAGTCTATCAGTCAAGAGTCAGGGCCTCACCAGACACGGAATCTGCTGGTGCCTTGATCTTGGACTTCCCAGCCTCCAGGACTGTGAGAAATAAATGTTTGTGGTTTAAGCCCTGCAGTCTGTGGTGTGTTTGTTGTAGCAGCCCAAACTGACCAAGACAGTTAGGAATCCCTGTTCTGTACATCCATGGATCAGAGGTTCTCAAAGAAGCATTCTGCATTAGAAGCCTGCAGGAAGAATAAACGGCCCACCCCACCTCTCCCCATGGAGAGCCTCCAGGAGCAGGCCCTGGAATCTGCATTTTAAACATGATTCTCAGGTGATTCTAACGCACAATACGATTTAAAAATCATTGTTAATGACAACTTTCTTACACTAGAATTAATGACTTCTTAATGCTCGCCTCCCTATCTGGAAAATGAGCTCTTTGAAGAGAAGAATGATGTCTTATTAATTTTACATTCCTTCTTCTCTTAGTACCAAGTACAGAATTGGGCACTCAACAGACGTTTGTTGAATGAATAAAATGACTGCTTCCCATTCCTCACATGTCTGTGAGGGCTGAAGATGGGAATGTTCAGGGCAGTGTTTGCTCCTTGGAATTTCTGATAAGAATGAATTCATTAGCCAATCCTTATTCACTCGGCTGGGAGCTGATTGAACACACAGTGCAGAATCTTGGAGGATAACTTGCTTGCACCTCCTGGATTTGATAGCAAGGCATTTTTTTGGACCATAATTAGAATCATGGAAACATGCACTCAAACCCTGGGCTGTGCCTTGACAAACACTTGTACTGGAACGCTGAATCAGAGGCCTGGCTGGGTGCTTTAAATTTACTACAATGTAATTTTTTGGCATTACTCTTTTCATTTGGTTCCGCTAATGAAAATGAAATATGTAATTTCACCAAAGTTCCACTGTAATTTAGCAATTAATGTGCAATTATTTTAATGCATTACTTTCTTTTTAGCAAACAAACAAATTAGGAGGTTGCATGTTTTGCTTGGCTTTAAATTACTAAAACTAGCCTCTCATTTTCCACATGGGCGAATGTTGCTCATGTGCCTCGTAACACATTTAGATTTACACAATTTCCTAGAAATGCAGACACAGAAGGGTGAGCAGGCATGCACACTTTAAATTGAGAGACTTTCGAAATCAAGGCTCTGAACATCTCGGGCTGATGTGCTAGGTGAATCAGATACTCCCCAGCTCCATGGAGCCTGGCAAACCTCAGACCCTAGAAACAGCACTAGAGATTGTATCTTAGTAGCAGGATGATATCTAGGCATTGTTTCAGATCCACATTCAGGCTGTCCAATCTGGAGGGCCATTGGCAGAATAAGAAAAATAAGAAAAAAAGTGCTTAGAATTCTGCCTTGAACATCACCTTCCATGGGCTGCCTTCACTAGACAGAAGGGCTCTACCATGGAATGCCTGTTTCAGATTTAAAAAATAACCTGCTGAGATAAGCTGGCAGGGCTTCATTCAGCAGCCACAAGAAGCTCCTCAGGTGAGAAGAGACCCACTGCTGTTAGCACTACAGGTTTCTTTAAGGTCACCAGCCTCTTCTGATTAGGAGTACCATCCATCTCTGGTGGCCTTTCCCTCCTGAAGCTCGGGAAGTGTTTCCTCCTGTCCAACCCATTCACCACCTGCTCCATGTAACCACCTTGAAGACCTCTTTGGGCTCAAAGAATAACTTAAGACAGTTTTCCTATTAAGTGCTGAACATTTGCCTCCCCCTCCCCCTCCAGCCTGTCACTCTTTCTGGGCTTGTGACTGCTTCAGAACTGTGAACCTCAAATTTCCCCACTGTTTTGTTGATTCTGGGCTTTTGATTCAAGGGCCTGTCTGGCAGGAGATGGCCTAAACACATCAGCAATAGCAGATGACAAATGCCAAAACAGAAAAAAAATGGTATACAAATGATTTCCTCCTACATATTTACATTTACCTGCTCCAGAGATTGTGCATTTGGGGTTCTACCCATTATTAAGTAGGAGCTACGTTATGCCTATAATGACCTCATCATGCTGCGTGATTATGGGCTGCAGCCGCCAAACACTTTCAGACGACACTGTGAACTTTAAATTGGCACTCCAATCTCCCAGTGGCCTGTCAGTCATGAGAATCGCGTCTTTATGCCAGCAAGCCCCTTGAATGGAGTCTGACATTGCAATCTTCAGTAAATTACCCTGTCACTGACAATCTTGCAGTTATCTCGCAAACAATCAAGCAGGCAATCAAACTGTTCTGAATTGCCAGTTCAGGACCTGAGAGGTGGCCGATGTCTCCATTCTACAGCAGAGGGAAAGCGGCCCGGCCCTCTTATGACATTGGACGATTTCTTTATTTATTTATCTACCTACTTATTTGTTAGTCTGGTTGACTTTTTCCTGGGGAAGGGGGTGAGGATGGTGGGAGAGGTTCGCGGAGTCCTCAAAAAGGACCCAATACTGATTCAGCGGTTATGGGAAAGCGACTTAGGCCTTCCTGATCAGCCCATGCTGCGGGCGGGGGTTCATGTCTGCTTAATCTTACTTCACTCAGTGAAACGGGGCCAAAAAGAATTATCTAGGTGTTTTCTGTCAGAACGGACACTAAATCACAGCTCTGGCTCTATTCTCCTCATACACGTCGTAAGCTAATTGTAATGACAATTTCAGAGAAATGTGATCACGGAGAAACTTTCTGGGAATGATACCAAGGCATTCTATTTATTGCTTTTGATAAAGCAAATCAGAGAGATTCTTCCGTAACAGTTCTGGCAATGGGAAACAGGTTCGTTAATGCTGAATCGAAACCCTTGGATTAGAAGTCCCAAGATAAAAAGCCAAAAAGTCTATACAGCACCAGAGGTGAGAGACTGGCCTCTGGAATCAGATGGATTTGGGTTTGAAGCTCATCTCTGCCAGTTCCCTGGTTGTGTGAGCTTGGAAAGGTAATCAGCCTTGCTGAGTTGCGGTTTCCTTGCCTTCAAAACTGAGTTATAATTGCACATATGCCATAGGGTTATGTGATGGAGAATAAATAAATTTATATATATATAAATTCAAATATGTGTGTGTGTGTGTGTGTGTGTGTGTATATATATATATATGTCAGTCTGGTATATAGTATATGTCCAATGAACTATAGCTATAACCAGAAACTCCCTGAAGTCTTCAACTTTTTCATTTTAAAAAAACGGATGCAAAAGTAAATGAAATTAATATTCCCTTATATTTAGAGTCATTTACTGGTATAGGCTATGGGCTGGTTGAATCTTGGCAAAAATACTCTATTTCCAAATAGTGATAGGTTAATAATAATAGTAATAGTAATAACAAATGCTATAGATTGAGCAGAATTTACATATATTTTTTGTTTAAAGATTCATGGAAATCCTGCAAAGCAGAATAATGTAACTCTTAAATGTCAGATTATAGAACAGGGTGTCTGGGTTTGAATCTCAGATTGGCTATTACGTAGCTGTTGACCATGGGCAATTAACTGCTCTGTGCTTCAGTTTCCCTCATGTATAAAATGGAGATGATAGTGATGATGATGATGATGGTGGTGGTGGTAGATAGTGCTACTGGGAGGGTTAAAGCAGTTATTGCCTGTACAGTACTCAGAGCAGTGTCATATAATGAATGCTCAGTACACTGTCTTAGCACCATTATCACCATGCCACCCACTCTATACCCACCTACAGAGGATGCAACTGAGGCTTAGAGAAGGTGAATATCCAAGTGGCTAAGAAACAGCTACGAATAAAAAGTAGAGAAAGGCAACAGATGAGATTATCATCCTTTGTCTTCATTATAAGGAGGGTGACACTTCCTTCCCCAAGGAAGTCTGAAGACAAGGCAGTGGAAACCCATCAACAGGGGAAAGTGTGGGCAGCTGTGAGATTTCATCACTTCTGAAGGCCTGTCTACTCCTACAGCTGGGAAAGAATGTGGCTGGTTGACATGAACATCTGAAGAGGAATCAGCATGAGAAACCAGATGCCTGGGAATTTGTTCCTGGCATTGTAGGCTGCAGGGGACCACACTATTTACCTGTGAGACACAATCCCCTGTTAGCTGTTTACCATTGGCACAAGGTGGCACTTACTTTTGTACTGGCTATAGGTTTTTGTCTGCCATTTCAATCCCCTGTCTAGTGTACTCTGCTGGATTTTTAAAGGAGCTCCTAACCAGTGAAGAGATTTAAGCTCAAAGCCTTCATTAAACGCTTACTAGTAAAGCTACACTCAGGAGGAAAGAGGCCCTGTGTCGATGGAGAGGCTGTAAAGCAACCACACTAGAAGCATCTGGATCCTTCAGAGTTGGCTGAACCATGCACACCTTTCTGCCTGGAGGAGGCTGTGTGAGTTCTTGCATCATCATTCTCATAGGAAATGGCTCCAGGAATGAGAAGATGCTGATTTCACTTATTTTCTTCTTTGATCTTCTGGGCAGCTTATAGAGAATTTGAATGGAAGCATTTTGTTCAACTTGTCTCCCTGTTGCTTGGTTTGCAAGTGAGTCTCTCTGCAACCTGCATGAACTCCATGGCTTTCTTAGGTATTAAAGACTCCAGAGGGACACCTACATTTACTTTTCTAAGTTTCATTTTGTGACAGAGTTGTAGAGATGGACTCTAACAAATCACTGCAGGTGCTGTGGATGACTCTGCTAGTGTCTGCACACAGCTGCTGGTTGGGGACTGGTCAGACGCTCAGATTTAAAAATAAGCTGCACTCTTTGTAGTCATGGTTTCACAGAGGTACCACCAACCACCAAGTCTACCTTTCCTACTCATTGGGCCAGGAGGCCATAGAGTGGATTGGTTAAAAACATGAGCTTTGAAGAGTACTCTCTGACCCATCGATAGGATGTTCAAGAACAGGCAAAGTTAATCAGTGATGATAGAAAGTTAGAAATTATAGTTACCTTGATGAGGAGGTATTAGTTGGGAAAGGGCACAGGGAAACTTTCTGGGCAGTGGGCACGCTCTTGATCTTCATTTTAGTCACCTGGCTCCCCAGGTAAATTGACAAAGTGAGGGCAGTGATGATTATACCCACAGGAGTGCTGGGAGGATCAACAGAGGTAATCCACAAAAGGTCCTCACAACAGTTGTGAGCACCTTGTCACCTACTAAGTGCTTCTGAGTCATTTCTATGTTTTTTTTCCTTTTCTTTTTGACTCTTCTTGGCATCATATAGGTTTGTTTACCTATACAGAGCTAGGTGCTTGCCAAGCTGTCACTTCCCTAAGAAAAGTCTGGGTAGTCAGGTGGTGAACCCAGTAACTCAGGGTCGTTTTTGAGATCAGCTAACACTGATGAGGAAGTGAAAAATTAATGCAGCAATAAAAAGGAGGGAAGAAGCTATAAGCTGGGGCAAGGAAGATGAAATCTGGTTGTTTGTGATGGAAAAGAAGAAGGTGTAGGGGTCCTGGAGGGCACTTACTGCTGGTCGGCAAAGGCCAAAGGCTCCTGCTGAATTTAAGTTAGAGATGGAAAGTTTTCTGAGTAAAAAGAGGGCAACCATAGGATTGGTTTTGCCTTGGGAGTTAGTTTGTTTTGAGGTAAACTCCTGCAGGGCATGCCTAAGGTGTGTAGCAGCCCGGTCAAAGGGCATTTTTTTTTTTTCGCTAGACCCCTGGCTATATAAACAATTTGAGTCACCCCAAACCAGCAGGTCGGCACCATTCTGGAAACTTGATTTGTAAAAGAAATAGTCCTCCGGCCAGTGCTTGCTAGGCTGCCGCCTGGAACTGGGACTAGCCATTGGGCCTTAGGATATTCCACAGATGCAAATCCCAAAACAATCTGGGGCATCTTATTGACCCTACATGCACAGGAGTGGGGATGAGGGGTGTTAGAGGGTCAGACTGGGGTGCTCCTCCCAATTAGCATTGCTGACCCTGGCCAGTCCCTGATACTGGGGGAGCTACTTAGGAAATTTCAAGGGAGCCACCCCAAAGCTCAAGGCCTGCTGAGATGCAATGCTCGGTCCCTGCTCTGCCCCATTTGCCCAGGGTGGTACAGGCTTTTGGCTCAGTTTGAAAAATAGCAAACGAACATGGGCTTTAGAATTAGAATGTTCTGGCTTTAACACCTGGTCTTATTCATCAGCTGTGCCATCTTGGGCAAGTGACTGAACTCCTGAGGCTCAATTTTCCAATCTATAGAATGGACTTAATAATGCCGACTACACTGAAATGCAAAGCGGTGCTCTAAGAAGGTGCATGTGAAATGAGATGATGAATGTATAGCACTTAAGACAGAGGAAGAGCTCAATACATGAAGGTTATTCTTAATGATATTTCCTGCTCTCCACGAGAGAAAGGTACTGTTCCATTTGCATTTTATCCTACGTCTGCTGACAAGGTGGAAGTGAGGATAATTGAAAGTATTTGGGCTTGATGTAACTAAGAAGTGAAAGGAACGGGCAAGGCTGATTTGATTTAACCTGGCAATACGAGATTAGTTCTTCATTGCCTCTGTAGGGTCTCCTGCATTGCCAACCTTTTAAAGCAATGGATTGTCTGACAGGGTGCTCGTTTGGAAGGTTTCACCTGCCATTAATACCCTGGCTGCCTGATGAACCATCGCTCCTCAGGCATCCTGCTTCCATGCACAGAGCAATGGCCATTCTCAAATATTGCAAGAAGTAAAACTGGGCTGGGTGCGGTGGCCCACGTCTGTAATCCCAGCACTTTGGGCAGCTGAGGCAGGTGGATCACCTGAGGTTGGGATTTCAAGACCAGCCTGACCAACATGGTGAAACCCTGTCTTTACTAAAAACACAAAAATCAGCCAGGCATGGTGGTGCACACCTGTAGTCCCAGCTATTCAGGAGACTGAGGCAGAAGAATTGCTTGAACTCGGGAGGTGGAGGTTGCAGTGAGCTGAGATCATGCCACTCCCCTTCAGCCTGGACGACAAAGTGAGACTCTGTCTCAAAAAAAAAAAAAAAAAGAAGAAGAAGAAAAAAAGAAGTAAAACTGTATTTGTGCTCCTTCTGGAAGACCTGTTGGAAGTTTTCCTCCTACTTCTTGCCAGTTCTTTTGGTCAGACTCTGACTTCCAAGTCCAGAGATCATTGTACCAAAGCACCTTCTGGCCTTTCTTATGACTTAGCCATGGAAGATGACTCATGTCTGACCAGAGATCTGGCAGAGTGGAGGCCCCAGTGAAAGCTGTTTGCTGGCTTTTCTACTCTTTAGGATGGATGTGGGAAAAAAAGCAAGGGCTGCTTAAGCAAATCAAGGCTCTGCTACCAAAGGCAGAAATCTGATTCAGGTAAGGCCTCTCTTTAATAGACTGTACCTTGAAGCCACTGGGGTAAATGTTTGACGAGGGGCTTATAGTGTTTGTCCAGTTATTTTTAAAAAATGATTTTTTACCAACAACTAATGGACAAAAACCAAAAACAAATGCCATCAACAAAAACCTTTGAAACCAATGCTTCTCAAATTCTAATGAACATCACAATCACTCAGAGATCTTGTTAAAATGTAGATTCTCATCCCGTGTCCTAAGGTGGGGTTTGAGAGCCTGCATTATTTATGAGCTCCCAGGTGATGTCTACGTTGTTGCTCTGAGCACCATATTTCCAGTGGCTAAGCTTTAAACCAGTGTTGCTGAAGGTGTGCTCCCTGACTACCTGCTCTGGAATGATGTTAAGATGCCAACAACCCAGACGTACCGAATTCCTCAGACTAAATATTGGGAACCTGCATTTTTTTTTTTTTTTTATTTTTAAGATGGAGTCTCACTTTTGTCGCGAAGGCTGGAGTGTAATGGTGCCATCTCGGCTCACTGTAACCTCTGCCTCCCAAGTTCAAGTGATTCTCCTGTCTCAGTCTCCTAAGTAGCTGGGATTATAGGTGCCCGCCACAACGCCTGGCTAATTTAAAAAAAATTTTTTTTTATTTTTAGTAGAGACAGGGTTTCACCATGTTGGCCAGGCTGGTCTCAAACTCCTGACCTCAGATGATTCACCCGCCTTGGCCTCCCAAAGTGCTGGGATGACAGGTGTGAGCCACAGTGCCTGGTCGGGAATCTGCATTTTAAAGAAGATTCTCGAGAATGATTATTTTGCTCACTAAAGCTTGAGACCCCTGTTCTGAGTGACTGAGAAAAAGCCTTCAAATATCCACAGCAGTACAGCTGAGGGGCTACAACAGCTTTTCCACTCTGTCTCCTGCAGGATGTTAATATGCATTCCCTGAAACACAAAAGTGGAGGTGGGAGGGGACGGTATGCTGTCAAATATAATTTTGGAGTCAGTTAAACAAAGTTAAACTGGTTTCTTTATGGCAGGACTTCCTGGAGGCTTTGATACATGGATAAAGACTCAATATTATGAGTCTTTAATATTGTCATGGAGCACGCAGCATTTCCTACCCATGGACCCTTCTGGCTCTGAGCCTCTCCCTGCAATTGCATCTAGTGCCATACACATTGGGAAACAGTTCATGAGAACACAACACTCTAGGTTTGGGGGCTTTGTTCTTGGAAGCACCAGCCATACCTCTATCTACTCAATAGGCACAAGTGGCAGTCTCACCCTTGATTGACTTCCTATAAAATGCAGGGCTTTGCGTGATCAGGCCCAATACAAACCACATTGGTACTACCAGCACTTCAGTTCAAAGCCTCTGTCCTCCAGCTCCCAGGGTCTCCCAAGGCCAGTGCATTTTAGAGTGGGGACCCTGTGCTAGGTGACAACATCCTAGGGTCAGCAGGACAATGGAACATTAATGGTAACCAGGTCTAAAGAGAACCAGTGGTTGGTGCTCAGGAGGAGCTTCCTGGGTGCCTGGCCCTGGCCTAGGTACTTTAAATGCATCCCCTTATTAAGTCACCACTAGAATCCTGGGTGCTATTAACATTATTGTCTACAGATGAGGAATGGGAGACTTTGAGATTAAATAACTCACCTATGGCCACCCTGTTTTTAAGTGGTAGGACTGGGTTTTGGACCCTGTTTGCTGTACTCTGGAACGAAATCCTACACAAGGCTGCCATGTAAGGTTATGTGACTGTTATGCCGAGTGTCCAACACACAGGAGCCTGTTGTACCTTCTGCCATGACATGTGACATGTTTGTACGAGCATATATATACGAGCTCTTTTATCTAAGGCAGTTTCTGAGAGTAACCATTTACATACCTATTAGAGGGTGATTTATGTTTTGGGAAACTGGGCTGCAGAATGTTTTGGTCAGCCCTCTGCCCCAGCTCCTAGCTTCATCCAGTTTCCACTTTTGACTTAAGTTTACAATTAAGTGCCTGGCCCTCTGCCAGCCACCTAAGCCCCTCTGTGCTTTCTCAGCCTGTGCTTCGATCCAGCCAGCATCCAGTCATGCTCTCGAGAACCTTTTGAGGTGGGTTCTATGATCCTCATTTTGCAGATAAAGAAACTGAGGTTCATAGAGCTTAAGGGTCTTGCCCAAGGTCACAGTGCTAGTAAATGATGGAGAAGTGATTCATGATTCACACGTTGGTTGTCTACCTCAAAGCCTCTTTTTTTTTTTGGCAGAGTCTTGGCTCTGTTGCATAGGCTGGAGTGCAGTGGCTCCATCTCGGCTCACTGCAACCACTGCCTCCTGGGTTCAAGTGATTCTCCTGGCTGAGCCTCCCAAGTAGCTGGGATTATAGGTGCCCTTCACCATGCCTGGCTAACTTTTGTATTTTTAGTAGAGATAGGATTTCACCATGTTGGCTAGGCTGGTCTTGAACTCCTGATCTCAAGTCATCCATCCGCCTTGGTCTCCCAAAGCCTCTTGACTTCTGGGATTACAGTGCTGGAATTAAAGTGCTGGGATTACAGTCGTGAGCCACCACGCCCGGCCTCCTCCAAAGCCTCTTGACTTCTGCTCTGGGTTCTTCACGGGGGCTGGGAGCAGTCACAGCCATATATAGGTACCCTCTGAATGCTGCAGGACTTAGGAAGAGAAATACTGTAGCTTCAGAAAACATGTTTATTTCTTAGTTGTTTTTTCTTTCTCTTTCCCCTTCCTTCTTTTCCTCTCCCTGCCCCGCCCCTGCTGACTCTCAACCCAGAAAGGGCCTCTGGGAATGATCTCATTTGATCAGAAATTTCCCACCTTGGACAGCCTCTGACAGGCCTCTCTGGCACAGTCTCACCCTTGTTATCCTAGAGCCACGTTTTTTATACCTGGGGGATTTCTATCCTGGCTGCGGCTGTCTCCCCACTTTGCTGTTACAAAAACCACTGGCAACAGAGAGCAGGGGCCTCTGCTCTTGGCCTCTGATTTCCCCAAATGCTTGCCCTCTGCCTGCTGTTCCTGGCCTCTCCTGCTGCCTGATCTACCCTGCTCTGTTCCTCATCAACCTCCATTTCAAAGAGCCCACTGACAGGTCACACAGAACTGAGAGGACGGCCAGCGCAGCCCAGGCCCGGCAGGGGGTGGCAGCCTGGTGCCAGACAGTGACCTGCTGGGTCCCTCAGAAAGAAAAGGGGCTGTCACCACCGACACCTCAGAGCAACAAGCCGGAACAGTTACTTTCCGCCTGAGGGGAGACCTCGTCCCTGTGGGGAAGATGAGAGGCTTGGCCCCAGAGTGGAGAGGATTAGTAGGGGGGCATGATGCTTCTCCTTCTGCTGCATAAAGAAATACCCTAGACTGCCAGCTGGTAGAAGGGCCTGGACTTGGCTATCCTACGAGCTTCCTGTGGAATTACAGGAGTTGGAAGTACTAATTTCTAAACGATGTCTTTCCTAAACGTGGCCGTTGTCATGTTCCAGGCACAGTGCTTAGCACTCTCTAGAGATGTTCTCGTTTATTTTGTTTTATACTTATTTGTTTATTTTTAGAGATGAGGTCTTGTGCTGTTACCCAGGCTGGAGTGCAGTGGCGCAGTCTTGGCTCACTGCAGCCTCAAATTCCTGGGTTCAAGAGCTCCTCCTGCTTCAGCCTGCTGAGTAGCTGGGACTATAGGCACCCACCACTGTGCCTGGACAATTTTTTAATTTTTTGTAGAGACAGGGTCTTGCTATATTGACCAGACTGGTCTCAAGTTCCTGGGCTCAAGCAATCCTCCTGCCTCAGCCTCCCAAAGTGCTGGGATTACAGGTATGAGCCACTGTGCCTGGCTGTCATTTAATCTTCGCATCTACTCTACGGTGTAGGTACTAGGAATTAGTATCATACTGCTAATTATGATCACAGGATCTAGAGGCAGCTGATCTGTGTTCAACCCCAGGTCAGCAAAATACTGGCTGTGTGACCTTGGGCTAGTTACTTTACCTCTCTGAGTCTTGGTTTCTTCATCTGTAAAATAAAAATAACCACACCAGCTTAATAGGGCTGTTGCAAAAAAAAAAAAAAAAAAAAAAAAATCAAATAAACCATAAGCAGAAGGACTTGTTGTGTAGTAACCATTTGTTCACTTCCACTTTTCAGATGGAGAAACCCATTCCTAGAGAGGG
Source organism: Colobus angolensis palliatus (assembly GCF_000951035.1). Classification (NCBI taxonomy): domain Eukaryota; kingdom Metazoa; phylum Chordata; class Mammalia; order Primates; family Cercopithecidae; genus Colobus; species Colobus angolensis. The sequence goes on along the minus strand of NW_012115932.1, from coordinate 12,071,139 downwards.
TCAGTTACTTGACTAAGGTTGGGCAGCTGCTGGTGGGTGGGGAAGCTGGGATTCACGTGCAGCTGGCCCCGCCTTAGACTTGTTGTTCTTCTCCCCTACTCTGTGCTTCTCCAGCAAGCTGTAGTTTGGGAGGTCAGAGTTCACCCAAGAACAATCTGCAGCAGCCTCTGCCTTTCCTCTTGTTTTAAAGCAGGATTATGAGGCTTTCATACCTACTGCACCAACCCATAGGAAGTCAATGGACAGGATGAGGCCAAGTCAATGATACAGATGAAGAGCAGTACAACCCTGTCTTCATGACTTACTGAAAAGATGTATTTTATATTTGGATTTTCTTTGCATTGATAAAATGATGTCAGTGGTATATAGTGACTTGGGTGTCACTGTCTGTATGCATGTTCTTTGAAATCCTAAAATGAAATGTATTTATCTCCCAATAATCTATTGAATAAAAGACAATTGCTTCCAATCCCAAACACTTCTCATGAAAGCTTTTATTCATTCAATTCGTGTAACAATGAGTTGACCAAGGCAGACAAGGACCCTGTGATTATGGCCCTAGATTCTAGAGGGGGAGAATAGACAATAAACAAATGAATGCATGATGGACTTAGAGTGACAGTGTTCTGAAGACACTAAGTAAAGCCGGGTAAAGGGCTGGAGAGTGATGAAGGAGGAGATTTTCTGCTTTAGACAGGGAGGTCAGGGAGGGCTTCTCTGAGGAAGTGATGTTCGTGTAGAAACCTAAATGAAAGGAGGAAGTAAGTCATGGAAACATCTGGAAGAACACTCTGAGCAGAGGCAACAGCAAGTGCAGAAGCCTAGGGTGAAAGTGTATTTGTGAGTTGTAGAACTGGCAAGATGGCAGGTGTAGGGCAGAGAGGAGGAGGAAGAGAGAGAGGAAATGAGATCAGCATGGAAGCAGGGACTCACTTATGCAGAGCAATGGAAGCCACTACGGCAACCTGGGTGCCATGCTATGGGAGATGAGAGGCCCTGGCAAAGCTTGAGCAGGGGTGTGATAGGATCTGACTTCTAAAAGGATTCTTTCCGCTGCTCTGTGGGGAACAGAGTAGAAGCTGGAGGACCCATAGTCCAGCCTAGAGAAGTTGTTGGCATGATCTGAGTGGAGGTGGAAAGTTACTAAGAAATCATGGCCTTAAGGATTAGGAGTAGGGAATGGAGAGGCCAGGTAAGGGGGCATCCAAAAATCTGTGTGGCAAGATGCATAGACAAACAGAGCATGTCCAAGGCCTATGCAATGGCCACCCTGGCAGACAGTGTGCTAGTTGGGTAGTGATGATGTTAGTGTTGCTCATCAAAGGGCTAAGACTTTGAGTGATGGACCCCAGGTAGGCTGGGGTTTTCTCCCTGGTTCTACACTCCTTGAGCCACAAGTTTTCTGAGTGAGCACGGCAGAAGTAAGAGCAGGAGAAGCTTGCTCTGGGGACTGCTGTTCCTCTTTTCTGCATCTGTCTTCTTCATGGATTCCTCTTTTCCAGCATGATCCCAGATACCTAGTGGCTTTGGACTCTCTGGCACACCTGGTATAAAATTACTTTCAGAAAAAGGGTCTGAGAGAAGAATGAACAAGGCATTTAGAATCAAAAGAACTGGGCTCCAATCCCAACTCTTCCACTGTTTGACTCTGGGCAAGTTAACCTCTAGGCCCTCAGTTTCTTTGTTAGTTAAATGAAATCCTCTAAAAGTCAGCAATGAATGCAAAGATTTTTGTAAGCCTGTGTGGCTAAATGGAACATGGCAGTGACCCACCTAGCTTGGGGGTCACCGGTTCATGATCTCTGAGGGAAGACAGCACTCATTCCAGAGCCAGTGGGGATGAAATTGAGCCAGTGGGGATGAAGATGAGTTCCTGATTTTGAAATGTATGCATTATTTGAAATGGTGAGTGTTTGACTGGGAGGCAGTGTATGTTTTTAGAATCTCTGAACTCACATCATACCGGGAGATGCAAACCATCTTAGAGCAGCCATTTAAATAAAGGGGCATTAAGTTGCTCTGTATAAACTTTCTAGTCAAACCTTACAACAGGCCAACGAGGTTGATATCATTGTTTCCAGTTTAGATAAGAGAACTGAGTCTCAGAGAGGTTATATCCTTTGCTCAAAGAAGCACAGCTAGTAAGAACCTGAGTCAGAATGTACAGCTAGGTCTGTCTGATTCCAAAGTCTGTAGACCCCAGCAGTAAATGGCACAGCATCACCTGTCCTAAGTGGGGCAGGGGGTATTGGCAGAAGCAGCAGAATGTCATAAAAGGCAATGAACCAGGGTCACCTATCACTGCCCTCTCCCAGCAAACTCCTTCCACATTCTTCTTTTATTTCAACAGTCTTGAAGGAGGAGGATGAATCCTGGGAAGTTGGAACCTTGACTCCTCTCCGGATGACAAGCTTCTGTGAAAAGGACCTCTATGAATCCAGGAATGTACCCAAGGTCTGTATGCTACTCAAGTGGCCACTGCCTCAGGATGCAGAGCTGTTTGGCCTGTCTCTCCTCATCAGCTGGCCCAGGGCTGGCGCGCTCGGAGGAATCCCTCTGCCAGCACTTGAGCTTCCCTTCAAAAGGCATGCATTACGCTAAGTCGGTGGTTCTCAATGCGTCAGCATCATCTGGACACTTGTGAGAGATGCGCATTCTTGGGCTTCCTGCCAGACCTACTGAATCTGAAACTCTGAGGGTGGGGCCCAGCCATCTGTGCATGAAGCCTTCCAGGTGATTCTGATGCTCACTGACGTATAAGACGTATACGAACCATTGTGCTGACTGTTTTGCATGCATTAACTCATCTTAGCCTCACAGCATCCTATGAGGTAGAAGTTAGCCCTAGCTCTGCTTTACAGAGGACAAAGCTTAAGCTTAAGCTCATATTTTGAGGAAGCGGAGGAGCTGGGACATGACCTGAAGCTCAGATCCCAAAGCCTCTTGACAACCCTGCCAGGCTGTCTCCTCTCCCTGGGAGAAAGAATGCCTAAGTGCAATGGAGGGAATATAACAAAAGGCCACGCCTGCTTCTCAGCTGTGGTGTGTGTGTTTATAATAACTCAAGCAGATATATCAGTCTTCTGTCTGAGGGGCAGGCATGGTTGCAATTTTGAAGACTGAGATGCTATGTGGTGGGAGGCACAAACAAATATGTTGGCTGTGTTGCGCTCTGCCCAGCACTACATGCAAACCCCATTCTAGCCTCATCCTCCTCCATTCTCCACGTGGACTAGGCTGCAAGGTATCAGGCTTCTCAGAGGCCCCACACAGGCATTGCTGTTTCTTGCCTCTGTGCATTTGCCCTTTCCTTCATTCACAATGCTTTTCCCTCCTTCCTTGCCTAATTCCTTTATATCTTTTAATATTCAAGCTGTACCTATTTTGGAAGCCTTCAGTGCCTCTCTTGTGAGTGGCCATGGTCTCTTGGCCTTGCTTCTATTGTGGACCCTTAATATGTGGCTCTGCAGTGACAGCTTTCGTATGTATTTTACTTCCCACCAGAGGGAGGATTCTTTATGGCCAGAGTTTGAGTCTTTCTCATTCACATGCCCGGCCACAGAGTGGGGGCTTGGTATATGTTTGTTGAATGAATAAATGATTTTGGTGGTGAGGGGTCTGTCCAGGAGTGTGGCTGGTGTGGGAGAGGGTGTTTTCTGTCATTGCCATCAGTGACAAGAGGTCTGAGCAGGGTTGCAACTAGGAAGAGGTGAATGAAGGGCTGAGGGGGCAAAAGTGAAGGTGGCACTCACTGTGAGGTGCCCTAGGCACCTCCACTCATTCTAATCTAGGTCCCAGGTCTGAGACAGATCTTGGCTCCAACCAGTAGTGGCAGGCACCCATTCTCCTGAGGGTCACTGGGTCCTTCTGGTGGTAACATAGCATACTGGATTTTGAGCCAGGAAACCAGGACTACAGTCTCAGGTCTGCCCTACCTGCTCCTTGGCCTTAAGTAAGTGACTTTCCCTCCCTGGGCTTTGCAGCTGCTGGGGACTCTATATTTTAGCCTTTTTGCATCTGACATTTCCAGACTCCCACAAATGAAATCATCCTGTGATTCTCATAAATGAAAGAGGTAGTGTGCCTCAGTGCACGTGGCCATGGAGTTTCAGGAAACTGAAGGGGGTGGGGAGAGCTCCATGATGACATACCCTGAGGACAGGCAGAGGAGGAGAATCACCGTGGAAAGGTTAGGTCTTGGTTGTGAGTGGGGAGGAAGAGAAGCATTAGGCACAGCAGTTTGGGGAACACCTTGCAGTTTTCTCTGGATTTGCACTTGGCCACAGAGTTCTGGCCCCTCTCCAATCCCCCAGAGCTCTTGGCTGAGAAGATAGAAAGTCAAAGAAAAGAGCACAGGCCTTGGGCAGCTGCTCTTGCTGTGCTGCTTGCTAACACCTTGCTATTTAAAGTCCAACTGCTCAACTCTCCCCTGCTCACCCCCTGGCATTTCAGTGCCTAACCACTTTGTGGCAAAAAAGCGTTCCAAATCCAAAACTGGAGGGAAAAGCTAACGTCGATGGTATTTTTAAGCATGCTGCAGAATTCATGTTTCCATGGGGCGGAGGTTGTTCAAGCCCTTATGCTCTGCCTTGCTCTGAGCCCAAACACAACAAACACTCAGGTGCTGTGAGGCACCCAGAGGAGGGCTCTTGACCCAGGTTCTGAATCTTGCCTTGGCTATGTTTTTGCTTTGGGAGCTTGGACAAGCCACTTCACCTCTCTGGCTCTTAGTTTCTGCTTCTATGTAAAGGATAATGAGAGACTCTTAGGCTCTTGTGGGGATTGTTATGATTTATTTAAGCAATGTGGGTGAAGTTTTAGCATGGGCCTGGCCCTTGGTAAGGGCTCAATGCCTTAGGGTTTTGGACATCACGTCCTTTCAAATCAGGCCCATGGACACTGCTTGTTTTGGGACCATCTGGTCCCTCAGACAGATGTGTTCCTGGGACATTAAATGTCTATATCGGATTTCTCAGCCTTGGCGTTATTGACATTTTGAGTCGGATCATTCTTTGATTTGGGGCTTTCCTATGTGTGTAGGGCATTTAGCAGCAACCCTGGCCTCTACCCGCTGGATGCCAGTAGCACCTCCCTACCTCCCCACCGCCATGACTCATGAATGCTTCCAGTCACTGCCAGATGTTCCTGGGCGAGCGAGTTGCCCCAGTAGGGAACCACCAGTCTGGACTGGGAGGAAGACTGTGGGAGCAAGAGAGCTAGTGATGGCACGAGGACCTTGCCTCTTTATTCACATGCTGGTCACAGAGACCGGGGGATGGCAGGGGTGTGCCTGCCACCATCTAGGGCAAGACTCTGGCCAAGGCACAAATACAGGAAGCCAACATAACGATATCAACGTTACCTCCTTGCCACCAGTGAAATCTGCGTTTTCATCCTTTAATTCCCTAAAATAATTCCATAGTGATTTACGTGATTAAAATTTTTTTTCAGATTATGCATTTTCATCACAATTTCATAATGAATATTTGATTTGTCATCTAATCGGGGGAAAAAAACATAATCCCTTAAGAGACACTTAATAACCATTTAAACTAATAAAGACTTGATTAAAAAAGCCTGAAAGTGCTGTGTTGAGTAAATTATAAACTTTAAACACCTTTTTTTTTAAAAAAAAAAAAACAAAACTAATTCAATGGTCAATTACATGTACCAGGAAAAGGTTTTCAATGGAAAAGTTTTGTCTTTGAGGTGATTGTTTCTAAGGCTTCTTTGCAGCAACACACATTCTGTACTTGTTTGAATCTTCTTCAGAAGCACCGTCCAAATTTTTTGAGTGTTTTAGAAAAAATGAGCCAATGGCTTTAAAGGAGAAAAGCCATATATCATGGTGGTTAGCTGAAAAGCCTATTCTGAGTCTTAACTTCTTGAGCCTTTGTATCCTTATCTGTATAATGGAAATAATATGATGAAATAGACTCATTGAACTTATAGTCTAGTGTGAAGAAACAGAGAACCTACAAAAATAATAGTGTGAGAAAATTTAGGAGTGTGATATTTCCATAAAGGAAATACTAATGGTTGATGGGAGAGAGACAGAGGAAGACTTCATAGTAAGTCCTCCTCAGGCATTTGAGCTGAGAACTGAATGACTACAATGAGCCAGTGACACAATGTGCCTGGATTGGGCATTTCCACCTTGCACTAGCAAAGACCCTCAGGTGGAACTAATCTTTGCACTTGTGTGGTCTGAACACTGGCCAGAGTGGATGAGGCTGAGTTTCCAGAGGAGATGGGGGAGGACAGGTCAGAGACAAGGCAGGGGACACACAGAGGGCCCTCTAAGCCAAGGTGAAAAAAAAATCTGATTTTCATTCTAACTTCATGAGAAACCCTTTGAGAACATGGAATGATGAGATTTACAGTGTATTAGGTTGGTGCAAAATTAATTGCTTTCAATGGTCAAAACTGCAATAACTTTTGCATCAACCTACCAAAACAGTCCCTCTGGCTGCCATGTGGAGGAACAGAGAGCAGACGGCAAGAGGAGTAGCAGGGAGACCACTTGCGAGGCTGTTCCTGTAACCCAGGTGCAGAGCAAGCTCAGCACAGTGCTTGGCATATGTAAGCTCTCAAAAAACTTACTGATTATAATTTTTATATGCAAGAGAATAGGTTCTACCTTTCTTTCTTTTCTTTTTGAGATGGAATCTTGCTCTGTCACCCAGCCTGGAGTGCTGCAGTGGTGCGATCTTGCCTCACTGCAGCCTCTGCCTCCTAGGTTCAAGAGATTCTCATGCCTCAGCCTCTTGAGTAGCTGGGACTACAGGTGTGAGCCACTATGTCCGGCTAATTTTTGTATTTTTAGTAGAGACAGGGTTTCATCATATTGGTCAGGCTGGTCTCAAACTCCTGACCTCAAGTGATCCACCCTCCTTGGTCTCCCAAAGTGTTGGGATTACAGGTGTGAGCTGCCATGCCCAGTTGGTTCTATCTTTTTTCTAAACCTCAGTAGAATAAAAGAAAACTGAACCTCTACCTTACAGTTTTCTAAACAGAAGATTCTCTAGTCAAATATGCCCAGGAAGTCAAAGATCTTCTTTCAACTGGAAGAGCCAGAATAATTTCAGATCCCTGTTGCTATGTGTTCCCTGAGGATCTCAGTTGAGGCTAATTCTACTTCCCCCCTAAAGAAGAGAGACCCAGCATCTGGCCAGCTGGCAGTGTCCTCAAGGCCAAGTTTTCCTCCTAAGCATTAGATGCACTGCTTTTCTCTCTGGGAGCTAATCAGGGACTGTGTTTATGGCCCAGCTACATTTGCCACAAGGTCTTTGGACTGCAAAGGGAATCCTCATCCAACCCAATTAATAGCACAATGTTGTACTTTTAAGCTGTTCCCCACCCAACCAATCCATCAACATGATTGGGATATATTAATCAAGGCATTTACAATGGGTTCACCAAGCTTTGTCTCTCACTGGAGGAAGAGACTGGACTATTTGGGCCTGGGAACCAGAACCCTTTTGGAGTCCCTGAAGTCCCAAGCTTGGCTCTGCTAAATGCATAGACAAGGTGAGTTATTAATTAACAAGTGAGATAAATGCTGGAAGAGCATTCCTGAATCGTGTCAAACCAATTTGGATGGTTATGGGATGGGGAGGGAGTGGAAGGAGGCAGTGGGCGAGGGGTGGGTTTTGTCTGTTCCAAGTGCTTTGGACAGACTCCAGTGTTATTTCTCCTCATTTAGACCTGGCTGGAGTGCCTTGGATGGCATGCCCAGAGCTCAGGCCAGCATTCACGTCTCTTAACCCAAGGCAGCCTCTTTTGGAGTGAAGCAAGGAACCAAGCCTTGCAGATGGAGGTAGGATGGGAAATACTGCTCTGCGGAGAAGCCAGTGTAGAGTCCTTCATTTAGAGAGGGAACTACAGAAACTGCTAGTGGTCTGAAGAGCCTCTACCAGGGGTTACTGATCACACAGATCTGTGGCTTTGAGGACACTCCATGGGAACGAGCAGAAGAGCCTGGCCTTAACACTGGGCTGGGCTTTCTCTCATGTCATGCTCCTGACAGCCATACATGTGACAGTCCCTTTGCTATGCTCCCACTGAACTACTGCCATCTAATAAGATGGTCCATCCCTGTCACCTCTCACATGCTGGACTGTAATAATAATAATAACAATGTGTTTATCCACCTTTGTAGATGGATAGTGAGCTCTTTATGGACATATGTCATGTTTGCTTTAGTATTCTAAAAGCTTATTTTCAGGGTCTAACATTTAGTAAACCCTCAACAAATGTTTGTTAAACCATAAATGAATAAGCTAATGAATGGATGGATGGATGGATGAGTGGATGGATGAATTCATACCCCAATGACAGAGAGTTAAAGGGTTTTAAACTTTGAAACAAACATTAGCCAACTCTCCACCCAAGAACGGAGAACTTCTAAATCATACTGAAGTCATTCACTAAGGGCCTAAATGGAAAAATATCTTCATGTCTTGTCTTTTTTTTTGAGACAGGGTCTCACGCTGTCACCCAGGCTGGAGTGCAATAGCGCAATCAATGTTCACTGCAGCCTCAACTTCCTGAGCAAGCAATCCTTCTACCTCGGCCTCCTGAGTAGCTGGAACTACAGGTACATGCCAGGATGCCTGCCTGGCTAATTTCTGTATTTTTTTGTAGAGATGGAGTTTCACCATGTTGCCAAAGCTGGTTTTGAACTCTTGAGCTCAAGTGATCCACTCACCTTGGTCTCCCAAAGTGTTAGGATTACGGGCGTGAGCCACCATGCCCAGACTTCATGTCTTTTCAGCTACTTATTTCTTCCTGAAATAAAATTTCCCTCTCCTCACTGCACTCCTATGTTTTGGGGATTCTAGGGGAAAGGGTTTGGGATGTAAGCACTGTGACATTAGGCTGGGTCAGCCCACCCAGGGAAAACCATTATTTTAAAAAGTTTATCCCAAAATGTCACCTGCAGAGCAAACACACTTGTATCAGACACTCTGGGTTGCTTGGTAGAAGTACAGATTCTTGGATCCTACATCTGACTAATAAATCAGAACCTCTAAGGTGGGCACTTAGAAATCTGACTTTTAAACAAGCCCTCCACACAGTCACGCAGCACTGAAGTTCAATAAGCACAAAGTTAGAATCTTTGTGGTTGTGTACACTAGAAAAATTATTGGTTGGGTTCCATCTATATGAATTCGGTCTCCTTTCTAGAAAATAACATTAATATTAATAATGTCAATGCTAGCAGCAGCCAATATGTGAGGGCATCTATGAGCCAGGTGTCTTGTAAAATATATCACATGCATTTTCTCACTTAAACTTCACACCAGCTAGTGGCATTGGCATTGCCATGCCTATTTTGCAGATAAGAAGATTGAGAATTTGAGAAGCAAAGTGACTTGCAGAGCTGGGATACAAAGGCTGACTCTGAAGCCCAAGCCCTCAATCAATTATGATGATACAGTGTCACCTGTTCAGAAACCAGGGACGTGAAAGAGAAGGTGCAAAACATCTTTCAATGCTGTGTTGAAACAGAACAGGGGGAAAAGACATCTCTCCTAGTTTAGTAAGGAAGAAAGTGATGCGGGGTGACTGAGGACGAGCTCAGCCTAAAAAGGGCTTCCTCCTACCCCTACGTCCAGGTGATGTGGTTATGACATCACCTCCCTTGGTCTCCACTGTCACCGCTGCCCACAGCTGGGAGAAAGCATCTCATAGGATTCCACAGGAGCTTCAGACTCACTCCTATGCCAGCTTGAAATGATGGGAGGGCTAGGGCTCCTGACTCTAAGTTCAGGGTGATAAAGGGGAGTGGAGAAGGAGTAAGGACTGTCTCACCAGGCCAGACGGTGTAACAACGCCTCCTCACCTTGTGGTTCCCACTTTTAGAGGAAATCTACACCCTCTCTCCTACCCCTGGCTGTGATGAACTAAATCTCGCACCTCTGTCTTGGTGGTGATAATTAAATATTATCCGCCTGTCACTTGGTGCACATGTTGTGTGTATTCTCAGACTTTAATGAGCTGGTATTTGTCTTCTGTAAGCAAAAATATTTCTTTGAGTCTCTTCTTTTTCAAATTGGGGTGAGCAGTTCAAGTGAAGATCTCTTACTACTAAAAAGACAGTCTGCTGGCTGCCATGTCTGTCTGAACAATTTCCACTTCTTTTTAGTGGCCATGGGCAGGTAAGGCTTATCCCTTCAGAATCAGCCACTGCTTCCTGAGGTTACATGAACAGCGGTCACATGACTAGGGGTGTTTGGAGACTTTGAAAGCCAAGGGGATGAGAAGGCAGGGAATCGGCATAAACTGTTTTGGCGGGGATATTCTAAGGCAGCCTTCTCCAACAGGGATTTTCATCTCAACACTGCTAACTACAGAGCACATTTGAGTGAAAGTTTTCTCAGTTCTTCCAAAGGAGGTACTTTATCCAGCACCATTCTAGATGCACAGGAGAGAAGTTAATTCATTGTATAGATCGGATGGCTTAGGACAGTGGTTCTCCAGGAGGACCTGCATCAGCGTCCCCTGTGTCAGCACTGCTGGGATATATACTAGAAATTCAAAGTCTTGCACTGCCCTCCCCAGACTTAGAGAATCAGGATCTCTAGGGATAGGGCTTAGCACTCTGTGTTGAATCAAGGTGGTTTTGCCACATGCTGAAGTTTCATAACTACTAGTGGCCATAAAGTATTGGGGCTTAGTTCTCTCATAGAGGAACCTAGGTTGAAGAAAGACTGTTAAAGGTTTCAAATATCTCTATCTGTATTTGTATCTATAGCCATCTCAGTTTAAAATAAAAAATATATATATCCCTTCAGATTTTTTTTTTCGAGTGTTTCTAGATGGAAAAGTGATTTGCCTTTTCCAGTCCACTTTGGTAGATTGCTGTATTATTTTGCCCATTCATGAAATTTATAACGAATGTGTTCATTGCAGCTGCTCCCCAGGTCTGCATTCATGTTCTGCCCGGGTGCCTCTGATCCATTGCCAGGTTTATAAACTCACATAGCCCTTCTTGAAAACTCATAAAGCAGGACAGAGACTAGGGCAGAACTCCCACCCCAACCCCAACCAAACAAAAAGAGTGATATATTTAGTGTGCTGCAGGATTGAATCTGGAGTTGATGAGGAGCAACCTTAATATTTATCAATAAACAGCAAAGTGCTTAGCACACCTCCTAGGGAAGTCATTAACCATAAAAAGGATACTCTACACCAAGGAATCTCCTCCAAAAACAGAACTCAGTTAATTGTGAATTGCTTACGCCAGGTGAGACAGAATTGGTGTCTACCCTTCTCACCTGAAATAAGCAACTCTGAATTAACTGGGAGTTTCTTTTTATAAACACCATGCAGCCTTCTTTTTTTTTCTTTGTGGTTAATTACTTCCTTGGGAGGTTTGCTTTAATAGTTCCCATAACAAGGCCATTATTGTCTTTAGCATAATCACTGCCTCATTTGCTTTTGTGCCCTGCCTTTGGACTGCTTTGTCTCTGCCAGCCAGGGGGGGATCCTGAATTGTGCCTGGTGGGCAACCCTTAGGACTGGGGACCCTGTGAGCCTTTTTTAGCCCCATCACTACAGGAATTTGGTTTTGGCCAGGTGGGAGCTGGGATCAGGGGTAGGGCTGGTGGGGAGGGAGGTGGGTAACGCAGGATATGCTGGGGAGATGGTCCCCCAGAGTTTCCTCTCTTCCCTCTGTGCAGCATTCCAGCCATTTGTTATGCTTTCAGCTGCTGACACCAGGAACAGGGAAGGGAGCCAGGAGAGCAGCTCCTTTCTGGAAGTAGAAGCTGATCTGTAAGCAACCACTGTGCTCAGTGAAATCGCCAGGGAGGCAGAAGGAAAAACAGTGAATCTTACCAGCAAAAGTCGTGCGATTCTGACTTGAAAAAAAATGCATTATGTAGTTATGCCTTAACTTGTTAAAAAATGAATTAAAGTGCTTTCTCCTTTGGCTCTGTTTCAGGAAAGAGAAAATGAATGAATGGGAGCTCTGTAAACCACATCAGGTCTGTAAAGTGTTTTGATTGTGTATTCCTATCAGTGTATGTACATCTGTTTATTTGCAAATTACATACAGGCACAATGGCAATCATAAATTATGGAAACTGCAAAATATCCATTAAGAGGATGAGAACAAATAAAAATAGAATATCTAATACTGTCATCCACCACCCTGATGGATTACACCCTGCTCTGGACACCGCTGAAAGGACCCGTTGGGGCCATGAAGGCAGTGATTGACTTTAGCTTGGTCATTCATATTCCTAGATTTCAATGACTGGTCCAAGGTGGCACTAAATACATTTTTGTTAAATCAAATAATTGGACTCATGGATCTTCTTACACTCTGAAACAACTGCTGCTCCTAGTGAATTCTGATCAGTTGGTAATTTTGGCGGGGGTGGATAACACACCTGTACTAAAGTCTAGGGAACATTCCACAGTATTCTTAGGAGATCAGGTGGCCCACAGGCTAAGCCAACCTCATTTAGCCCCAGAAACTTAGCACTCCATCAGGAAGTAACATGCGGAAATTCAGCTCAGAGGTTTAGAATTGGGGATAGAAAACTTTTCCTGTAAAGGGCCAGAGAGTAAATATTTTAGGCTTTGATGGCCAAGTGGTTTTTGTTGTGACTCCACTCTGACATGGAGAGTGAAAGCAGCCCTAGACCAAACATAAACAAATGGGCATGGTTATATTCCAATAAATGGAGAGGTGTGGGTTAAGGGGTACAAAGTGTCACTGATGCAAGATAAAGACATTCTGAAGATCTACCACATAGCATAGTGTCTATAGCTAACAAAGTAGTGTATACTCAAAATTTGCTAAGAGGGTAGATCTCACATTGAAATGTTCTTACCACAAAAACTTCTAAAACCAAAAAATCACCCCACAACAATAATCACAAAGAGAGCAGTGTGGCAGGCCATGTCTCGGCAACAGCTGAACAGGCAGGCTTCCCTGACAACTGTTTCGGCACTGAATGAATGGTTAGGTTAAATATTATAGGCGGAAAGAGCCAGCGCCCTTACACAAAGGCTAGAATGTAACAAAAGCCCACCAAGAGTCTTGCCTAGGCCTTTCCTGGGCCTTGAACCTTCACGAGATAATGAAGGAATTCTTACATTCCTCGTACCAGGACCTGTTTAGGATTAAACAAGTTTTACTGGGAGTCTAAAGGAACTCCCCAGACCTCCACACCTTAGCTGGAGACAAGATAAGGGTTATCACTCCTGGCACCAGGACCCATCTAGATTAAGCAAATTTACTGAGGCTCTGGAAGAAGCTCTCCAGGACCCAAACCTTAGTTATAGATTAGATGGAATCAATCACTTGTGTCTTCAGATGAATGTACACTTACACGTAGACACATAGCTTAGAAGGTATATATGCACTGGAAAACTTCGTAATTTTGAGTTGGCCTCGTGAATTATCTCTGGCCTTCTCCCTGTACCTGGGAGAGTTTATTTCTGGTTACTTTCACAGTTTGTCTGCATCTTGTTATTGGACCTTGAAAACAAGCAGCCCAACCTTTGGTTCAGTCAGTAGGAAGAAACTTTGGGAGGTGATGGACATGTTTATCGCCTTGATGGTGGTGATGGCCTCCCAAAGTGCTGGGATTATAGGCGTGCGCCACCATACCCGGCCATATACACAGCTTTTTATATGTTGATTATACCTCAATAAAGCTGTTTAAAAATTTATAAACATCAAAATTTGAATTTCACATAATTTACACACCATCAAATATTGTTCTTTTTATAATTTTTTTCCCCCAGCCATTAAAAATGTTAAAACTATTTTTAGCTTACAGGTCAGGATTGGTCCATGGACCATAGTTTGCTGACAACTAGTTAGAACAGACACTTTGGAGCCTTAGCTGGGTTTGGGTCTCAATTTTACTAATAGTGGTTGGATTATCTCGAAAAAGTTACTTAATCACTCTTCAGGCCTTGGTTTCCTCATCTGTAAAGTGACATCTCAAAGGGCTGTAAGGATGAAGGCAGCAGGCATTGCTTATGACAGCCTAGTGCGGTAGGCATAGATTGTCATCCTCAATGTCACTGACTGTTGTCCCCAGCCCTGAAAGGTCTGGCAGGACTGGTCACCCTGAAGGCAGTGCCAGGGTCCAGCCACCTTTATGTGGCAATGGATACTTGGGAATTCTGAGCCAGCATCAACCCCCAGTGCCTCCAGCCGGTGTCTCCCAGAGATCCCCCCTGGTGTAAGGATCCCTGTTCTCTGCTGCATTTGCTTCAAAGAAAATGTTACAACAACATTTGACAATAGTGCAGGGAAGGTCTTTCAGAAGAAAAATGACTCATGACAAAAGCATGGACAACGTTCTGCTCTTAGGGGCTGGGAATGAGAAGACGCGTGCTCACCTCCCTCATTATCCTTGTTATCAGCACAGGAAGTTTCCATGGCAACGTTGCATCCGGGCCCTCTCCAGCCGGTCTGGCAGACACACTGCCAGCTGTTCTGACCCAGTGTGCATCTCCCGTTACCGTTGCACAAGTCAGGGCAGCCATCTGGTTGGAGAAATGGAGAGGATGAGAAGGAGGGACGTGAGGCTGCGCTAGGGAAGCAGGGGAGCCATGCAGAGGGGAGCAAGGCCGCAGGGCAGCCGCTGGGCCAGCCTCACAGTGGGGCCCGCGCCTGCCTTCCACAGAGTCAGGGGAGCAGGCAACGCATGCAGTAGCAAGACAGAGTGGGGTCGCAGATGCAGGGGATCCCCAGTGACAACTGACCTAGGTCAGAGGCAACCTTCCCAAAGCGAGGAGTTCAATGCACATTCCAGACAACTAAACCAGTGCTGAGCTGACCACCAGACTAGCTAGGCTGTGATTTCCAGCCAATAGCTCAGGATCGATGCTACTGAAAAGAAGCTTTTCTTTCTTCCTTTTTTTCTTTTTTTAAGAAGTGCTCTTCCGTAGAAGAGAAAAAATTCCCTATCAACCCAGGATGGAGGCAAAGTGCCCGCCATCTTTCAGAGTTTTAAATATATATTTACATAGGATTATCATGAGCTTCTCATGACCGAAAACTGGATGGTTCTGCTGAGCTATTTTCATATGCTTGTACAGGTAATATTTAGTTTTAAGGGGCACTTAAAGATGTTGGCTGCTTATCACTCAACCTATTTATGGCACGATTTGAAAATACTGCAGGATTCGAAGGCTGTGGAGGGGATAGATGCTGGGTGCCATGAATCGGGGAAAGATAGAAGAAAAAAATATATGTGCTTGGTGGAAGGGTGGTGGGGTAGGAGTAGTTCTTATTTTGTGGATTTCTTTTCCTTTATTGGTGTATGTGTGTGTGTGTGAGAGCGAGCATGCGCTCACGTGCCTGTGCAGAATCGGCTGCCTGTGTAATTTTCTATTTACTCCAGGACCCAAAACAATTGCAGCCAGCACTCTCCTGATCTGAGTTTGGACAAAGGGAGTCTGGGGGAGGAAAGTGGAGAAAGGAGGTGCACTAAAGAGAGAGGGGAAAGGTCTCACTAGCAGAGCCTCCGTGACTCTTTATAACAGGTAGGAGAGAAGCAAAGAACTACTAGGATGTGGCCACACTCACAAAACCTACATGCTGGCAAGAATTCCTAGACATCTTCTCATTTTTCTTTCTTTTCATAGCTTTATTGGGGCATAATTTATATACCATAAAATTCACCTGTTTTAAGTGTACAATGCAATGACTTCTAGTAAATTCGCAGAGTTGTGCACTGGGGATATGTTTTCTTACTTAATTTAAATATACCCCAATGACCATTAATTTAATTTTTCCCAGAAAGTAATTTCCTCAAATATCTATCGCGAATCCTATCTCTACCTCTGCCACCATCTCTGTTTCCATCTTTTTCTACGCCTATTTTTAAACTACATAAAGTGCAGGCTGGACTGGGCCATGGCGGAGGATAAAAAGCTTTGTAGTGATGGAAGTAATTGATTTGAAACCTTCCTGGCCCAAATCTTGTGAATCAAAAGCATGCATCTCCCCTACTCCTCTCTCCAGTGTTCCAGAGGCCTTCACCTAGCATCTTCCTTCTTTTCTCTTGAGTACCCCTTATGAGAATGCTGATAAACCTAGTATGTGCATATGGCAGTGGTGGGAATTTGAGACAGGGTCTTACTCTATCACTCAGGCTGGAGTGCAGTGGCATGATCATAGCTCACTGCCACCTTGAACTCCTGGGCTTGAGTGATCCTCCTGCCTCAGCCTCCCGAGTAGGTAGGACTGCAAGTGCATGCCACCAAGCCCAGCGATTTTTTTCTTTTTAATTTTTAGTAGAGATGGGGTCTTGCTATGTTGCCCAGGTTAGTCTTGAACTCCTGGTCTCAAATGATCCTGCAGCCTCTGCCTCCCAAAGTGCTAGGATTACAGTCATGAGGCATTGTGTCTGGCTGGTGGTGGGAATTTAAAGGCATCTTCCTAAGAAGTAAGGTCTCAAGGGTATGCAATTAAGTTTTACTTCTTTAAGAAGAGGAGTTTCACTCTTCAGTGTTTGCTGCCTCTCATCCTTTCCAGAAGGTGGTATTGGATTGGGATCTGGGTGAGGAGTGCATGCAACAGAGGAGACCTATGTGGGGCACTCCCTAGGGAAGCTGAGCTGTCTTGAGAGAGCAAACAAGGAGACTCTTACCAGGGAAACCGTTTTCTTTTGTTGCACAGCCTGGCGCTAAGTCCAGCAGGCAAGTAAATCACCAGTGTGTGCACACCTGGAGAAAGGCTTGTTTGGTCTACACACCTCTCCTCACAAAGCCCAGATTCACATTTCTATGCTTTTCCTGACTGTGGCCCTGCCTGGAAAACCCCTGTTCACTTCCTACCGTGAGAGGGTATGTGGAGGGAAAGCCATCCCCAGCTGCAGAGAAATGCCACAAACATTTCTGCAGGAACAAAATGAGCTCAGTAGGAAAAGCCCAAGGGACATTTCACAGATTCTCAAGGAAAAGAGAATTTCTTCAACCTCCAGCTACCTTCAGCTTTAACAATTTCTCCTGGTAGAGTTTTGGGGAACGGATCACAGAAAATACACTAAATGACAGACCTATCAACATTTGCTCAGCATGGTATCTATTTGGTGGAGCTTTGTTATTTAGCTACTTTGAGGTCTCATGTCTGACTAAATTCATGTCCAATGTGTCAACAGAAGCCTCATTGTATAGGAAACCCACGTCCGCTACATCAGATTTAAATCTGCAAAAAACACTAGCATGTCAGTCAGAGATAAGCACTCAAAATACATATATTTCTAGATTGAATGAGGCTTTTTTTTTTAACCCCTTCTGTTTCTCTCTTGCTTCCTCCCCATCCTTCCCCTGCCAACCAACTGAAGTGAAATAAACAGACCACAGTAGCAGGTTTTCTCCATATCACATGAGGAAGATGAAAACATGAGCAGTAGGAAGCTGGCAAATCTCTGAGAAGTTTCAGGGCAGGTGGGAATTAATGGACAGGACTTTGCTTTTAGCTTGAAGAGGAAGAAAACAGCCCTGGTAGGTGCACGGCGTTGCTAGGCAACCCCAAGCTAACCCCAGCACAAGTTCATTCTACCGGTGGCCTTCTGAGGAGGTGATCCTTTGTGTTTGTAAAGTGCAAAGCCAGCTTCTGCTTAAGGAAAAACAAAACCTAGGAAGTAATTAGTCTGCAGGGCAAAACAGGTATGAGGTAGAGGCGTTTCTCTGGAGAGGATGCTATAACTGAAGTTGGATTGGACTTATACTGGGGCATCCAAGTATAAGCTTATACTGGGGCATCCAAGAAGTCTCCTATAGGAAGTCTTCTGGATTTCAGGCTGGTACTGCCTGTCTCCAAGACCACTAATATAAAGCCCCTTAAAGCATACCTGTTTGGTTCCTCTTTTATGGCGCTAGAGAGAGCTGGCTGCCTGGAGACTGCAGGTTCTATCATGACCCTATACCAGTGGTTCTCAACAAAGGCAATTCTGTACCCCTATTTCTCTCCAGAAAACATTTGGCATTGTCTGAAGACACTTTTTATTTTTTATTTTTATTTTTTGAGACGGAGTCTCACCCTTTTGCCCAGGCTGGAGTGCAGTGGTGCAATGTTGGCTCACTGCAGCCTCTGCCTCTCAGGTTCAAATGATTCTCCTGCCTCAGCCTCCTCAGTAGCTGGGACTACAGGTGCATGCCACCACATCCAACTGATTTTTTTTGTGTGTATATATACATATATATATACACACACACACAAACAACGACTATATATATATATGTGTGTGCATATATATATATGTGTGTGTGCATATATATATATGTGTGTGTGCATATATATATATATATATATTTTTTTTTTAGTAGAGGTGGGGGTTTCACCATGTTGGCCAGGCTGGTCTTGAACTTCTGACCTCAAGTGA
Organism: Colobus angolensis palliatus; assembly: GCF_000951035.1. Lineage (NCBI taxonomy): Eukaryota > Metazoa > Chordata > Mammalia > Primates > Cercopithecidae > Colobus > Colobus angolensis. The sequence goes on along the minus strand of NW_012115932.1, from coordinate 12,052,771 downwards.
TCTGCCTGCCTTGGCCTCCCAAAGTGCTGGGATTACAGCACTCTAGGCATGAGCCACCATGCCCAGTCAGGAGACATTTTTTGATTGCCACAATTTGAGGAGGGTGCTACTGGCATCTCGTGGGTAGAGGCCAGTGGTGCTGCTAACATCCTACAGTGCACAGGACAGGTCCCACAGTGAAGAACGATACAGCCCCAAATGTTAACCGTGCTAAGGTTGAGGAACCTAGCCCTAGACATAAACCCCCATGAGATCCAAGATTTGGTTGTTTGCTGTTGAATCCCAGAGCTGGGCCTGGTTTTAGGCATGCAGAAGGTGCTCGAATGGATAAAAGCAATCAGGGGGTGCTATATCTTTTCTGTCTGCCTGCCTTATATCTATAAACTCTTCTGAGGGTCATGAGAAGACAATAGAAACTTCCTCTCTAAGATCAAAAGTCCTCTTCCCAGGGAGAATTCTCAAGGACACCAGTGACATGAATGGACTAGTTCTGTCATATTCCAACCTATATAGAGAGAGGTGATGTGGAAATTTGGGATTTAAAAAAACCTACTTTGGAAGGCCAACGTGGGGGGATCACCTGAGGTCCGGAGTTCGAGACCAGCACCAGCCTGGCCAAAATGGTGAAACCCCATCTCTACTAAAAATACAAAAATTAGCTGGGTGTGGTGGCAGGTGCCTGTAATCCCAGCTACACAGGAGGCTGAGGCTGGGGAATCACCTGAACCCAGAAGGCAGAGGCTGCAATGAGTCAAGATCATGCTATTGCACTCTAGTCTGGGCAACAGAGTGAGACTCAGTCTCAAAACAAGGAAACAACAACAACAACAAAAACAACCCACACCCTTATATTCTGATGGCCCCTAAATCCTCAACTCCAGTCTTCTGACCTCTAGACCTGAACCCCAACTTGCATCTCAACACAGCCATCTGTTCCCCACCTGTACACTCATAAGCATCTCAAACTCAAAAGAATTCTGACTCTTTACCTTTCCTCCCCACAAACTCTGACCCCTTGAGCAGTGCATGGCACATCCAGGTATCTACCCCATTGCCCACCACTGAAACGTTGGAGGCATTCTTAATTATTCCCCTCCTCTCCTACATTCTCTTGTCTCTTCTAATTCCAACCAAGTTCTGCCTAATTTTCCTATAAACTGCAAGAACTCCTATCTGTCCTTCTTCCTAAATATCTTGGAATCTGTGCTCTACTTCCACCCCTACTGCTACCACATTAACCCCAGCCACCCTCATCTTTGGTCCAGATGCTTGTCAAAACCTCCTAACTGGTCTCCCTGCCTCCATCTCTCACATTCTGGACACTGCTGGAAATACTTCAGTAGCTTTCCATTGACCCATGGGTAAAGTCTGAAGTCCTTAACTGGGCTTGCTGACTTCGTATGAACTGGCTCTTACCACATCAGCCTATTTCAACATCCCTTTAGCCTTTGGTTAGACTTAAGCCACTTGGCCTTTCCTTTTCACTTTTCTCACCTCCCTAACTTCAATACATCCTCCAAATCCCCACTCAGAAGTCAACTCCTCCTGGAAGCTTTTCCAGAGCTCCCAAGCTCATGCCAGCAGTACTGGTCATGGCATCTTTATCCTTTCCTTTATGTGGTACTATCCGCCCCACTGTATCACAATTGGCTGGTACCTCCTTGATGCTTGCTAGGCCATGTAGCAGTCCTTCCTTAAGACATTTTACTGTCACCTGCTGGAAAAGTGTCATAATAAATGTACTCATTGTCATTACCTACATTTTGAATGGTGCCCCTATTGTGAACTGAACAGCTGCCCCAGGCGCTCCTGCTATGGTGTAAAACTGTCAGGGAGGGACCATGTCTAGATTGTTTACTCTTGGAGTGCCACTACTTAGTAAGTACTTGGGGGAAATGATGAACAAATAACTCTGGCTGAATCCAATGGCTTTGGCAGAGTGGAAATGAAAGAGTTTCCAAGACTCTACACATAAAATTCCAACCACTAGAAAAAGAAAGTCTGTCCACACAGTTACCAGGTAGGCAGGGTTTTTGCCTTAACAAAAATTAGGCATGAACAAAATAATGTCTACAGCACGGTAAAAAGGGAAGCATAAATGCACTTGAAGAAAGCTATAATTACCATAAAAGGTTTTTCTAAAAAAGCATCAAGAAATGTTCTGCCATGTGCAGAAATTTAAAGGTAGAAATAAGTGGCTAATACTGCATGAGGGGTATGAAGAGAGAAACGGGATTTTAATATTCAACATCAAGCATGCCTAAGAAAAGCATAAAGGGCAATACCCTATCCAGATGGAAATGCAAGTAAAAGCATAAAACAGGCTGCATGGAAATGCAGACAGATGACAGGGAAAGCCAGAGAAGTGAGATGTCCCTGCTTGCTTCAAGAGACCATCAGGAAAGCACCTACACCCTAGGTCAAACCGAGGTGAAAAAAAAAGAGTATTTTTTTTTTCTTTTTTAATTTCAACTATGGGGAAAACTTTAACCTGGTTTGGAGTCAGAGGTCTGAGACTGGAATCTGCATGTCTCTCTTGCTGTCTGTGTGAGCTTGGACTGGTAGATCCACCTCTCTGAGCCTCAGCCTATTTGTAAAACTGTGTATTTTACTAGTTAATCTTATTTATTTTCTCTTCCAATAGAATACAGCTTCCAGAAAGGCAGAAAGTTTTGTCTCTTTTGTTCACTGAGATATTCTCAGGGTCTAGAAGAATGGTTGGCACATAACAGACATTCAAGAAATATGTGCTGATCAAATAATTTAGGGATGGTCACAAGACTGTGCTTACTATTTTTTTTTTTTAACAGATGCCAGAAGTATTAAATGGAATGATAAAGCTAAAGATTTCAACGGAGCTTGGCGCATTCTAAGTGCTCAGTAGAGAGTGGCACTCATTGTTGTCAGTGTCTACATAGTTGTTATGACAGATAATGTAATTAGTGGTAAGCTTTCCCTTTAGGGCATAGCCTGAAGTGGAGGTCATTTCTCTTTGCCTCACTCTGAGATCAGGGAAAAAAACAAGAATCTATCCTTTTTCAAGTTAAAAAATGGTTTATCAAGTGTCCTCCGTGTGTAGTTGTGTCACAGCCTAAGAAATCCTCAGTCTCCCAGTGACCACCAGCCAAAACTCCAGCAGTACCACATCGGACGGGCTGAGTGAGAAGAAAATCCACTGAAGCTAAGGGCAGTTATGAGGTG